>NW_011888870.1:761056-775413 GCF_000151845.1 Pteropus vampyrus
TCTTCTGTTAAAAGATGACTAGTGTTATGGGGAAAACAGAACAAGGTAAGGGAGATTGGATGGGAAAGAGCAGGATGCAATTTAAATATGGCGGTCGGATTAGGTCTCACTGAGAAATCACGGGCAATATATTATTATCTGTGCAACTCCTTTAAGAAGTTGCCACAGGTCAACTGTCATTATCATGGCCACAATTCAACTGTCATTTTTGCAAATATCAAGATAATAATCTAGTCTCCCGCTGTTGTAGTTGCCTTGCATTGTGTTTAGCGATTCCTTGAAATAAGCAGTGTTCCAGAAATTCCTGTCATTCAAAGTTCTGATGCAATGAGACTTAAGGGGTGTTCCAAGTGTTCCTTTCTACCATTTCTCCTGCTTGGGTCAAATCTCACAGAAGAAATTCAATCTGGAATTTGCCTGTACCTGGAGAGGTGTAATCAGGTCCCTGGCTGGAGATGATTGAGTGAGACAAAAAAGGTTACATTATAATACACATGTATTCAGCACTTCATTTCCTATCAAAGTATGTTTGTGTTTGGTCTCATTGATTGTTAAGACAAACCCCACATTCTATAACAAGCCTATACCCTGACCCCTGTTCTAACGAATGTAAGACCTGAGACTAAGTGTCTTTCCTCTGCTTGGGTTTCTTATTCCCTAGGTCTGTACCTTCTGCTTACACTACCTCTCCAAACATGAAGGCAGGTATTTGTGTCTCTCTATCCCTTTCAGATAGGCAGGCTGAATAAAACATAAGTTGGAGAAAACCAAGCTTTGGTCTCACATCAGTTCTCACTCATGAGACCATCCTGAGTGGTTTTTCTCATCGCAAAGTCACTTAGATCAAGTCATGTTGCAGTTAAATTGCTCATTCTCGCGTGTATTCAACAAACTATGCACCATGGACCCTACCAGATGCCGAGGACACCAAGATCAAAGACACTGGCCCTGCCCGCAAGGACCCTATGGGATCTTTAGAAGAGACAGACAAAGATAAGTGTGAGGTAAATGCTACAGTGGGGGCCACAAGGCATTACAAGAAAGGGGCCCTCAACCCCTCTTCCTGCATGATGAAGAGGTAAAGTCTAAGCAGAATCCATAAAAATGAGAGAAATATTCAAGTTGAGGGGTGAGAACGTGATGTAGTAGAGAGAGCCTGAGGGCAGCCATGACAACCAGCTCAGGGCCGGACAGCTAAGTGGAGACAGGTCTAGAAGGGCTTCTAAACAGTCTGAATCTCAACCTACAGGCAATAGGAAGCTACAGCAAGGCTATAAGTAAGCAGATGACAAGATTAAGGCTGCCCTGGTGTGGAGAAAAGAAAGCTCTGAGGACAGGGCCAGCTGGAGGCAGGGAGAGGATCTGGGAGGCCTGAACTGAGGCAGTGGCAGTGGGAATGGAAGCGGGGAGCACACGTTGGAATGGATCAGAAGGCCTGGCTCCGAGCCTGGGCTCTTCAGTCATTGGCTAGGAGACCCTGAACTACCGATATAGTTACTTAATCCCTACCTACTTCACAGGGTTGTTGGAGGATTAAATGGGATAACCTAGGAGGGAAAAGAGTAGCCTATGAACCATACAGCATGGCAGGAATACAGGGCTGTTCATTCACCCACCCTGCACTGTTGCATCTGTAGACGCCTCATCGCTGGGAGACTTAAAATGGCACTTACAGGCATGAACGTTTTCTCTGCTCACTTAGCTTCTCTAATAGTTGAGTCGCCTTTCGTGAATCTGGTCTTTCTTCTGGACCTGACTTTCTTTTCTATAAAATTGAATTAGATGATCTCTAGGGTCCTTTCCAGCTTGAAGTTCTACAGTTGCATCGTCTTATTCATCGTGTGTCCCATTTCCATGGTAATAATGATTTGTCAAATAAAAAATTATTGAGGGAAGAGTCATCCAAAGAAGAAAAAACAAACTAAGCTAATCAGCGACTAACGCTGAAAACTAAAATGAAAAGGCATGTTTAAATGTCTTAAAGGGTCATATTAACACGCTGTGTTCAAAGACAAAATAATAAAAACTCAAAGGTGTTTTCACCCCCCAAAATGATTCTAATGTATAGCATCTGTGCTCCTAAAAGGTTAAAGTATCATTGGCCCAGATATTTACCCAAGAAAACTAAAAGATACGTCCCCATTAAAAAATAATAATAAAAAAAAAATAAAAGGAGGCTTTGCATTCCCTCTTCCTCTCCCAATGTGGCGGCCTCAGCAAAAGAGAAGAATGAGAAGGGGAAGACTATCTCCCTAACAGACTTTCTGGCTGAGAATGGAGGGACTGATGGAGGAAGCACCTGTGTCCCCAAACCAATCAGCTGGGCTGATAAAACAGACGACTTGGAAGAATGTTTTAACCACTTGGCACAGTGATGATGATGGTGTGTACAGGGCACCTCCAACTGACAGCTCCATCCTGTCCACTGCTCCACAGGCTGCTGGGGACCCAACACTGACAGATGCCTTCTTCTCAAATTGCTACCTTACACTGCCCTATGATGTGACAAAAGACTCCTTTAGGAATTCTTTAGAGGATTAAATATCAGTGCAGTGTGTTTACCACATAACACCAACAATCCAGAGAAGTTGAAAGGTTTGTGGTAAGTTTGAGGACCCAACTTCTGGTATATGTAACAAAATAGATGAGCCTTAGAATCATTACGCTGAAATAAACCACACCGAATGGGAGAATATATCTGCAAATCACATCTCTGATAAGGGTTTAGTATCCAGAATTTATAAAGAACTCTTACAATTTCACAACAAAAAGATAACTAAAAAATGGACAAAGGATCCGAATAGATTTTCTCCAAAGAAGATATACAAATGGCCAATACAAGCATGTGAAAAGATGTTCAATGACATTAGTCATTAGAGAAATACGAACCAAAACCACAATGAGATACCACTTTATACCCATTAGGGTGGCCATAATTTTTTAAAAAAGAGATAATAACAACTGTTGGCAAAGTTGCGTGCAACTGGAATGCTCACTCACTGCTAGTGGGAATGTAAAATGGTGCCGCCACTTTGGAAAACATTTGGAGTTTCCTCAATAAATTAAGTACAGAGTCACCATATGACTCAGCAATTTCATTCCAAGATATGCTATATCCAAAAGAACTGAAAACAGATGTTCGAGCAAAAACTTGTACACAAATGTTCGAGCAGCACTATTCACAACAGTCAGAAGGTGGAAATAACTCAAATCATGAATGGATAACCCAAATATTGTCTATCCATACAATGGAACATCATTCAGCAACAAAAAAGGAATGAAGTATGGACACATGCTACAACATGGATAAACCTTGGAAACAGTACGCTAAGTGAAAGAAAGCCTGAATCAAAAGGCCACATATTGTATGATTCCATTGATGTGAAATGTCCAGAAAGGGCAAACCCACAGAGACAGAAAGCAGACTAGTAGTTGTCAGGGGCCTGGAGAGCGGGGATCGAGGGAATACGGAATAACTGCTGAATGGGGGCAGGTTTCCCTTTGGGGGGATGCACATGTTCTGGAACTAGACAGTGGCGGTGGTTGTACAACCCTGTGAATGTACTTAATACGACTGAATTACACTTTAGAGCCATTAACATGGTAAATGTTACATTATGTGTATTTTACCACACTTTTTAAAAATATTATTTCCAAAAATATCATTATGCTGAAGGAAAGAAGCCAGGCCAAAAAAAAGAAAAAAAATAAATATATTGTTATTCTATTTGCATAAAATTCTAAAACATGCAAACTCACCTATACTGATCAATAATTGCTTGAGGGGGAGGGGATTCAAGGAAAGAAAGGATAAATCATAAAAGGCATGAAGAAACTTTGGTGGGGGTTATAATAATATTATTATCTTGATTGCCTGAAGGATGCTTTAAACATGTACAGCTTAGTATATTTCAATTATGCCTCTGTAAAAAGATAAAAAATGTTTTAAAAATTATCAGTGGACCTCTCAGTTCTTAGGCTTACTCAATTTCACTTTGAAAGGAACTCACTGATTAAAGGATCTTTACTGTAAACCCTTTCACAAGTCAAAACTAAACTATCTTTTCATGACCTATTGGTTCTATTAAGTCTGGTTTTTACATACCATTGTTCCTTAAAGCAAAAGGACACCTGTAACAATGTCTGCTAAGACCGTCCAAAAAAATACGTCTAGTGGAGACTAAGCGAGCTTGATGTGCCCACATTTCAAGTTGAGAATTCTTTTTACTATTAATGGGAACCTAGGATACTTTAATCATTGCTGAATCCTGGTTTTGTTTTTGTTTTTGTTTTTTTTTGAATTGGTTCAGAAATGGGTCTGGTAGAACTTGGCTGATGCTCACTTTGCAAATCAAACTATCATATCTGTTATTATTTTAGCACATGCTGAGAGGATTATAAGTGTTTATATACTCTCAGTGAGCATCACATTCAGATCTTGACTAACATGCATAACAGAGTAAGACAATGAATCAATGCCAGAGTCAGATTTGCTTGTGGAATTTAAATTGGGATATGGATTTCACTTTAAATCAAAAGGCATACTTAAATTACAAGAAAAAAAGGGGAGAAGACCAAATAAATGGTTTTGATTAGATTGCTTAGTTTATCTCAAATTTGACCTACTTTCAAATTTATTTCAGCAATTTTTTCCGTGATATGTTCTTTGTAAATGACAGGTTTTCTAGAAATTATTTGGAGGACACGGATATTGACACAGAGATGATATGATCACCTGAATTTAGATAACATTCTTCCATCCCAGCCCCAGCCCCCCAGGTCTCTCATAAATACTATTTTTCTTAGCTTTGCTGAGTCCTTGTAAGTTTGTGACTTGATTTCCTCATCTGTAACATGGAGGAAATAACAGCACTTACTTCATGGTTATTGTTGGATTAAATGGATTAAACATACATAAAGTGCTTAGACTAGTAGCTGGCACACCGGCAGCACTCAATGAATGTTAATTGTTATTCACTTTATATTATTGTTCCGTTGTACAGAGGAGAACACTGAGGTTCAGGGTGAGTGGTGGTAAAGCCGATTCTAGAACACAGAGCCTACTCCTAATTCTTTTCACGACTCTACACAACTTTCCCCACCCGTACATATTTTCTGCATGAAAATAAGAGTACCAATCTGGAAGAGGCAAAAATAGCTATCTAACTTCAATCTAAAAAGCATGAACAAACTGGTAGTCACAGACCGGCTCCAGGACTCACCCAGTTTAGGCTCCAGGGCAAGTCACCGGTCATTTTTAAAGTCGGCTTCTTATAGTGATTTTAAAAGGAAGATAAGAGGTTTTTGCAAAGAGTTGACATAGCTTCAAGAGGATGCCAAGAAATTGTGTGAGCCAGCAAAAATTACATTAGTATCCGGTCATTACCATTAGCATTAAAAGGCATGTATACTCACTTTGTGTGGACATTAAAAAGTATTACAGCCGGTGACAGAATGCCTGCTGTAGAGGTGAAGTAGGAAGTGGCAGGCCCATCAGTTAAGTTCCTACCAAGTCAGGAGTAAAAAAAATCCAGCAGCTCCAGATAATATGTTCAGGCTGGTACAATACAAACACTTTTGCACGGCTGTCAGATTTAAACTCTATATCCATTCTAAAGTGACATTTAGTTATCATTTCAGTTCCACGTATTTCATCGAAGTGGCTATTTTAGAATACGTTAAAATTAAAAAATAAAACCACTAGATGAAAGTTTTTTGGGAAACAGGATATTCAGAGGGTCTCACTGTATCACTCCCACAGACCAGTTACTCGTCACAAAGAGAAAAATGTCCCATTACAATGCAGAGATCCGGCAGTGACCAAGCTAACTAAGGGACTCAAACTTCGTGGAACACACATCGCCCACGGCATACTCTTGCCAAAATGCTTAACCTGAATCTGGTCATGAGACGGTAGACGCATCCAGATCATTCTACAAGACAACTAGCTTGCAACCTACGGTCATGAAGAAGAGAAAAAAAAGGCAGGTACGCTGCTAAATGAAAAGAGGCATCATAAACAAATGCAAAACCAGGGAGGCATAGCTAAGAGGCATTTTGATTATTTATTATGGGAAAAAGTTAGAAATCTAGTGTTTATTAGAAAAAATTATTTAAGTAAGATTAATTTCCTTAGATTTGATAATAGAATTATGGTTATGCCACTTACTTTCAAATAGTTTGGGGCAGGGGGAACGTGACACTGGTCTTCCATTTGGCAGGACAGAACAGAGCGGGAGGTGCTCAGGGGAGACCCAGTTACTGCCCCATGCACGGAAACCTCTGGGGGTGGAGAGGAGATAACATTTGGGGGGCAGCGATAACATATTCAAGGATGCTTTACAAAATCCCCTGAGGGAATGTAAACGGACTGAAGCCAGTGGAAAAATAGTTTCAAAATGTTCTCCATTTCACTTTCCCCCATTTCCAGGCAGACAGAAGGGGAGCCTAGCAGAAAACACAACAGACAGAGAAACGAGGCTCCCTATCCCACCCTGCCCACTGCCTTGCTGTGTGACCTGGAACCATTAATGCACTTGACTTCTCTGATGCTCACTTGCCTTACCAGGAAAACAAGAGGGCTGGGCTACGGCAGCTCTCAGACGCTTTCCAGATCTAAAATCTAAAATGCTAATGGGCAGTTCAGTCTTAAAGATAGTGCAATACCAATAGACAAGCTCACGAAAAAAACAAAACAAAACAAAACAAAAAACAAAGTATAAAAGAGAAAAAAAAAGACCACTATAACTGCACCACCTAGAGTTAGAACCACTGCTAACAGCTTCGTGTTTGTTATTCAGATGTTTTTCCAAGCTTGCAGGCACTCGCACAATCATACACATTTAAAAAAAAAAAAAAACCACAAGATCCCTGTACACATGCTGTGTGTAATTTCTTTCTAGTTAACACTATTATATGGTTTATATTCCATATTTATAAATATAAGATAACAGCATCATTCTAATGGTTGAATGGTACACACTGTTATTCATGCAAATGATTTATTTTTCAGCTGAGAAATATTTAGATTCTAATTCTTGCTCTACGAGACAAGGCTGCAGTAAGTATTCTTATGTATATGACGTATAAAGTCTATAAATCAAGTTTTAATCACACTACTCTTCTCCCTTGTTATGCGGAAGGTTAAAAATGAATCTTTTCAAATATCAAATAAAAGCTCTCCCTGTTGCCAGGCCATCCCAGGGGTGCGCGGGCCCCAAGGAGACCCTGTCCTTCAGAGGCTCAGGAAACAACACTGGGGCTCTTCAGTTCAAGGAGCCACAGGGAAACCTAAGGCCCAGCTTTTGGACAACCACGATCTCTTTGCAAAGTGTATTTCAGGCCACCAGCGCTGCGGCAGGCCGGCTCCGCAGCCCGCGCTGCCGACTGCCTGCGCCGTCACGGTTGACCGGGTCCAGACCGCTCCGCAGCCAGGCTCCTAGAAGACGCCTGTAGGTCCTGTGTTTACGTTTTTTGCCTCTAAAAACAATGATATCACCAAACGCACTCCCACCTGCTTATTCAAACACAAACTGACTTAGACACATGAAAAGTATCGGATCTGTCTCTCCTGAATTGAAAACAGAACCTTTTGCAAACTCAAGTATTCATTTTAACATTTCAAAATAATTGTTACTTATTAAAATGTTTAGACATTAGAAAACAGTATAAAATGTCCTTCAAACTGACATTTGCGTCTGCTTTTCTGACTTTAAAATTATGGCACTGATTCAAATATTCTTTGCAAATTCTGGAGAAAGTAATTAATTGTCTTTTTTGTGGTTATTGCTTCTTTCTTGAGTAATCAATCTCACAAATATGTACCTGTGCCCATTGCTAAAATGTAACTGATATGAAATATATTCTCCATCAGGAGATGGACGGCCTTCTACGCTGATGATCACTCAGCAATATTCCTGGAGGTTCACATAATTTTATTCTTGGAAGGAACTGCCATCGATCATTTCCAACCCCTGGAGAGACTGGATTAGGAAGGTTTATTGGCTTGTCGGGGTCACCCACTCCCAACCAGGGTTTTCTTTTCCTCCTTGACCCTCTTTGTCAGAAACCCAATAATTAATTTAGAACAAAGATGCTCATTTTACACTTGACAACACCAGGCAGATCCTAAATCCTTCTCTTCAATAATGAATTCAAAATAAACCAAAAGAAGTAACTTGGTGAAATTAATACATGTATTACTTTGACTACTCCTTCAGTGTCCAGACAGCCGTGAACAGAGGTTTCCAGGTTTGGGCTAGAGCGGGAAGTGGCAACTGACAACTGATGGGTCTTTACTGTGATAGAGAGAAGGCAGGTGCAAAGAAAAGGCAACAGCAAATGGCCTCGTGCATCCTTAAAGCAAATACCCACATTAAAAGAAGGACAAAGTGGCGTGAAAACTATCTTTATGGAGTGACAACCACCCCCCAAACATATGCATGACCCTCAGCCTTTTGTTTCTGAACATATGGAAAGATTTATTCGGCAAACAGCTACATGTTCTTTACACCTCCTCATGCAAGTTGCTTAACGGCTCCCTTTTTGCTCATAAAATACATTCACAGCAGTATGTACCATCTCCCTGACAGATCTGCTGTCAGTGAGTTGGAAAAGTCGCCTTGTAAATCATCATGGGACTTATCTTATAAAATCCAGTGGAATATAAGGAAAGAGGAGGATCGATTGACTTGGCTGTAACTTCTGTGGCTGTAACGACTTTACCATATCAGAATAGGCAGCATATTCATAGAAATACATCTTACATTCGAAACACAACAAAATATTAGGGGTATGAGGAGGTCCTTCCCTTCCACCTCCTCAAACAGCTGGCAGTGATGACTTGTCCCCAAACTTGCTGTCTGTAAATGTCAACGACTGAAACCTTAGTTGGGTGGAATTTAAACAGCGACCACCCACTGAGCCGAGCAAAATATCAGCCCACTGCCAGCACCCCCTTAGTGGTACTGGAAAACAAATTCACATTCTTGATCCAAAAATGTGTCCATTTAATTAAAGTCAGGATTTCCCAGTCTTCTCACTGGTGGGAACAAGGAATATTAGGTTCCCAGGATAACACACATGTCACCAAGATCCAGCCAAGTCCATTAACCAGAAAGAGAATTGCCATGTACTCCTTTCTACAAATCACTAATTGTGGTCTTTGCTCTGATTCTGGAATACAGGATCACTTTACTTTCTGCAAAACTTTTCAACACGCTATTCTAAGCACCACTACCAGTCACTCACACCAGCTGTGGATCCGCAGCAACTTTCCCTGTTAAAATTACACAAAATCCTATCGGACCATCCCAAACAAGGTAATTACTGTGGCAGGAAATAAAAATCAGATTAAGTGGGATTTTGTGGCACAGGAGACCCCCTTCAAGCTTTTGTCTGGCAGGGCGACCATGGTGATGAAGGGAAAAGGGAGCCCTGACTCTGGATTTCTCTTTGGAGTTTTAACTCCACCATCTCAAGGTTCTTCCATTCTTGCTTTCCATGTGTAGTTCAGTCCATTTTAATTCTATCCCTTGATTAGACTCCAGTTCCCAAGATTTTGTGGATTCCTGTTTATCAAAGATGTAAATTGAGCTATACTGGTTTGTCTACTTGAGGATCAGCTGTTGGCGCAGGGAAGAAATATTAGTTTAACGAGAGAAGAGCCTACAGCCGCAAGAAAAATAAATCAGAGAGAGAGAAACTGGATAATGTGGGATCATTTCACTGTGAGTCAATCCTGGTGGGATTTCTTTTTCTCCCAGTAACTATAAGGAAAGACAAAGAGATCTTAACGGATCAGCGTTCACATTCCAACTGACAGGTTTGGGCTTTTAAAATTATTAATTTGATAAATTGCTCAGGAGGTAGCAAAGGTGTAAGTGGATAGAAGAATAAAATGGGTGATAAGATTTTTCTTCTTTTCTCGTCCCTACAGCACTGGCATTAGAACAGCTCTGTGTACACCATATGTATAGTCATTTGCCATGACTAATGGGAATAATGTACTACATTTCATAATACCGATCTCTTTGGACATTTAAGAAAAACTCATAACTGGATGGCTACACTTACTACCTAAACATACTAATCACAATAAACCATCAAGCATAATTGCCTTTTTAAAAAAAAATACGCTTAAGAGGCTTTCTAGAGAAGTAAAGAAACTTTGCCAAATGCTAAGAGCCCACCCTCACTCCTTCCCTGTTTAGGGTAAATGCTTAATCCTCTCAGATGTTTTCTCCTGCTGAATGCTTGTCTTTCGTGCAGTTTAAGATGGTATTTAAAATTTTCAAAATTCCTTCTACAATTGTACCCCTGTTTCCCCTAAAAACGGCCTCAAATTCATGTTAGAAACTGGCACATATGTTAGAAATTCCATCCTCTTTCCAGAAAAAGGACCGAGTATGAGTGAGGTAATATCCCTTTTTGGCAAATTCTCATTTTCCTCCCCAATTCTGGAGGTAACTGTTAGCATCTCCGTCAAGGTGGGTGGACATCACATACAACTTGCCTGCATATCACTGTCTAAGAGTTTCTTGGAGATCTTTCCAAATGCAGAACGTCTATAGAGTTATCTGCAATCGTAGTGACTACTTATCACGTTTTCTACTCTGAATCAGGCAGCAGTTTGCTCTGAAGACACAGTCGGCCAAAACATCATTGGCCAGCGTCACTAATGCCATGCAGAAGATGAAAAACTTTAGAAATTAAAGCTGGCTTTACATCTTCATAAGTCACAAACACATGCAGGTCACATTAGCTATCAAATGCTAGACCAAAACTTTTTCAATTTTTATAATTGACTTTTATTCATGGCTAATAATTTGGGAAGGAAAAAAATAAGTCATCTATATTCAGATTAGATATGCAGCCCAAGGTCATGCATTAGCCAGGAATATTTTACTGCAAATCAAGTCATTTAAGAAAATCACCTCTGCGTTCACCTCGTAGAAGGTGTGTGTGCTTGTTTGGTTAATTTTTGCCGTTATTAGTGGCACACGTAGTAGTTGCATCTGACAACTGACTTCGACATTTCACCCAGTATTGAATGGCTCTGCTTTCATCTTGTATAGAGTTTTAAAACTTACAACCTAAAATTTCAATTTCTGATGTTCATCACGGTTAATAACTTCTTATAAATCAAGAATCAGCGTGGATTTCAAAGCACAAAATTAAAATACAAAACACTTTTGGAAATAAAATATTGTGAATGTTTGAGGAGATAAATCCTTATAAAACATTCACCGACACTCACTCGTCAATGTTTTCTTACTTCTGCTAATATGGAAGATATATTTTAAGTCCTCAAATTATTCTGATTTACTAAACTCATCCCAAATCTCCTCTTAAGATGTTATTTATATTTCTTGTTGCCCATGTGGCTTACATAATGCTTTCTATTTTATCCAATAATACCTCCACATTGGTCAACTTAAAGAATGCACATTTAAAACAAAGATCTTACACAGATAGGAGTAATATGTGTCTAAACACTGCTGACTAGTCTTTATAGGTAATGCCAGTATTGGCCAGGAGTCAGGGGTTAACAAGAGCAGAAAGGTCATGGACAATTCTTGACTGAATTTTGTACTGGAGTACAAAAGTACTCCACAGAAATTAACTTTCAATGCGGTCTTCATAAGTGCCGATACTGGCTTCCATAAAAGAAACAACAAAATCAGTTTCATTATTCATCATCACACCTCAGGTGTTTATTGACATAAATGTAGTATACGGCTGTTCTCTCAAGACCAAATATAAGGTATGTGAATAGAAACTGGTTTTTATTATGATCATGACAATTATTTTACCAAAGTCATTGACTTTATCCTAAATAAAAGCCATTATTAATGAAAATCAGTAAATGCAGGCATTACGAAGTGAAAAAAATTCTTGTAATCCTTAAACACTATGCATATGAAGACTGATATCTTCATCATTGTGAAAGAGTTCAAAACTTCTCCCCTTATAAATTACATAATAACCTCACTACGATAACTTGAAAAAAATACAGGTTCCCCGATAAAATTTATTCCATAGGCAGTCCACTAGAGGAGACTCTCCTCCAAAGCTCTGGCTCACAAAATTCCCAAATCAAGAGGCCGACAGCTCATTTCGCGGCTGAAGGCAACCCCCCCACTACATTTTCTCAAAGATGGCTGATGTAAACAGCACCTCATAACTACAGAAAAATGGTTGCTCAGATTAAATTATGCAAACGTAGTTTCAAAATAACATGCTCAAGTTTCAGCACACTAAAGGTGGACATGCTTTGCAGGTTATGCCTGGTTCCAGTAGAACGTTAGTGGGTACTAGGGGGAATGCAAATCCCAAATCTCCCTTATAAAGAAAGACTGAGAGATAAAAGCGTATAAACGACAAATCCCATGGGCCTTGGACCTGGCTCCTGAACACTGATCTGTCACCAATGCAAAGGCGAGCTATCAGGCGCTTCTTGAGATTTCCATTCTGGACACTAGAAGAAGGGGCCATCTTTGAAAAGCTCAGTCTTATCTTTTAAAAGTAAGATGTTCCGGAGATGAAATTTTCAAAACAGGGATGGATTTACAGGGTAAATTATTATTAGATGAGGAAACTAAAATACACTCTAAATTATCCATTTTCCACAAAATGGCATTTATTTTTGACCTGGCAACATTTCATAATAATACATCCATCTACAGAGATTTTCTGTGAACCTAAACTTCCTAGCTTTTTCCTAATTAAAAGTAAATGATAGGAAAATACAGGGTGATTAGAATACTAAAGCAAATTCAATAAACTTATTGTGCAGCCTAATTTCAAGCCACAAGACACTGGCCGGGCAAGAAACGCATTAGATGTTTCCCAATTTTTAACTGGTCAATTCAGGGTTTTTTAGTAAATAAACTTTAGATTTTAAATTTTTTTCTCGATTAAAGATAAATTTTAAATAATGATGTACATAAAGTGTCAATCATATTAAGTATGTCTTAACTGAAATATTCTGCAAAACAACAGGAACAGAATATAAAATATTTTAATTTTCATATAGTTCGAAAGTTGCTAGCAGTTGAAAGTTATATAAAAACAAATTTTAAAAAGTTGTCATAAATGGAGTTTTAGTATTCTGACCGTCCAAAAAGGGGAACCATTTTGTTCTGAAATATGATACTAGCATTCTTGGATGTCAAATTCGAATTTTCACTATTCTTTCTATTACATAAATCAATCTTAATAACAACATTTAAGTGCCACTTACTTCCATTTACATCGCATCGCTGTTTATTTCTCTCACTACATTTTAATGTTTATGTAACTCAAAGCATCCGTGCAGCAGCGCTGAACAAACGTCTCGGCTCTGTCCCATACGATTTTGCTGTACTTGTGTGTATTTCTCTAGTTTCGCCCAAGCACTCATCATCCAGACTTTCCTACACTTCTTAAACTAGTTTTAGGGGCTTCATTACAAGCAGAGGGAAACTCTTAGGAGAATAAATATCCTTCAAACAAACCAACCCTGTAGGCCTCAAACTGTCAAACAAATCTTGAAAGAAGAAGCAAAACATCATCGTTTTACTTTTTAGTTTTACTTTTTAGTCCCCCCGGGTGGACTAAAGGAGCTTCTCAGAGCCTGTGGACCACCCCCAACGTACTCGCGCGTTGGGAAGGCGGGCTGGAAAATTAACCACCAAGTCGCGCGGGTTCCTGAATCGCGAGATGGTGACATTAATGGAAAACAGTTGCGTGGCTGAGAACTCCTCGCAAAAGCCTTCTTGAAAAGTGTAAACACGTCTTTCAGGGCAAAGCAAAACATGTTGTTGATAAACCCTCACCACTCTTTTCACCCGATGTCACTGGTTGACTTCAGGGGCACCGTTAAGGGTGGTTTCGTGGTGGCGGCATTTCGCTTACACACCCTCACGCGCGCGCAAACACACTCACGCACGGTTCTCCATACATTCCAGCGGCCTCTTGGGACCAGAAAGATGAAATACAGTCTCTGGTCCATTTCCCCCCAGTTTGAGCGATTTTAGTTCAAAATATCCAGTAACATCCCTGAAGAGAAGAGAAAGGGGATAAGGGAAACCAAAATTACTTTCCCCGAATAACTTGGCTTCCCTGTCCCCAACCTCACGAACAGCCAGAATGACACCAACTCCGCGGGGAAAGTGGGCAGGAAAACTTCAAACGCAAGGCGGCGGAGCAAAGTTCAGCAGGACCTGGAGAGATGAAGCCACAGACGCGGGCGCCTGGGGCGTGTCCCCCCAGCGTACCCCCCACCCCCCAGCCCCCGCTCCCTCTTACTTTTGGATGATCTGCGGCAGGCTGGCTGGGGGCGGAGGCGGCGGCTGCATCCCTCGCGGGCCGGGAGG
>NW_011888870.1:776643-792090 GCF_000151845.1 Pteropus vampyrus
GAAATCTCAGTGGAAATTGTAAAGGATGGAAAGAAGAGAGTTCTCCGACCGTGCGCTGCCACCTCCCTGCCTCTGGAGCTCTGTCGTTTGCCCGGGCGCCCACGTGTGCCAGTTCACCTGCACACACCGCTTCACAGTTGTGGACGCGGCGGGCATCCTGGGCTGAGGAACCGCCCCCCGCAAGGGGCAGCTTAATGTCCTGACGCACAGGTACCGAAGAAACATCTAAGACCACAGAACTCACCCAAGAGATCATCGGGCTCACCGACTCTCAATCCTGACACCTGCAGCCTCGGGAAGCAAGGAAAAGTGTCCCCTGGGTGCCTTGGAAGCCAGAGCACACGGTGCCTCCCGGCCTGAACAGAAAAGTTTGCTGAGCGTCCAAGAGCCACCAGTCCTCCCGCGGAGGAAAATTCTGGAGATAGGTTCTCTGGGACTTGGCAACGCTTTGAATTCCCTTAAAAGTGCTTTTTTCTCTTTCCAGACAGTGAGTTCCTATCGACTTCCCCACCGGCCTCAGGAAACTAAGCCTCGTTTGATTTCTGTCACCCTACGTAGCCCTCCCCCGCCTCCCGTGCTCACCCCTCAATCTCTTTTTCTCTCCCTCCTTCCTTCCTCCTACAGATAAAATGATACATCCGTTCCTGTATTCATAAAGATCGTCACAGTTCGCAAAATTGAGTCTCACCAAAAAAATCAGGTAAAGAGAGATCGGCTGTTGTCCCCATTTCACAAATGAGGCATCAGGGTGATTTGTCCCACCGTGGCTATTAAGAGGCTGCCTAAAAATGAGTCTTCTCTGGCTCTCTGGATGGTTAGTTCAAAATCTTTAGTTTCTAGCACTAAAATCCTGACTATGATTTTCCTAAAACTGCACCTTCCACGCCGGGAACCAACTTGGTTGAGGGAAATTACCTGAAATTAACATTGCTACTCTCCCAGATACTAAAACTAAAACTTTCTGGCTATGCTTGCATTAAAATCTCCCTGTGACAATCCTCCAAAACCTTTGTGAAAGGGCTTTGTCAAGATCTGGTTTTACCAATGGAGTGACTCAACCTCTGTGAGTGCCAGTTACCAGATAGTTAAATTGGGATGAGGAGACGCTGGCTTACACAAACACTGTTAGGATGAGAAAAAAATGTATCTTGTGTATATGGTACAGGTGGTATTCAATCTGGCAGTTATTACAAACATAATTCCTTATATCCCAATCTTATAGCCAAAAAGAACCACAGATCTCAAACTCCGGGAAGCTGAGTGCCTGCAAGTCACAATGTTGATATGAAATGAATCATAACATTTTTACTAGGAAAAGAAAAAAACAGCCCACATTATATGAATGTGGCTCTCTACATCTCAAAAATAATGTATTAGTATATGCGACAAAATAATAACTAGATAAATCTAGGTAATCACTGGGCTTTTCTTGCATCCCTTCTGTAGGTTTGAAATTTTCAAACTAAAAAATGGAAAAAAAAAATATTCGCAAGGTGTTTTTCGGAGATCCCATTTCCATGGTTAAAGCTTCATATCTGCAATTTCTGTGTTATGTAATAACTAACTCAGATTTGAGTGGAAGCACGTGGCAAAGGGAGGGGGGATGCTACAGTAAAAAACTTCAGGCTAGTCCATGTCCTACCTCAGATCCCCACAAAACTTCACGAAGGATAAGAATGAACAGGCATTTCCATTTTGCAAGTGTGACATTCAGTGTATTAAATATTTCCAATGAAAAATATTTTTCTACTTTTGCTTCCTCACTTCCTCCCAGGAAGAATGAACAAGATCCCAAGATAGGGTTGCAGCCAGTTAAGAGCTGAAGCCATCTTGCTTTTCTCTGCCCTGCACCCTCACCACCCCCACCACCCCAGGGGGCCTTCACAGTTACAGAAGTGAGAGAAAGGCAGTGTGAATCACCTGACTCAACAAATGAGTGTGACTGGGAGGTGAGGACGGGTAATATCTTTCCTGCTCTACTCTGCGTAAGTGCCCCCATCCCTCCTGACCTACCAGCAGGCTGTGGTCCGAATAAATATACTGACCATTAAAAAGGAGTCACCTGCTCAGCGCTTTCATAGATTCTTACTTACTTCTTGCTCACAATAAACCCATGAGGTAGCAGCTACTGTTATCCATGTTTTAGAGTTGAGGAAATCAAAAGGCTTAGATAACCATAAGAACTTGCCCCAGGTCACCTGGCTTTTAAGGGGCAGAAGCAAGACTGGACTGCAGTTGGGTCAATCTGACCCCAAACCTGTCTCCACTGCCTCAGTGGCAGATATGGAGTCGATCCCACCTGTCTTCTTTTACTGTGATGCTATCTGCATCTCTCAGTGGAGGTAAAAATGCCACCTGCGTAGTGACTCAACTCTGCCACTCATTTCTATCCAGATCAGTACATTTATAAAAAGGATCCAAACTGATATCTTACAAAAAAGAAATTAAGCAGGCTGGTGGGATATGATAGGAAGGAACAGGAAACAGAACCCAAGTCTCTGTTACTACTAGGGTCATTCTCAGACTTGCCAGGGACTCTGGCACTCTGGCGTGTTGTGCGAAATCGATAAATGTTTACTGTGTTCTAGGTACTAGTTCCAGTTCTCTCATGCCTTATTTCATTTAATATCACCATTTTGCAGACAGAGAAGCTTGAGGAACCTGCCCCAGGCCACAGGGATTATAAATAGTGGTCTGACTCCCGATAACCCATGCTCTCTGTCCAAAGGGAAACTACCCCACCTCACAGGGTGATTGTGAGCATTTATCGCTGAAGATGAGCTCATTTGATATGTACTGCTATTCCACGTACGTATATTATGACTGTTATTTTTTAAATAACAATTTACTTAGTAAATCGTAGTTTGATAATATCCAGAGCTGGTGACCTGTGGGACACAGACAGTCTCATGCCCTCGGGGAAAGTGTCAGTTGCTGCAGCCTCTTTGGAAGTGAGTTGGCACTATCTAGTAAAACTGAAACAAAGGAAACTGACTTAGCAGTTACCCCTCTAGAAATTTATCCTATGGGTTTATGGGCAGCCAAAACTAGAAACAACCAAAGTACCAAGCAATGGTGGACTGATTACATACAGGATGGTCCCTACATACAAGGGAATACAATGTAGCCCTTAAAAAAAAAAAAAAAAGGCAGGCAGATCTAAGGCAGGCAGATCTATATACACTATTGGGGAGAGATTTTCAAGATGTATTTTTAAGGAGAAAATGCAAGTTCCCCAAGAGTGTTGCAGCACAATTAAACCAAAGAGCCTAAAACATTTCTGGGAAATTGTGCCAGTAATTATTAACATTAATTACCTCTGGAAATAAGAATGGGGCAGAAACCTTGACCTTTTATATTGTTCAAATATTTGAAATAAAATTTTACCAAAGTACGTGCATTGTTTGAATTTTTTACTATGAACTGTGTCATTTTTTTTTATTAACAACAGAACTTGTTTCTTCTACTAGTCATTCTTAACAAAACTTAGCAAATTAACAGGATGGTTTTAAAGCAAAAATCCTTCTGGAAGAATGAAGGAGAAACACACTGGATAATACATTGTCCAGACTACCCTTGCATACACTAGTAACTCCGATAAAGACAGTAAAGTAATTACTCACTAAGTTGCCAGCAGTCATGTTGATACAGTTAGTCTATTACTTTGGCAATTATGGATAAATATTAAGAAGCCTATCAAGTTAGCCATAACATACTGACTGTTTTCTGGGTGTTAATAATAATAGTTACCATTTCTTGACTGTTACTTTGTGCCAGGCAGTCTTGAGCACATAATATTTCTTATTTAATCCTCACAACCACCTTATTAGGTGGTTATTTTATGCCTATTTTACAGATAAGGAAACTGGGGCTCAAAGAAGTTCAGTCACCTGGCCAGCTACTAAGCGGAGTAACTGCAGATGTAACCCCAGTCTTTATTACAATTAAGGCAGAGTTTTTTAACTACTCCACATGGTGTTTCTTGGAGTCATTGGACTTTTAACACAGAAGCTTCTCTGCTAAATCTGGGCTGGTTTGACCTTCTCTGCTGTCTCTAATATCTCGCCCTTTGTTTTCCTAATTCTTCACATCACCTGGCTTCTCTCTTTCC
This sequence comes from Pteropus vampyrus, assembly GCF_000151845.1. Lineage (NCBI taxonomy): Eukaryota > Metazoa > Chordata > Mammalia > Chiroptera > Pteropodidae > Pteropus > Pteropus vampyrus. The sequence goes on from NW_011888870.1 coordinate 780,755, forward strand.
TACCCCAAGGTGAGGTGTATGCTGGCCCCTCTCTCAGAGCAACAGCACAATCTTTTACTTGAACGCAAGGGAACCCCTGTAGGTGTTCTAAAACAATCATGAAATGAAGTCCTGTGTTAGCTTCACAAAGGACTGCCTCTCTGAAAACTCAGAAGAGAGAGTGGCTGAAGGATGCTGTTTAAAAATAATGTGGTTACTCATGAAACTGGATGCACATTTGAATTTGAAGGAGACAGTCAGGGAACTTTAGCTGAGGAAAAGTGAGGACATGACCTATGAGGTTCTTTTCTGCCTAACAACTCGTCCCTCATTGGCCACAGGGAAAGGCTTAGCCGCCATCTCTCTGATTGTGGATTTATCAGCCAGTCTCCTTGCCCTCTAATGAGCTGTTCAGGTGTTGCAGTAGGTTCTGCATCACCAGGTATATCCAATAGCTCTGAACAAGTTATCCCAAACCAGGAGTGATATCAGTATCTTTGCCTCCCCTAGAAGCATCACTGCCCCAAGTCCAGGTGGCTTGAGCTCTGTCTTTCCACTACTTGTTCAGTACCTGGTGACAAACCAACAACTGTGGATTGAGTTCAGAATGCCAGGGTTTCAGAGCAGGGTATAGCAGGGTTACCTGCCATGGGTTCCTGGAAAAGAAGAATTTTAAGCTGTGCTTTGAAGAATCAGAGAATGGTTTTATCTCCTTTGCTTTTTCCAGGAGAAAGCAAATCAACAGAGTACCATAAGGGGTGTTATAAAATAAGTTGCAGCTGAATTTTTTTGGAGGGGGGATGGAAAGCCATGGAGGTATGAAATGAATGTGAAGGAAATGTTAGCTGGTGGCTAATTGCATGATTTAAGTTCCGTGGAGCTCGGCACCCCCGTGGAGACCCAGCTTCTACACTGAATGCTTAATCCCTGGGGAATGTCACCGTCATTCAGAGGCGGTAGTGTGACTCCAGCCCCAGCCAAGCAAAACAGGACTTCTGAGAGACAGAGGATTCCTTTATCCAGCCCCTCCCCCACTTACCTCCCCTGTCTTCTTTATCACCCGGCTGTCTGTCTGTCAGGCCAGTTGGTCGTTAGGAAATAAACATCTCAGGCTATTTGCCCACCAGCTTGGGGATCAGGTGACCATTATGGAAGGCAACACCGGAGGCTTTTGCATGCCAGCATGACGCCAGGAACAGTCAGAGCCTGTGATGTGCTGACCTCACTGAGTGGGCACCCATGCAGCTGGCCTGGAGCGGAGAGACTGATGCCACTCCCTTTTGCAGCACCTTTGGTCATCCAGGGCCACCCCGTACAGGAGCCCCTGCCTAGCCCCCTTTCGACATAGTCTTTGGAGTCGGAATAGCTGCATTAGAAACCCAGCTCTATGACCTGTTAGCTGCATGAAGTTAGGCAAGTTATTTTACCTCCTGAGCCCGTGTTCTCATCTGGGACTAGTAGTGGCCACATTATAAGGTTGTTGTGAGGATTAAATGTAGAGCACTTAGGAGGTTGGTAAAAGGGGAGAAATTTTCAGCCGTAAAATAAATAGGACCGGGGATCTAACGTAAAACACGGTGACTACTGTTGATAATAATGTATTGTATAATTGAAATGTGCTGAGAGTAGAAAAATGTTCTCACTGTGGGGGCTAAAAAAAATTAATATTTTTTTTCTCCTACATTCTGAGTTTTTCTAGCCAGGCTAGTAAATAAATTAAAAGAGACAGATTAACAGGAGAAAATCAATTTTTAATACATGCGCGTGGGAAGTTCACATATGCATGAAAATTTCAAAGACAGGCAACACTGGGTTTATGTGACATTTTGGACAAAGGAGAAAAGGGGAGGAATGGGGTATTAGATTTCAGAAGTGAGAATGGACAATTTACAGGTAGTTGAGGAAGAGCAGAACACCATGGCAGGCAAATTCCTGTTAGGCAACTCAAGAAGTTGTGATACGTATATACAATGAAATATCACTCAGCTATTAAAAAAAAAAAAAAAATCTTACCATTCGCAACAACATGGATGGACCTAGAGGGTATTATGCTAAATGAAATAGACAGAGAAAGACAAATACCTTATGATTTCACTTACATGTGGAATCTAAGGAACAAAATAAACAAACAAACAAAACGAAAACAGACTCATAGATGCAGAGAACAAACTGGTGATTACCAGATGGGAGGAGAGCTGGGGAAGCTCGGTGAAAACTGGGAAGGAATTAAGAAGTACAAATGGGTAGTTACAAAATAATCATGAGGATGTAAAGTACAGCATAGGGAATATAGTCAATAATATTGTAATAACTATGTATAGTGCCAGGTAGGTACAAAACTAATCAGGGAGATCACTTCATAAATTATATAAATGTCTACCCACTATGCTGTACACCTGAAACTGATATAAAATAATGTCGAATGTCAATTCTAATTGAAAATTAAAATTAAAAAAAAAATGGGACACAGTGGATATCTAGCTAACAGGCCCCAGCCTGACGCCCTCCGAGCTACCATACTTAATTCAAATCACGCTAAGGTGAACATCCTAAGATTGCCTTCCTGGAGTAGATTTTTCTGTCCGAATCTCTTAGGTAGGAAGTGGGGGGAAGGGTCAAAGTTTCTTTATCAGTCTTTTGTTTCTTAATAAAAGGCTTAAAATCAATATCCCAAAAGGCAAAACTTTTGGTCCCTTAATCAAAAAAAAAAAAGATAAATATATCTGGTGACGGATGAGTTAATTAACTAGATGGGGGGAATTCTTTCACAAAGTGTATGATATCAAATCACCACCATGTATACTTAAGTATCCTACGATTTTATATGTCAGTTATACATTGATAACGCTGTTTTTTTTTTTTTTTTCATGTAAACCACCAAGGCCAGTGTATTCTGGCATATGATCAGGACTCAGCAAGCTGTCATCAGCTGCTTTTAATATTATGATTACTGGACTTCCCACTGGAGAATCAGTAATCATAAAACAGAATCTTCTCTTGATAGAGGGAGGGGTACTCTGAGTTAGGATATCAATCACTCTCTGCATGTAAAAGCCCCAGAGGGAAAGGAAATAATTATAAGAACCATCTGGAAGGTAAAGGTGGGGGGAGTATTGTCAGACGAACACACAAGTAAGAGACTCACAAACCTGACTTGGGCTCCTGGTTCTGCCCCTTGTCAGCCTGGATCCCCTGGGCTTGCTTCTGGGTAAGCTCCTCACCCTCAGTTTCCTCATCTATGAGATGGGGATAACAAATCTTTCCTTCCCGTTTTTTCGAGGCTGAGCACAAGGCTGGCCCAGAATCAAGTGGCTGTAATGATGACCTGCTGAGTCATGGGACACCAGGCAGCTCAGAAAACTCTGAATCCAGTGACAGCAGGACGCCCACGAGAGTGTAGGGAAGGAGAGGTGAAAGGTGTGCTTTGGGTTGGTTTCTGGAGGTGAGGGACTCATTGGGAATGGGGGATTGTCCCCACCCCCATCGGAATGACTTCTGATGATTTAAAGAATCCCAAAGAAGGCCTGTTAGGATTGGGGAAGAATAAGCATTTTTAACACATGCCTGCTTCGCTCTCCTCCCCTCACCCCAGGAAGGAGTAAATCGGCATGTCTAAAACACCTAAGGGAGTGTTATAGGTTGAATTATGTTCACCCTCAACCCCCAAAAAAGATCTGTTGAAGTCCTACCCCCAGGCACCTGTGAATATGACCTCACTAGGAAAAAGGGTTTCTGTAGATGTAATCAAATTAAGATCTGGTCATCAGGGTGGGGCTCTAAACCAATATCACTGATGTCTTACAAGAAGAGGGAAATTTAAACGTGGGTCACTAAGGGAGAATGCCATGTGATGATAAAGGCGGAGACTGGCATGATGCAGGTGCCAGTCAAGGAACAAAGGTAAAGAAAGGGTCTCCCCGGAGTCTCACACAGCCCTGCCAACACCTGGGTTTCTGACTTCTGGCCCAAGCCCGTGAGAGAATAACTTTGTGTTGTTTTAAACCTCCTAGTTCATGGCACTTTATTACTGGCAGCCCTAGGAAATCAATACAGAGTAGAAAGGGACTGGGGCTGAGAGAAGAGTCAAGAGATTTTGCTCCTTGATCTGAAAGCCCAGGAAGCCAGGTGAGGAACGTGCAGCCAGAGGGGCCTCAGGGACACCTCCCCAGCCCTTCCCCCGGAAGTGCTCAAACTCAATTCCAATCCCAGGGCTACTGAGGAAGGCAAGACATTTGGACCAAGTGAGCATAGGAGGTATGGGAGGAACTGGAGGCAAAGATCCATGGTCCAAGGGGGACAGACTCTGACATCCATACACCTCCACAGCCTTCCCCCGGTCTAGCCTCCGGGCACGCCCCCTCGCACACTAAAACTCTGGCCAGACTGGTCGAATCCCTTCCCCTGCCCTACAAAAACACCTTCTGCGTTTGCCCCTCTGCGCCTCCTCTCCTTGACCTCTGCCGGATGCCCCGCTTTGTCCAGGCCCTGCCTGTCTCAGTCCACTTCTATCCCAGCTTACGTGCTAGTCTGCACATACCACCCTGGCAGCTCATCCTGGACTCACTGGTAAATCACACGCGTTTTTAAACTTGACGATGTGCTGCTTCCTTTTAATTGTTTTGTGATTTAATTTTTCATGTGTTATGTCTGGTTCTCCTGACCATGTTAGGAATGCCTGAGCTGCAGACACTGGGCAGGACTTTCTTAGCGGCCCTTTCATCATTGGACTCTGAGATCTGGCCAGTAGAATGTATTTTAGTTCATTTGATTTGGCGCAAGAATGTTAGCTACGAAGATCTGGAAATTGGGAATGGTGTTTAGTTCTGCCATTGGTTTGTCTGTAGCAGTACATTAGAATCAGACAGACTTGTCTTTGAATCTTGACTCTATTGCTTAATAGCTGTGTAACGTGGGGTTGTTAACTAACTACTATGTGCCTCCATTTTCTCACCTGTTAAATGAGGTTCGTAGGTTGTTGTGCAAGTCACTATGCTGTGTGTTTGGCACATAGCATGTCTTCGGAATTCATCTGTGGAATGAATCATTTGTGTAAGTGTTGAGCACCATGCCTGCCAGTTAGGTTCCCTGGGAAGCAGACTCTGAGACAGAGATGGGCTTTATTTAGAGGCTGCTCCTGGGATCAGAAGGAAGGAAGTAGGGAAGGAAGGAAGTAGGATTGAGCAGAAAGAGAAGTTGGGCTATGATAAAGTCTCAGTGGAGACCTCAGCCAGCCCCACAGAAATTCTGAAGCTGGGCTGACCCTTTAGCAGTGGCAAAATGGCTCTTAGTTTTTCCACGGCTACATTCTCTCAGTTTCAAGTCTAATAGAAAAGTGAGTGTGCCTCTTTCGACGGTCCTAACAAAATGCTTATTACATTTCTTTAGCTCTCACTGGGTCATGCACCTCTTTTATGAACCAGTCTATGGCCAGAAAATGTGATAATCTCATTGGCTAATCCAGAGTCACATCCCGAACCCTGGTGCCAGATATGACATCGACTCCACCTGAAAACTGGAGAGTCTGTGATTTCCCTAGTAGAAAATTTAAGGGTGGCAGGAATTAATGGCTGCTGAACAGTGAAAGCCTGGCAAATGTCTATTTGCAACCGAAAAAGATGTTAACACGGAGCCGCTGGCATGGCATCATCCACCACCGAAAAGGAAGCGGAACGCTTGTTGCCCCCATTGGGTTCTGAAGGCAGCACATTTATTCACACTTGGGATGCTGCTCTGACCCATCTATCAAGTGATACAGAAGGCTGCCAGCTCTGAATGAAGCACTGACTAGGAAAGGATTCTGCAGTCATTTGGGACTCTAGTACAAGTATCACTGCTATTTGGGTCATGGGGTGAAGAAGACCTGTGGTATTATTGGGGTTTATGGAAGGAGAAGATACTGGGTAGAACTTATTACAAACGCCAGTAGGAGAATCACAATGTACACACCTGAGTTCTGGAGCAAGCCGTGACATGCACAGCAGAGAATTATACACCATACAAAAAAAAAAAAAAAGCTAAGAAAACTGTTGGTGCTGACCATGCAACATCAAATGACTATGCAGCCAGAAATGCTGTATTATATTTCTTTTGATGTGGAACAAATTACCACAAATGTAACAGCTTAAAAAAACACAAAATTTTTAGCTTACAGTTATATAAGTCAGAAGTCCAGAATGGCTCAAATGGGGTCTCTGCTTGGGGTCTCACAAGGCCAAAATCAAGGTGCTGGTCTGAGCTCTTATCTAGAGGCTGTAGGTAGGAATCTGCTTCCAACCTCATTTAGGCTGTTGGTAAATTCAATTCCTTGCAGTTACAGGACTGAAGTCCCTGTTTTCCTAATGGTTCTCAATTGAGGGCCCTTCTCAGTGCCTTAAAACCATTCCTTCTCAGGCGGCCCCCATCATCCTCAAGCCAGGACCAGTGTGTCAATTTCCCCTGATACTTCAAATCTCTCTGACTTCTTCTTTTGCTACAAACCAGAGAAAGCACTCCACTTTGAATCTCATGGTTAGATCAGGGCCACATAGAAAATCTTAGAGTCAAATGTGCCACATAGTGTAACGGAATCACAGGAGGGCTATCTCATCATGTTCACAGTTCTGAGAATTAGGATAGGATGTTTTGGAGCCATTTTAAAAATGATCCTTCCCATAGCTGCCCATCATGAACCTTAGATCCACTAAGTTATCTTAGACTCACTAAGTCATCTTAGACTCACTAAGTCATAAGTTCAAGTAGGTCCAACAGCAATCCACTGCAAGATGGAAGTAGGATATGGGGTTTGGGCATGAGCAAGGCCAGGGTACACAAGTAAGCTTGCCCTAGCAGGTGGCTGAGGCCCCTTGTCATCCATCACTGGGGCTTCTCCCTCAGCTAATATCTACGTTTACAAGGGAAGGTCCTTTATGACCAGTTGACAGAGGGAGAAAAGGCCTCACGGATGGGTCATGCACCACATGGAGCCCAAATTAACTGCTGCTGCGCGCAGCCTCGCTCTGGTTAGCACACTGTAAGAATGGTGAGGGGAAATCCTCCCAATCGAGAGAGCTGCGAGTGCCACAAAGGGTCGGCCACTTTGTGTGAAAACAGTAGCCCAAGATAGGAATATGCACAGACTCATGGGCACTGGTGAGTTGACTTGGCTGATTTGACAGGGTTATGGAAAGGGAAAGACTGGAATATCAGGAAACCTGTGGAAGCAGACATGAAGTGTGCCGACCACTGTGTCACACCTAAGTGCTCACCAAAAAGCGATCACCGTGGAAGAGGCACTGAACAGCCAAGCATCCAGAATGACTCAGCCAGTTGACCTCAGTCAGCCTCTGTCATCAGCCCCCCTGGTACTATCACAATGAGTATGTCAATGAAATATTCAAAGTACCAAGATTGGAGGACATTTACAAACAATAGCACAGGCTCCCCATCATTAAGGCTGCTCTACCTCCTGCACTGCTGAATATCTCGTCAGCCAAAAACAGAGGCCAATGCTGAGTCCCTGAGATAGCACCATCGATTGTAGGCAAATCATCTTTGGGTGTCCGTTATTCTGCCTACCATGAATGATGAGTGTCAGTTGCAGCTTTAAGACCAGCTCCAGCAGTGGGATCTGTAATTTGTCTAACCTACCTTTCTCTCATCCTTTTTTCCCTAAAAGAAACCACCAGAATCTTGGAGGAGCTCTTCCATGATGGGATAAGTTTATTAGACAAAGCAATTGGAACTGATAGGTGCAAGGGATGAACCGTAAGGTTGCTATGGTAACCACCCAAGTGTCCTTCTCAGGACCAACATGTGCATTCCCTCAGCTGCCAGTGGCATTGGCTTCTGATGGCTCACAGCTGATTCTCTTTCTGGAAATTGCCCTCAACTGACGGGAGTGTCCTCGCCTGGTGAAGCCCACATCCAATAAATGATTGATGGAGGAGTATAAAGTCCCAGCCCCCTTGACTTAGGGTGGCATGTCTCTGAAGGGCCACCCAAGCTCCAGAGACACCAGTAGGATCAGGAGGATAAGGCCTCTGCGGCAACCACACTGCACTTCAACTTCCTCTCTGCACAAGCCTGCTTTCCTCGCCCCTCACAGATGTCCCTGAGAGGACTCCAAGGAACCATCCTGTACACAAATCTCTGTCCTAGAGTCTGCTTCCTGGAAATCCAACTGAAGATATTTGCGTTTGGTTTTTATAGAATATATGTAGAAAAATACAGACATGGGGAGTCATCTGCTTTTCCAAAAAAATTATTGAGGATATTATTCTTTACATAAGTTAGGCTTTTCTAAATCAGTCCCAGGAAAAACATGGCACTGTATCTCCACAATAATAGCTTTGCAACTTACGATGCCTCCATTTTTACCATGGCTGCCAGGAAGCTCAGCACCTACCTGAGCAATCACAGCAACAGGTAGTATATTGGCTTTAATTCCCACTCAATAGTACCTGTTTTTAAGACATATTGTAACATCTTTATTGTAAGCTACCGCAAGCCCTTTATTAAAAGGGGCAGGATATATATAAATTAAACACAATAACCCGCCCCTTCACCTTTAGGGTAAACCAGCACTCTCTCACTACTCCGAACAATCTAAATGGTATAGCTATTGTGGTTAGAGAACTGGCTCCTTTTGTTTATTAGCGGCCTGAGCTTGAACAAGCTACCTAATCTCTCTGATTTAGTTTCTGAACCCCCCCCCTCCAAAATGAAGGTAACAATATCACATTCATAAAGTGAGCATGGACATGATCGGTCAACGAAAGCCATCAAAACCGCACCAGCGCCACCACCATCGTCATCGTCGACATTGTTACCACAAGGACAAACAGAGTCGTGAACTTGGAATAGAGCATGGACATTGCTGTTTTAGGCCCTTTGACCTAAAGAATGACAAACATGCCTTTGAGAAGGTTACCATGGAATGAAAATAGTCTGGGGCTGCAAATCTTAAAGTGTCTGAATCCCTGGAACTCTTGAATTCCCAAGTTCCATCAAAGGGCCATGAGAGGCTCAAGTGTGGTGGCCATCATTTTGCAGATGGTAAATTGGTGGCCATTCAACTTATTCTAGTCTTCCCGGAGTGACCGTCCTTAACCTTAATTGGCAGCTGTTCTTCTGACATTGCTGGTGGGGTTAGGCTCCCTGCTCTGTGCTCCTAAAGCATCGAGAACTTTCCCCCTTCACCTTGCAATTGCCTCATGCTGGCTACATCCCCTAGGAGGCTGTGAGCTGCTCCGTGAAGGCTAAGTGTTTATATCTTACTCACCATTGTATCTCCTGGACCTAACATAGCACCTGACAACATAGGAGGTGCTAATTAAGTATTTGTTCAATAAAAAAATGAATAATGCCCACCCCCCCACAAGATCTTTTAATCATCATACCTAACAAGGGAAAGGGATGGGCTGAATTAGGAAACACTGTTAGCGTATAGCAATTAAAAATGATAATCGCGAACGTTATGTGGAAAGTTAGGAAAATAATTATGTGAGAATGTTAAGTGATGGACAAGTTAAATTCTTCTTGGCCTCCTCTGGAAAATGAGGCTATTAACATCTACTGTATTGGTTTGTCGTGATGATCAAATGAGACAAAATAGGTAAAATGTTTAGCACAGTTCCTACTATAAACATGTGTTTGATAAATGGTAATCACTTTGTTGTCATTATCATTTATAGTGATAGTGAAAGAAACAAAACAGAATGAAAATAACTCCTTTAGGCTAATTATGACTAATAAAACAACAGATTTTAACCATTTCTTTTAATACAGCTAAATAATGTTATTTTTTCTATAATTTCAAAAATTTTATGATTAGACTAAAAGGGTCCTGGGTTTCTTACCAACCCTCTGAGCCTCATTAACACAGTAAAAATAAGTATTATTCCCTACTTGCTTTATAGGACTTCAGAGAATTAAATGAGTTTCAAAATGGGAAAGTATCTTGAGTACAATCACCTACCTTTTTCAGTTCTTTGTCTTTTGCCTTAATTTCCCTCTCTGGTGTCCTTGTGAAGCGTGTACTGGCCATGAGGAAGACCCTGAACAAGAAAAGAAGAGTCAGTAACTCAAGTAAAAATCTGTGTGGGGCTGGTGGTGACTTCAGGGTCAGGCTGGGGGAGCTGGTGAGCACACCCGGGGAGAAGGGACCCACAGAAAGAAGCTTGGAATGACAGGGAAGAGGAGACAAAGGCATAGCTCTAGCGTTTCCTCCCATCCCTGAGCCTCCCATGCCTCCCCCCGACCCACGCCACCGCCCCCATTATTACTGTGGGCTACTTAGATCTGAATGACAGGAGCCTTTGATTCTGTCACTCTCAGGCTGAGAAAGACATAGGTCTCGCCTAGTCAATTTTTGCAAGTTATCAGAGCCCCAGCAGCTGATCAGCCATTAGTCCTGCTACTGGATTTGCCACTTTCTGACTCCAGAAATACCACACATTCCAATCTCTGTGGGTTCTACTTACTCCCTCTGAGAGCACACTGACAGAAACTGGATTAAGGGACCACTCACACGTAATGTAAACAGTCACATGTATTTGGAGTCCTTCTCTTTTAAAAGTCCAGCAGCCTCCTTTGCACCTGTTGGCAGAATATCAACTTTCTCTGTTTCATTCATGCTGAAGGGGAAGGTCCATTATAGTTTCAATTACAAAGTCAACAACATTTGGGAAGCCCTGGCAGGCACTTTCTCTTAATCCTCACAAAAATTCTGCAGGGTAGATGTTATTATGCCCATTTTTTGGACAAGAAAACTGAGTCTCAATGAAATGCAGAAACCTGAACAAAATCACACATCAGAGCCAGAATTCAAAAGGAGGCTTCTGGCCTGCTGAGAGTTTGGCTTTCTCCTACACCAGAGTGCAGACACCGGCTGCTGGATTTTAAAGATTCTCTGTAAGTTCATACTTTAAGTCACTACTGCTGCTCCAGGCACCTAAGAATAAGAGATCAAGTATTTTAAAAATTAATCTTTGCTCAAAAACACAATGACTATCACCATGGACTACTCAAAATGAGCCTGAAAACCAAGATTCTTAAGCATAGGAAGAAATCTAACCCTAAGAAAGAAAGCTAATAAATTCAAACAATAGAAAGAGAAAGTTAATACAGATTAAATTAAAATATTAGGATTGTCTGACAAAAAAATGTTTAAGTGATATGTTTAGATTGCATTTTATCAAGTGGTGGATGGTTTCTATTTGTCCCATTAACAAAGTTGTTCATTTTAATCACTTGGTGAAGGTGGCATCTGCCAGGCTTTTCTACTATATGGTTACTCTTTTCCCCTGTGTAACTAAGAAGAATTTTGTGGAGAGGCCATTAGGATGCTATTGCATTTGTGTAAACTAGAGTCAATGGTG
>NW_011888870.1:792140-836825 GCF_000151845.1 Pteropus vampyrus
ATAATTTCAAAAATGTTATGATTAGACTAAAAGGGTCCTGGGTTTCTTACCAGCCCTCTGAGCCTCATTAACACAGTAAAAATAAGTATTATTCCCTACTTGCTTTATAGGACTTCAGAGAATTAAATGAGTTTCAAAATGGGAAAGTATCTTGAGTACAATCACCTACCTTTTTCAGTTCTTTGTCTTTTGCCTTAATTTCCCTCTCTGGTGTCCTTGTGAAGCGTGTACTGGCCATGAGGAAGACCCTGAACAAGAAAAGAAGAGTCAGTAACTCAAGTAAAAATCTGTGTGGGGCTGGCGGTGACTTCAGGGTCAGGCTGGGGGAGCTGGTGAGCACACCCGGGGAGAAGGGACCCACAGAAAGAAGCTTGGAATGACAGGGAAGAGGAGACAAAGGCATAGCTCTAGCGTTTCCTCCCATCCCTGAGCCTCCCATGCCTCCCCCCGACCCACGCCACCGCCCCCATTATTACTGTGGGCTACTTAGATCTGAATGACAGGAGCCTTTGATTCTGTCACTCTCAGGCTGAGAAAGACATAGGTCTCGCCTAGTCAATTTTTGCAAGTTATCAGAGCCCCAGCAGCTGATCAGCCATTAGTCCTGCTACTGGATTTGCCACTTTCTGACTCCAGAAATACCACACATTCCAATCTCTGTGGGTTCTACTTACTCCCTCTGAGAGCACACTGACAGAAACTGGATTAAGGGACCACTCACACGTAATGTAAACAGTCACATGTATTTGGAGTCCTTCTCTTTTAAAAGTCCAGCAGCCTCCTTTGCACCTGTTGGCAGAATATCAACTTTCTCTGTTTCATTCATGCTGAAGGGGAAGGTCCATTATAGTTTCAATTACAAAGTCAACAACATTTGGGAAGCCCTGGCAGGCACTTTCTCTTAATCCTCACAAAAATTCTGCAGGGTAGATGTTATTATGCCCATTTTTTGGACAAGAAAACTGAGTCTCAATGAAATGCAGAAACCTGAACAAAATCACACATCAGAGCCAGAATTCAAAAGGAGGCTTCTGGCCTGCTGAGAGTTTGGCTTTCTCCTACACCAGAGTGCAGACACCGGCTGCTGGATTTTAAAGATTCTCTGTAAGTTCATACTTTAAGTCACTACTGCTGCTCCAGGCACCTAAGAATAAGAGATCAAGTATTTTAAAAATTAATCTTTGCTCAAAAACACAATGACTATCACCATGGACTACTCAAAATGAGCCTGAAAACCAAGATTCTTAAGCATAGGAAGAAATCTAACCCTAAGAAAGAAAGCTAATAAATTCAAACAATAGAAAGAGAAAGTTAATACAGATTAAATTAAAATATTAGGATTGTCTGACAAAAAAATGTTTAAGTGATATGTTTAGATTGCATTTTATCAAGTGGTGGATGGTTTCTATTTGTCCCATTAACAAAGTTGTTCATTTTAATCACTTGGTGAAGGTGGCATCTGCCAGGCTTTTCTACTATATGGTTACTCTTTTCCCCTGTGTAACTAAGAAGAATTTTGTGGAGAGGCCATTAGGATGCTATTGCATTTGTGTAAACTAGAGTCAATGGTGAATTCAATTGAGATATGGCAAAGAAGAGGGGCATAGTTTATAAAACTCAGGAAATCAGCGCCATGTGCCAGGGCAGTTGTTTAGATGTGAGCAGTGAGAGGGAGGAGAAGCTAACGATGATGCTGAGTATTCTGGTGGGTGGAGGTGAGCTATGGCACACAGGAGAGACAGCAGTCAGGGGAAGATGGAAAGTTCAGTCTGTGGGTAGGTTCTCACTCCTGAACTGAGAGTCATTATTCTTTAAATTTATTTGAAATTTAATTTTTGAATAGGTAATATATTCATGCGGTATGAAAATATTAAAAATATACAGATCTTATCTGAGGGTAATGATGGTAAATTAAAGATGGCTGCTCATTTTATTTGGAAATTAAACAACACATTTATAAATAATCCATGGGTCAGAACAGACATTACGAGGGAAATGAAGATATATTTGGAACCGAATGAAAATAAAAGCACCACATATCAACATTTGTGGGATGTAGTTAAAGCAGTGTTTAGAGGGATATTTATAGCTTTAAAATGCTCACATTAGAAAAAAGATTTAAAATCAATAATCTAAGCTTTTATCTTAAGAACCTTCTAAAAGAACAGATTAAATTCAAGGGAAGGAAATAATAAAGATAAAGGCAGAAGTCAAAGAAATAAATGGACAAATAGGTAAAAATCAACTAAACCGAAAGCTACTACTTAGAAAGGATTGATAAAATTAATAAAAATCTAACAGGAATAATAAAGAAATTGATGATAGATAGATAGATAGATAGATAGATAGATAGATAGATAGATAGATAGATAGATAGATATAGAACGAACATAAATAGACAGAATGACAGCACAAGTAAATTTCAAAAACATTATGTTGAGCAAAAGAAGCCAGACACAGAAGAATACATAAAGTATGCTTCTGTTTATTTGAAATTCTGGAAAAGGCAAATCTAGTTTACAGTGACAGCAGATGAGTGGTTTCCTGGGACCAGGGTTTGGAGGATTGACTATAAAGGGGCATGAGAGAAGTCTGGGGATGATATAAACGTATTAATTTCTCTGAGATATATAAATTTGAGTAGAATTGCTACCCACAGGCTGGTTTATATGTAGTTTTATGAGACCATCAGACCTTTTCCAGAGTGAGTATACCAGTTACTCTCCCAATATATGAGCATCTCAGTTGCTCTTGGGTACAACTTGTGTTTTCATTTCGGCCGTACTACTGGGTATGTGGTGGTAACTCCTTAAATGATTTTAATTTACATTTTCCCTGAAGACTTTTCAATGTGTATTGAATTTTGTGAAACGCCTGTTGAAGTCTTTGCTCACTTTTAAAATGAAAATTGGGTTGTTTGTTTTTTCTGATTATACCGTAGGATTTCTTTTTATATTGAAATCGAGTCATTTGTTGGACATAAATGTTAGTATATCTTAAATTTGTATTATTCTTTTTATAAGTGAGGTTGAGCATCTTTCCATATCAATTTGTCCTTTTTTCTGAGAATAATTTTCATCTTTTGCTTATTTTTAAATTAGGTTTTGGTTTTTTTCTTATAAATGAGGTTGAGCATCTTTCCGTATCAATTTGTCCTTTTTTCTGAGAATAATTTTCATCTTTTGCTTATTTTTAAATTAGGTTTTGTTTTTTTTTCTTATAAATGACTGGGAACTCTTTATATATTATAGAGATTATTCTTTTGTCTTAATATTAGTAGCAATTTCCCCCCTAGTTTGTTATTCGTCTGGTTTTATTTATGGTGTATTTTGGGGCCATGCAGGAGCTTTTGTTTTTTGTTTTTGCAATTGAATTTATCAATCTTTTCTTTTATGATATACAGTCATTTTTAAGTCCAATCTACCCATTAGACACCAGAAAGAGATGATTTCAGGCAAGGTCTAGCAGCCTTGGCTCAGTCCTGGGAAGGGCCTGAGCTGTCAGGGAGGGGACAGGAGGTTCCAGTCTTTTCTCTGCTACTCACTAGCTGTGGATCCTTGAGCTAGTTACCTTATCTCACCTGGGCTCAGGCAATTCCCTCATCTGCAAAATAGGGATGAGGCCTGACTTAGAGAGTTGTCAGAATTAAGTAAGATAGGTATGAAAAGCACTTGGCGCATGCCTAGCACAGAGTACAAACCCTCCATACAAAATACTTCTCCTAGGACTTCATATGATGTGTGTGCAGGTGTGTGTGTGTAACAGGTGTAAACACGTGTGTGTTTGTGAGAGAGAGGAGGCAGGGCTGGCTGTGGGATACTGCACACAGTTGCCTCAATTACTCATGGCCTCAAAATAAAAAAGTTGCTGTAAGCATTTATAGGCCCCAGGATGATTATAAATCCCACAGACTTGGCCCCAAGCCAGACCATTCCTTGCCCACCCTCCCCCACCTCTTCCACTGGTGGCCAGAGCCCTGCTGTCTTATTCTTTCCTCAAATGGCCCAACCCATGGATGCCCAGGTCCTGGGAGGCCATAGAACATCAGAGGCTCCAGAGTGGTCCAGAAGGGTCCAGGGCAGAGGCTAGGCCCCCAGCAGACTTTCTGGAGAACCCCTCTGGACTGCTTGCCTGGGGACATCTCCAGGTAAGACCTATCAGTCCAGAACCGGTGAGCAAAGAGATGTACGACCTAGCCAAATCCCTCCCACACTGGAGCTCACAGAGCAGGTGGCTTACTTTAGGCCTCAGCTTTTCTGAGAAGGAGCCAGGAATTCACATTTTTGTGCACCCTTTCCTGTTGAGCTTTGGGAGAGCTGGCAATTCAAAGGACTCCTGCTGTGAATCTATTTCTAAACAGACCAGCCACCTCCTCTCTGCGGAGCTTTGTAAAGCTGCTTTCCTGTGACTTTGCTAACCATGAGAGGCTCACAGCCACCTCTGGAAAGTCAGCATCAAGCTGGGCAGGCTCCTCGGTTTCCCCAGCAGTGCCAGTTAGCCCCACGGGGGCATTGACCCTGGGGAAAGATTCTTTGGGCAGTAAGCCCAACCTCCTTCTCATCCCACTTACCAGTAGAGTGGGGTGCTGACGAGAGACAGGAATTGCCTGAGATCACTCACATTAGAAGCATGTCCAAGCTAAGGACTCGAAGCCAGGAACACTCCCTCGCCTATGTCTGTGTTCCCAGCATCGGATCCAAGCCCTCGGGTGTAACGGGGCTCAAAGTGATGCTGAGCTAGACTCAAACCCATGTCTCTTTCTGCTCCCCCAAGAGGCCACTGGAAAAGTTTTACACAAAGAAATACTTCGTAAGATCCTATCTGAGGGTAATGGTGATAGATTAAAGATGGCTGAAAAATCTTGGCTATTCCTCCCAAGAAGAGGTGAGCCCCAATTCCCCTCACTTTGAAACTGAGCTGGCTTTTATGACTTGCTTGACAAATTGAATGGTGTGAAACGGATGTCTGAGACTCTCACAGCTAGTTTCCCTAACATCATACCAGGGATGGGAATGAAGCCACCTTGGACTCTTCAGGTTATCTCATCCCACTTAAGTGGCTGTCATTGATGCCACATGGAGCAAAGAGTCACCTAGCTGAGCCCTGCCTGAAATCTGGAACCACAGAATCATGAAATATAATAAATTGGTAGTTGTCTTAATCTACTGAGTTTTGGTGTCATTTGTTACACGGGAACAGATAACTATTATGATCACTCTCCATCTTGAACACGTCAGGGAACAGAGCAACTGGCTGGTGAGTCCTTTCTAAAGTGAGCACACGCGTCCCGGAATTTTATACGCTTTGTGAGTGTGGATTTCTTTCGAGCTTTTCTTAAAACTATTCCTGGCAGCAAATATTACAAATGTGACCTGGATGCCAAATGGCACGAAAAGTTAAACCTAATTCTTATGGAGCAACCACTGTAGGCAAGGTACTCTGTTGTCGTTTAATTCTAGAACCACCTGTTAAGATAGTTTCATGTGGCATCTCCATTTTACAAGAGAAGAAATGGACATAGAAGTCAACAGACTTGCCTGAGACCACACAACTAGCAAAAGGCAGGGGTGGGATTTCAAAACCCTGCTTTCTCTACACGTACCACCTCCCTTGGTGGATGGAGCTTCCCTGAGGCCCTCTCTACAGATGAGACAACATGCCAGACAGGCCGTGTTGGTGGCACTAGGGACCCTGGGGTAGACGCTAGAGTCAGGGTCCCGGCTCCCCAGGAGAGCTGCCTCTAGGATGATAAATGAGCACAAACCCCAGACCCAGCCTTTCTCCATCTGCCCAAGCCCCCTCCTCAGGCCCCTGCCACAGCTGTCACCATCACAGCCTCTGATCCGATTACAGACCCCAGAGCTCCTGACAGCAGCCTCCTCCTCCTCCCAGGGCACAGGAAGGCAGAGACCCGTCCAGCCTGGGAACAATGCTAAAGCTGGAGGACGCGTCTGTCAGAGGCACTGCCAGCTGCCATCATCTCCGTGGCCCCCGCTCTCGGAGCTCATTCCCTGGGGTCTTAGGCGGCTGGTGCTGAAGAGGGACAGGAATGAAGGCCCTGTGATGGGGACGTGTGGAATCCTGCAGTTGGCTTTGTTTAGACGTGTAATACCGCACAGGCCCAGGCTCTGCACCTGCTGCCGGGGGAGGTCACCTCCTACCTTCCACCCGGGGCGCGCTCACATGCACCCTTGCACATGCGCACACACACATAGCCAGAGGAAGTCACCTCCAGCTCCCACCCAGTGGCCTCCCACACACTACTGACTCAGGAGCCCCAGGCTGGGATTAACCCTGGGCTTCACTGTTTATTGGTGACTCTGGGCCTGCTCCTAATCTAAGCTTCAGTGTCCTCATTTGAAAATGGGTTCATCATAGCACCTGACTCATGAGTTTTTATGTTTCAGGTCCTCACCAAATGTTTGTTGAATAAAACGAGTCACTCCCCAAATCTATCCATCCATTCCCTATGGTGCAGGTCCCTAACCCCCGCCTCCCCACACCTGCTTGGCGAGGCTTGACCTGAGTTGCTCTTTATTAGGCCTCCCTCTCCAAATCCCGAAAGTCCAGGAGCTACTTTCCTCATGTTTGCACTTCTGAGGGCTGGAGTGGGTGGTCAGACAAGTCTCAGATGTTTAGAAAATGTATCCGATACCTGAAAGAAGGCGAAAAGCCTTCTGGATGCTCTTTCCAAAGCCACCCTAGAGCACTATCCAACAGGCCTCTAAGGGGCATCTGACTCTCTAAGAGAAGGTCATTTTGTTTGACCCATAATATTCTAATGATTAGAGCCCAGACTCTGTAAAATTAGATGTTTGACTTCAATGAAATAGAGGATTGGAAAGTTGGAAATGCTTCTTATAGGCCGGAAAGATAATCTCAAAGATTATGGTTTTACTGATCTTCAGAACTTTTGTTATCTTGCCATTCCCCTCGTGAATGAGGTAAATAATACTGGTATATGCTCATTCTATTGTGTATGAGAATCGTGTTTGCAACTTTTCAAAAGTTATGCTTCAACACAGGTCTCATATTTTGGAATGAGGCCAGAGTTGGAGCTGGGGGGTAGGTAGAAACTGGGAAGGATTGAAGCCACTGCTGATGATGATAGACCACAGGATGGAAAAGAAGGCGGAGCTTAAGGCAGGGAAGTGTACCTGTGTCCTGAGCGATGCTTAGGATGTTGACGGAAATGCTAGTGTGTGTGTGTGTGCGTGCGTGCATGCGTGTGTGTGTATAGAACAACAGAGAAGTGACTGCGGAACAACATAATGGAGAAGCGAAGTAGTAACAGAGAGCCAGGAGCTTATTGATCTCTCTTCCTAAGCCTGAGAGAGGAGGTAGGTGAAAAAACGTGGTCTCCAACAAAAGGGTCTCGGGTATGAGAGATTTCAGAGGAAATTCTCAGGGAATAGAAGGAAGGTTTCAGGTGTTGAGATTGAGGCTGAAGGTTCCAGCAGGCTTAGTGATATAAGAGGTTTTGGGAGGAGATGGGTCAAGTATGGAAGATGGCAGACTGCAAGGACTTGCTCCTCAGGACCAGGAATAAGGGCAGCAGGAGGGCAGGAAGCCATCTGGAAGGGAAGCTGAGTCATAATCAGGTCCGAGACAGACGAGGCAGGCCTCCCACTTCCTGCCAGAACAGGGCCTTCTGCAGAATCAGAGGTCGGGGTGCTCCTGGTCTGCATTCTGACGGCTCAGCAAGAGCCATTGGGGGTTTTCTTGGTGGCCGGACTCACCGGCTGGGCAAGAGGAGACAACCACTGAGTTGATCACACTCATCTTGGCTCTTGGCTTTCAACGAAAGCTCCCTAGAAACCACAGGTGTACACGGGAGGTATCAGGGCAGCAGGGGGCGGCTGTGAGGCCCTCCATATGCTTTAACATCAAGGCCGTGGTTATGCCTCAGATCTCACCCTTGGAACTGCTGGCAGGAGCCTCTAGGTCCCTTCGATTGAGGCCTGTGAGTCAAACTAGTAGGTTTAAAACTGCTCCCCGCTCAAGATAAGAGCTTGCTTAAAGCCCCCACATAAAATGGGGTCAGTGGCGCACTTCCAGGGCTGGCCAGGATGGAGGTGACTCTGGTTTGCACATCTCTGTAATCCAGTCCTGTAGCTCCGAGAACATTCTGTTTGTAAGTTCTGCCAGTTATGGCCCCACCCCAATGCCCCTACCCACCGCCCCCACAACCCAGCTGCTGCACTGTTTACCTTAGTTCAGATGTAAGTTTCACTTTCTGTTTGAACAAAACCCAAACCAAAGTCTGGTGCCTTCCTTTGCATAGATGTCTCAGAAAGGATTTCTCCCAGGTTCACCGTCCTTTGTTCCAAAAGTCAAAGGTTTCAGTAGGCATGACCCCACTCTTTGGGGCCACTAGACTTTGCTGGTTAATAGGTATTACATGTGATCCTCCTGGGCCCTGCCCCAGACTTGCTGGTTTAGGATTTTGAGAGGGAAAACCTGGAGAAACTGCATCTTCAACAAGCATTCCAAGTGAATTTGATGGTGAGGCAAGGCCTAGGTGACACAGGTGTAGATTAGAAACCCTTTGGTTTGCTAATGAGATAGTATAAGGGTCCTACATACATTTTTAGATAAAGTTCTGGCTAAATTATTCCAGAGTCTTCTTACAAAGCCACCAGGTTCATCCCTAGAGTGGGGCCAAGTAAGCCCCACAGAGCACGGTTTCTCTCTGGCATCCACTCCCCTGTCTTTATGGTGAGAACCTGGCCAGAGAGAACCATGGCCAAGGCAGAGTCTGTGGGAGAAGTTGCCAGGGGTGTCACAGGAGATGGCCCACTGGCAGGTGGAAGGCTCCTAGACAGGGAGGTACCCTGATGCTGTGGAACTTAGGGGAACCTCAGGCCTGTGCTGGAGTCTGGCTGCCCTCACTTAGAGCTGCATGTCCACGGGTGGGTAAATAGTTCCTCTCTCAGGGTTGTTGTGAGGCTTGTATGCCATAAGGAATATACATCACTCAGCATAGGACCTGGCACATAGTAAGCTATTATCGATCAATCATTCATTCAACAAACACTCACCGGATAAAAATGGCAAAAAAACAGAACAAAACAAAAACAGACGTGGTCCCAATGTTCATAGTGCTTACAGGGTAGAGAGTCGTAAAGGAATTTTACTCTAAGGTAAATAAAAGAAGACAAAGGTTTTTGTTTTTAAGGTGACAGAGGAAAAGAACTACGGGGAGAAAGCAACAGTTTTGGTTCAGAATATGAAAGTCCTGCCCTTTCAGTCAGTTGGAGGAATAGACTGTAGAGGTCTCAGGAAAGGGGTGTGGCTTACTGTCTGCCGTAAGGAATTGGAGACCTCGGAGCCTTTAGCCTGTAGAACAAATAAAATTGTTACCCCTCCCCCTGCATGAATGTGTCCAATTAGCTTGGTGATGTGGAACTATTAATTCCGTCAACTTCCATACCCTTCTCTCTCTCAAATGTCTTGTTACTACTTTAAAACACTCTTGTACCTGCAAACTACAAAGTGAGGAATAATTAAATGGATTTGAGGACTAAAAGAGAAAAGGAGTGGTCAGGATGGGCACAGGATCACAGTCCTGCTCTTCAGAACTAGGGGATGAATGAGAATTGAGCCCAGGCCCCCCTCAGGGAAGGCAGAACTCCATGTTCAAGTGCTCCATGTGCAACCCTCGCCTTTTTAAAAACCGGGGGCAGAGAAGAGGGTTGGGGGACATGAGAGGAGCTGAAGGTTAAATGCTAGAGAATTCCAGACCCAAAAGCACCCAACCAGCATCTTACTCTGCAAAGAAGTATGTGGGTCACACAGAATGAGGAAAAGGGGCTCCCGGTTAGGATTTGGGACTCCTTGGGCACCATCTGAGAAAGCCTGCATAACCTAGGATCTTGTTACAACAAAACCTGCTTTTGTGGCCTGGCATCCCTGGGGGTGGGGGTGGGGGGGGGTTGGGGGGGCGGTGAGTAAGGGACTGGGGAGGGGGGCTGCAGGAAAGAACAAAGCTCCAGATACACTTCTGATTTGTCCACAGCTTGGAAACCAACTAGTCAGAGGTGCCTTCGCCCTGCATTGTGGCTGGTAGATCTGCAAGCGCTGGCACCATCTTCATCTGGAGTTTTAAAAAGGAAGCCAGAGAGGTCTGGCAAAGTAGGTTAGACCAAGGTTCTACTCTCTCAGCTCCACCACTTTCTGGCAGAAGTTTTTAGGCACGTTACTTCACCCTCACGGAAGCTCAATTTCCTCTTCTGTAGACTGGGATTAACACCATCCACCTATAACCTGATGCCCCTACGTGAGGTAATGAGGGCCTCTGGTACTTCAGAAGGTAATTAGTAACTATTAAGTCACTTACACAAAGTAAATGTGTTTAAATCAGGCACAGGTAGGAAAAGCTACTCCTCTAAAGAGAAATAAGCAGAAAGGGCTGCCATTTTGTTAACAAGCCCCATTAAACAGCTGCTGCTTAGCTTTCTAAATAGTAATATAACCTGTTTCAAGCACTAGGAATCTTGACTCAAAGCATCTAATTTATCATTGAACTGCAAGCAGTTAACACTTAGCCCATAAACTCCTACAACAGAGAAATCTCAGGACTATCACACGTCGACCTTCTCATTGCTCCTGTTACTCTACTTAATAAGGAATTAGAGAAGAAACGAGTTTGAAAACTAAACGGGGAAAAAAATGGAGGAGGGTTTGGCATGTGTCAAGGGCCCCCTCTAGCGGTCCTGGAAGTAAATGAAGTAACTTGAGATTTAGGGTAGTGAGAGAAAAAATAGCGGCATAAAGCTGAGGAAATCGTCACCCTTACCAATCTTTGCAGTCATCATTTCTAATCCTGAGGTGGTATAAGAGACTTCCTATTTGAAAAACCTCTTCCAGCAAAGGCTTGTGCTTTAGAAGTGGCATAGTTCTTTACTATGTTACACATTAACTGATTCTGTGACCTTAAACCCAAATGATTTTGCTTTACACCCATGTCTTCCAAGTTCAATTTTCTATTGTGGTTTTTCTCTCTCACCTATATATACTTCCATGTTTCCAGTTTTTATAACCATCATTTTTAATGGCTGAATAATTTGAGACTTGCTACTTCTGTACACTTGAATGTGTACTTCATAATCAACATGCCAGGCCCTGGTCTGAACCACACAAAATCCCTAAAAGGTAACATTCAAATGTTAATGTTCTCTTTGCAATGGAGTTATACCAACCAATATAATAACTCGAGAGAGTAAATATATCCATGTTCTCCTTACAAACCTAATCTCGATGCTCCCTCGTCTCCCTGGGCAGTTACTGGCTGCCAGAAGGGCTCTTACACCCAGGAGACTCTCTGTCTCTAGGAAGGGGAGACTGAGTGCCACATGGTGGCAGATTTATGGAGCAACGCTGGCATCTTTCATGCAGAAGACTGGGAGCCAGGAGTAATCCAGTCCCCTTAGGATATTAAGTGAGACAAGAGATCAGAGTGTACCTGAGTAGATGAGGTCTAATGACAAAGCGAGATGAGGAGGGAAAAAGTAAAGTAAAAGGGTGGTGAGTCGCCTATAAAATCTGTTACTTTAACATAGAGGATCAATCAACACTGCAAATATGATACAACACCTCCCCCATTTCCATAGTTAACCAGGGAGAACAGAGCGCTAGTGCCCTAGAAATTACGTTGTCCCTGGGCAGGAAAGCCAGGCTTTGGTTCCGGCTGTTAGTTACGACGCTGTGTGTAGTGCTCAATCAGTAGGGTCATTGCCTGGGCATTAACCTAGGCTTCAAATTTCCTCAGCTATAAACTGAAGGTATTAAACTAAGATCTTATATCTCTGGATCTAAATGTATCCTACGTGTAAGATCCTACTATTTGTAGCTTAGAGAAAGTATTGACCAAAAAACCCAGATTTAAGAGGAAATGCTTTACAAAATCTGAGTTCCTCCCAAATTGATTCCTTCTAGAAATGTAACTGAACCAACCTATTTTGTCAAGAATTACTTACTGTGACCAAAATAAAGGCCACACCGCACCTCTAGGCAACTGACGATTAAAATAGATTGTCATTATTTTTCCTGGAAGAAAAGAGCTACTTGTCTTTCCCAAAGTATGAAATCTAGGGAACAAGAGTATTACTATTCCTTAATATTCATACAAAAGTAGAGGATAATTTCTGCCTAATTATATAAAATTTAAAATGAAAAAAATATATATATATATATCCTCAAGTAAAGAAAGACCTTCCTAGTTACTTGGTAGTAGGTTACCACCTTGCTGTCACCAGTTTTAACTGCATTAATGGTCATGTTTTCCATTTACTCTTCCCATTGAACATTTCAGACCCGGCATAAACATGCAGATTCGGATTACTTATTAGTGATCCAGGTTAAGGAGACAGATTTACATAAGTAAAAGGTGAAGAAAGATGAATACTATTCCTACTATAGGAAATCCTTGACAGCACGCACTGTCTGCACCTCTCTCTGGCAAGTATCCCAGCAGCATGATGCTGCTCCCTGTGTAAGGTGACCATTTGCTGGGTGACAGAAATCTTAACCTGTTCTTTTCCTCAGCACTGGTATTCTCCCTTTGTGGGGAGCTGAATGAAAGTGCATCCCCCATCTCAAGTTGTTAGGAACTCCTTTTAAGAATTAACTAAATGTTTTCAAATACAGGGTTGTTAATGCTTACTTTAAAAAAGAAAAAAAAAAAGGAATCTTCCAAACTCATCTTTAACCTTTTTCTATACTTCTATTTTATGACTATTATACAACTATTCATAGTAAATGCAGTTTCTATAAATTGTATCACTGTCTTTAAAAGTTAGTGCTCTCTGACTTATTTCGAGTAGACAGACCCTTAACACATTTAGACCAATCATTTCAAATTTATATTTTTGAAAAAGGTGCAAAAATTATACAAAAAGCTTTATGCATGTTCACTC
Organism: Pteropus vampyrus; assembly: GCF_000151845.1. Taxonomy (NCBI): domain Eukaryota; kingdom Metazoa; phylum Chordata; class Mammalia; order Chiroptera; family Pteropodidae; genus Pteropus; species Pteropus vampyrus. Next base: position 805,058 of record NW_011888870.1, read on the forward strand.
TGACTTCTAGGAAATGTATCTTGCAAAAATAATCCTAAATTTCCAAAGAGTTTTATGTATTAAAATGTTCAGTTTTGGGGTTGGTTGGTTTTGGTAATATAGACAAAAGAAAACAAACTAAGCATCCAACAGGAGATATTTAAGTAAACTAGGCTACTTCTACTTGACAGAATTTTATTCCTACTAAAATTTGTTTCAAAAGAGATTAAACATGAATATTTTATATTGTATTACTAAGTGAAAAGTTTAGGATATGAAATTATATATCTAGTATAAACATAAAAAGTAACCATAAAACTTTGAAGATTTGAAGGAAATGCCTCAAAATGTTAATATAGTAGCAGTCTAGCTGGTAAGGTGATTTAAAAATATATATTCTTCAATTCTAATACATATACTTCAAATGTACTAATACTTTGTTGCAGTATCAGGACTGGACTATCCAGCCAGAGAGAAGCAGATTTAGATTTTCTTATGAATCAATCACTGGCTAATTCCTGGGGTCAATTTCTATCTTTTCTCTAATTTCTGGGTTGACCAAGTATGCCCAGAATTTTCATTTTTAAAATTTTCAAATTATTAATTTATGACTAAGATATAGCAAAGAATATGGGTTTTATATTTATGTTCTATGTTTCATCTTTTAGGTGCTTACTGTTACAAATTTACTGAAGTTTCATTATACTGATACCCTCAGGAGACTCTCAAGAATATTAAGTTCTAGAATGATGCTATGCATATAACATCCCTCACCAAATTCTGTATTATGGAGGGTTGGTTATATCAGAGCAAAGCTATAGATCATCAACTATACACCAACCATTTCTACCTCCACTTGAACACAGGGCCTTTAAGGAGGCCCTGAAACTGTAGAGTGGGCCCTAATCCAATCTGATATCCTTATTAGGAGGAAATTGGACATGGATTTTTTTTTTTTGCAAAATTTTTACTGTTAAAAAAGTAAAAAGGCAATTCATAGGCTGGGAGAAAGTATTTGCCAAGCCATATACCTAATAAAGAACTTGTATCTAGAATATACAAAGAACTTTTACAACTTGTTATCTGTATTCTAAGAACACAAATTCTAAGATTTATAGTAAGAATACAAATAACAGAATTTAAACATGGGCAAAAGATATGAACAGACATCTCACCAAAAAGAGAGATACAAGTGACCAATAAGTACATAAAAAGTTGCTTAACATCTTTGGTCATCAGGAAAACGCAAATTAAAACCATAAGAGACCACTCCATACTCAGAAGCTATAGTTAAAAAAAAAAAAAAAAAAAATCCTCATAGATCACTGGGGGGAATGTAAAATGTTGTAGCTTCTTTGGGAAAGTTTGGCAGTTTCTCTAAATATTAAAACAGTTACCATATGTGATCCAACATTTCCAATCCTAGGTGTAGACATCCCACCAAATGAAAACATATCCACACAAAACTTGGTCACGAATATCCATAGCAGCACTATTTACAATACCCCAAAAGGTAGAAACCACCCAAATGTTTGAATAATGAATGGATAAAAAAATCATGGTATATAGTTGTACAACGAGATATTACTCAGCACACAGATATATATGTGCTACGACAAGAATGAATCTTGAAAATATGCTTAGAAAAAGAAACCAGTTACAAAAGGACCCATATTGTCTGATTCTATTTATATGAAATGTCCAGAACTGGCAAACTCACAGCATGAGACAGAAAGATTTGGGATTGCCAGGGGATGAGGGAAGAGGGAATGCAGTGTGACCACTGACAGGTACAGGGTTTCTTTTCTAGGGTAATAAAATTAAGACTATAGAGATGGTTGCATAATTCTGTGAATATCCTAAAAATGCACAAGTACTGAATTGTATAATTTTAATGGGTGGATTTTATGTGTGAATTATGTCAATGAAGCAATTTTTAAAACAATAAACAACAAAGACCTCACCTGAGGAAAAAAAAAAAAACAATGTTTCCATAACAATGTTTTCTAAAACTACTTATCCAGAAGAACAAGGAAACAGTATGGGTTAATTTTTTGGCTTAAATGTTCTTAGATACTCTTAAAGCTACCTCCTCAAATTCTATTAAAGGCATTGCCATCTTAATTTTTAAAGGAAAGTTATATGGAGTTAAAAAGTAGGGATTCTAACCCTCACCGGGGGTCAGAACACCCGGGGGAACTTTAGAATTAACAACGATCAGGAGCCTACTTCCTCTAGGTTTTGATCCAACTGGTCTAGGGAAAGACTAGCAGTGTTACAATTTTAAAAGCTTTCCCCATGGAAAGCTTTTAAGCACGTTACCAGGATTGGGAATCACTGATGTAATTCAACAGAATATGAGACGATATTTTAATCTCCTTCTAGGTGAAAGCCGATCTTTTCTTATGCAAAATAAAAATGGATCTTTAAGAAAAATTTGTTTCTAATTGTACAACTATAAACAAAAAGCCACAAAAAACACAAAAACTAGTCATAAAACCAATTATTTAATTGAAGCTATAAAAAAAGAGGCAATATAATTGATAAAATAATTAGGAAACAATATTTAGCATGTTTCAAAAGATTTAAAATAGGAGGACACTTTACAAAAAGTTGTGTGGGAAATAAAATTCTTAAACTATAAGTAGAAATGTAACATTACAGAGCACCTTATAAAATACAATGACAGAAATATAAAAGGACTACGTGTGCTCTAAGTCTGAAAACTATTAATAACGACCAGATCTTTAGGTTTAAATTTACAATTCCTGGGTGTGAGAATCATATTACTATACACATCTTCCAAACCAACGGGCAATATTTTCCAATTAACCATGAGTGGTATCATCTTCTACAAAGTCTTTGGCCATCTCTGCTGTGATCACATCAATATGACTAACCTGAAAAATAAATGTTAAACAAAAGCTGTTAAATATTAAAGGAATATATCTGTTCCCACTGTATAGACTAATATTTAAAACATATAGACTATCACCTATATATTTTACATATAAAGTTACATGATTCTACAGCACTGACTTATAAAACCTTTATTTATAATGATGTTCATTCAATTCTGCACTTTAATGGTCTGAAGATACAGACAAAAGTACTTATGCCTAAATATTTAAACCACATTTTTTGTTCAATTTTTATTATTTTGCTATTTCAAAGAATCTGAAAGCTTAAAACATCAGGAACAGATGGGGGTTCAGAGTTGGTTAAAAAAGATGTATATAATTGTTAAAGACTGTGCATTAAATAAGCACTGAATAGACTAAACAAGAAGATATTTTCTCTTAATGCCAATGAAAAAAATCAATGCAATGAATGCCACAAAAAATTGCTTAACTTCACAGGCATTTGAAGTAAAAGTTTTTCTTCACAAAGACATCATCATCAGATAAGCAACAACTTTCTAAGTTCTCTTTCATGACTTAACATAAGAATTCAACAAATATAATGGATTACATACTATATGAACTTAAACTTCATATAAAAAAAATTACCTTGTTTCTGAACTTTACACCGTAGAATTTGTCAGCTGACTCAAGCAATTCAGGCCTAAAAGTAGTTGTAATAAACTGAGCATGTACAGCAAGTTCCATAATCATATCTGTGTAAAAAAAAAAAAAAAAAAGAAAGAAAGAAAAAAAAGATAATTTAATAATCCCTTTTCTCAGTAGATCTGAATACTCTTTTCCTCTTACTTAAAATTCAAAAATAATCTGTGACTACATTTTTCATGTATACACCTACGGAAATTACTAACTTGATTCCTTAAAGTAGGAATAAATCTTTAACCCAAATATCTTAAAGTTACAGAACATAAAAGCGACAACTTCTAACACAGAAGTTAGAAATGTCAGAGCAAAGTAAGTTTTCTCACACACAAAAAAACAAAAATAACCTTCTCCTGCTACATCCCCACCCCTAAGATCTTTTGAACTTACTAAAAATTAGACACAGATTCTTTAAACACAGAATAGAATCAACACTGTTTATGACAGGGGCTAATCAAACATTGAGAAAAACGAGTTTTAAAACAAGAGACTTTTACATAAAAGTTTAACTGAAGTAGGATTCTCAACTGATTCAAAGAATTACACCTATTTCTCACAGAACTAACCTTTGTAGTGTAATACTAAATTTTAAAATACCTGTTAAGAAAAATTTTATTTACTGAATATATACCCTGTCTAGTCCCTGCTAATATCTGAGGCAACAAGAAATCACTATAAAAAGGTAAGCTATAATTTTTAAGGAAGTTCTCATTACTAAATTCAAAACCATAACTGTACCTGACACAGCCTTTCTGTGCTGAGCATCCAGAGCCTGGTCAATCTCATCAAACAAGTAAAAAGGAGCTGGGTCACATTTTTGAATGGCAAAAATCAGAGCAAGGGCTACCAAGGATTTCTGTCCACCTGAAAGCTGTTGCATTTCTCTCATTTCACCTTGTTTTCCTGTAAATGACACCTAAGAAAACATCTGAGTTAATATCCTAAAGAAGTGGAGTCACCATTACCTCTTCAAATTAAATTTCATACAACAATTTAGATTTGCAAAATATTCTCCAAATTTTACTATGGTAATCGCTGCGGAAAACTAGATGTAAAGGTATTTACCCTAATTCCAACTCCAGTGAACTGGTCAACTGATGGGACACTGCTTTGTGACCCAGAACCCCTCTCACTTTCACCACTTCCTTCTCCTTCATCCTGAGACTGACTGCCCTCCACATCTCCTTTCTTCATCACCAAAGTAGCTTTGCCACCAGGTACCAACTTCTGGAATACTTCACTGAAGTTCTTGGACACCTTAAAATAAAGACAGATAAAGTTGGGTGTCACTTCAAATATAAATTTTGCTTAGGTGAAATAAATAGAGAAGGCAGGCAGTTAAAGTCACAATTCCAATATAAATTTTGCTTAGCTGGAACTATATATATTACTGCTTAAAACAAAGACAAATATTTAAAAGTAATCAGAAGTATTTTTTAAATCTAAGAATAACAGATTGGATTCTCTTAAGAGCTGTGTAAAACATTCTAGTTACTATGTTAGCAACCTATCTGCTAGATTTATTCACATGTATTAGATCCAACTATCAGTGGGGAAAAAAGGCTTTAAAATCTTTATAAACTGAATAAACTAAATAGCTGAAACTTTTGCCTTGTGTGTATTAACCACAAATGGAAACATACCTGTTTGAAAGTTAACTGAATAGCTTCATATTTTCGAAGTTCGAGTACATTCATCAGTTCCATGATTGATTTGTACCCCCTATCCAACTCTTCTTGTCGCTTTATTAACTTTTCTTTCTGCTCAGAGAAATTTACAAACTGATCCAAAGCTTTTTTGTTAACATGGCTGTACTTCTTCAATTCTGTGTTGCACTGTTCAAGTTTTCTAAACAACTATAAAAAGGAAAAAAATGTATAAATTCATATAGAGAAAAATTTGCAATGAGATTTCAAATTTAAAACCAACAAGATTTACCTGTTTGAGGCTCAGTGTTTGGTATTTTTCAAATGCTTCCTGGGGAAGTGATCCGAGTTCTCGAATTTTCTTCATACACTCTTCTTTCTTCTTCAGCAGCATGCCTTGTCGATTGGTCATCTTTTCTAGTTCTTTCGTATCATGATTTATAGCATCCATATGTTCTTTTTCCATATTTTTCCAGCGCTCCATACTCTTCTGAAGCTCCTTAATTCCGGCTTCTGTTTTATCGATGGAATTGTCCAAATCTAAAATGAGGGAAAAAGACAACTTAGGCCACAATACCTACTTTTAGTGTTATGTGACCAATTATTTTAATGGTCAAGTCAAAATAAATAGACTTTCTAATGTTTAATTTTTACTGTAAAATTCATACAACATTTATTTCAGGACAAAAGAGTTTACATGAGAGCCACTTAAGTATAGTTTTTATTAATGCTTATAAAAACTTAAAAATAATTTTCTTCTCAGCAACAAAGTGATAAGAAACTTGATTCGGCTAGTTCATATCTTTGTCAAAAAATTAATAATTTATGGCCTCAAAATTGTCACAAGCATTTCAATAAAACAAAGAATACTATTTACAATCAACCCTCTAAATTTCGTTCACTGTAGTTTATAATGGAAAACACAGAAAATCATTAAGAGATGCTTTTGCCTATTTGGATATTTTTTTGTAGTAAACAATGTTATAAAAAATGAATAAGCTAAATTTAACTACACACTTAAAAATATTTTACTAAATGAAAATTCACCTTCTGATCGTGCCATAGTATCTTTCACTCTCTTATTGATAGCTTCAAGTTCTGAGGTTGTAGCAGTGAGAACAGTACCCCCTTCTGTCTCTCTAAGTTCATTAAGTTCCTGCAACACAGAAGGAATTTATGAGCATTAAGCCACAAAATATAAATTTTGTTAGTTTCAAACTGTTGTGACTACCAACAGCTTCTACAGCTGTTATGTTTACGCATTCAAGAAAACAAAAAAACATACTTCGTATAATTGCAATTAAAGTATCCATTAAAGGGACAAAAAACTAATGATATAATTACTAAAAATCTTCTCAGCATCTGACTACTACTGAGAAAATATTAATAATTTTTACTGAGTGCCTAGAATGTGCCAGGATAATCATACAAAACAGGCATTACTATTACAATTATTTTACACAGGAATAAACTGAAGCTTAGAAATAGTAAATGACTTGTGCAAGACCATACACTAGGTGGCAGTGCTAGAACCAAAACTCAAGGCAAATGGTCAGACTGCTAGCTAGTCTTTATGTCTCAAGTCCATGCTCTCAATCAGAGCCTCTCACATAAGGACTTCTGAAAGGTTATGGTCATCAAGGAACCCACAGACAAATAAAACAAAACATACCTGTTCTACTTGGTCCAAACGTTTTCTCAAATTCTCATTTAGATAAGTCTCTACTCGAGTAATAATACCTTCTAATTTAATTCTTTCATTCAGCAACTGTCTGTTTTCCTAGAAGAAAAGAAAATTTGTCTACATAGGCATGCACATTTCACACAAAGGAATGCTGTTAATCTGCTGTGATCTCCATCATCTGTGTTCAAATAAGCTGAAATGAAGTTTTGTACACTTCCAAAAAGCCCTACTTTTTCATTTTCTCTCTTCAGAATGCTAAGTTTTTGAGCCTGTTTCTTTTTACAAGGCATGCTGTCAAAACTATTTTTCTTTCCCTGCTTTTAATTTTTTGGACTTAGTGTTTTTTACATGTTTCAAAATAGAATGTTATTAAAATGTTTAATCAAAACGATATTAAATATTTGAAGGTGGTCAAATCAATAAATAACAGCAAAGCTAACAAGCTCAATTTTACTAATGATAAATGTACATTAAATGAGAACAAAATGAGAACAAAATGAAGATTTCTTGTATAATCCTGACATGCAGTGGTTTAGAAAAACTTATTAAAACTTTATTTTATTTATTCTGTGGATATTATTACTCCAAGTCTCATTATTATAGTTTCTCAATTTCTCTGTCAATTGTACTTGCCTGCTGAAGTTGACGTATTTCATCATTTAGAGCATCTACTCTCTTCTGATCTTCCAGACTAAGTTGAGAAAGTAAATCAGTTCCCAGTTCTGCTTTCAAGGATTCTCTGGTGGACTCCATAGCATGCAAACTTGCCTCCAAACTTTGTAAGCTACGTTGCTATAAAACAGATTATTCATTTATTAATAAAGATATTAATCACTGTATTACTTATAACAGTGAAACATTGGAAAGTCAATATTTGATATTAAAGTAAGTAAATAATCATACCAACTCAGTTAAACATTAGGTATCCATTAAATGTGACAACCAGAACTATGTAGCAACAAGAATATTTATGATGCAATGCAATGGGGCTGTGTAGAATATCATATTCCATGATCAAACTAAACAAAAATCTTTATACATATTCATAAGAACAAAAATGTTGCTAGAAGATGTTAGGGTGAAATAACTATGGACAATTTAAAGAAAACCTTGTTTTAGTATCGCTGATGTACTAAATTAATAGTTGTTGCCAAAAGGCTTCATATTTATAAGACCGATATGTATTATCACTTATAATAGCTATACTAGTTTGTTTTCTAATTTTAATTCACTCTGAACAAAATGCAATCAAATGTTCAAATAACTCTATAAATAGTACTTTACAGACAAAAATGGTTACTAGAAAATAATTACTATCAGATAGTACTATTATGCCATAGTTCAAAATACCTATTTGTTTAATGAAGTTGGAAAGTCTAAAAGCGGCCTACGAAAAGAGACTTTGGGTACCCATGGGTATAAGTGTGGTACAGGTAAATGTAGACAGCCAAAAACGTATGGGTCTAAACAAAAATGGAACAATGAAATCCAAAGATAACCTATATAACATGGGAACCCAATTCTATATAATTAAAACATCTACATCAAAAGGCATACTTACGAACCTTCGGCATAAAGGTTTTCTCTGACTGCTGCCTCTTCTCTTTTAGCATCTTCATTTCTGATAATATGCTATCTCGAGATGCTTTAAACTTCCTTTGCTGGGTCTCTATCTGCTGCATTTGGTTCATCAACTGATCAATTTCATTATTAATCCATATACAAGGCTAAGGAAAATTCTCTCCAAGTTGTAAATACATTTTATGTTCTAAATTCTCTTTGGTGCTTATAAACACATTTTGTATCTCCTTCCTTTCCCCTTAAATAAAATTATTTCCCCAAATTTATGGACCATAACAATGCTGAATTAAAATACTACATTAATGGTGTTCATTCTACTATTTCTCATTCAAAATGACATACTATTTTACTAATAGCTATAGCAATCAATCAATCTCAGACAGCTCTTGAGGAAGCTAAATGAAATATAAAGGTATTATTTAAAGTATCTTTTTATTCAACAAATACCTACTATGTAATCTGTTATGCTTAAAGCATTATATAAGAGGCCATGCCCATGTGGAAGAATAATTCTACCTCACGGGATTATCAAATTCAGGAAGGTAGTTTGTGTACACTGTCAATATATCCTCCTTTTTCTTATTATTTCACCATGCTTTCTTAGTGCTAATACCTTGACAAATTTGGGCAGTTCTCAAAGTGTCCTATACAGACCCCTGCAAGGTCAAAATTAAGATGTTTATTTACCTTTTTCTCCGTGCTGAGAGCACAGAAGCTAAAAACATAGATATTTTTTAAATGCCAGTCTCAATTAAGAATATCCTAACAAAGCAGTAAAAATAATTAACTGTTTCTACTGTTTGAGTACTTGTATTTTTGAGTGGCAATGCGAAGTACCCATAAAGCACTTGTCTTAAACCACGGTTAAGAAAATGCATAGGCACAACTGTTTCAGTTAAGCTGAACTAGCCACTCTTAATGGAATACCATTTTTATCTAAACTGAGAGCACTTTGGTTCCTAAGACTTGGATTTGACAGCCATTTCCTCCACTAATACTAAATCTGAACCAAATGTCCTTAAGATAGTAAATTTGAATGGACATTTTCAACCTTTATATATTTAACTTCTATGTAGTATATAGCAATCCTGATACCTCCCACCTTTCTTCCTTGAAACACTATCCTGGTTTCCCTTATACAATTTTCTGACTGATCCTTCTCAGTCCCCTCTATAACTTTAAATTTTAGGGTTTCCTGACTTTTCTCAGAAGTAAACTTGCTATTAGCTATTTAATAGCTAAGTGAAGGATCAATGTTAAAATAGTTTTGTTTTTTTCCTGTCTTCAGGAGTTAAATAGGCAAATATAAGCTTTTGTGCTTAAAAAAAAGTCAAAGTTGTAACACATAGAATTTTTTTCCCACTGTATATATGAGAAAACACACCTAACATGCAAAAGATTATATATTCCAACCAAAATGCAATTCTTTCTCCACAGCAGTACAAGACAAAAAGATATTTTCAATATTTCTCCGCAGATTTTCATTGAGCTTTGCTTCAAGCTCACCTAGTTCTTCTTCGGCTTTTCTAACATCTTTTTGTAATTCGAGTCTAGACTTTCTTGTGTCATAATAACCTCCAGTTAGAGCACCCCGATGACTAACTTGGTCACCTATAAACAAAACATAAAGAAAGGTAGTAATTCTGGATAACTGCTTTATTTAATGACAAACTGACTTATAATCAAATAACCAAAGACTGAATGAGAAAAAAAGAATTTAGGTCACTATGAAAAAAATTTTTAATATTAAAAATTGCATTTTAAAAAATGTACCTTCTAGGTGAGCTTGAACATCTGCCAGAAAAGCAGAAAGCGCTAAAGATTAATGAGGACATGTCAGCAGGACACAGAATTAGGTTTGGAACTCCCACTAGCCATACTTAGGAAAATATGAGCATCAAAAGTAATAGTGACAATGTGGTAGCACACTGAATTAAAAAAAGAATCCATGAATCACAGTGATACTTAAAAAAAAATTAATGAAAGGAGGGGCCTTTCTTTACAGAACAGTGATAGCTAATAACTATAGAAGCAATAACAGAATTTAAGAATTACCATTTTGAAACCCCTGGTATATTAAGTAAGTCAGGCAAGGGGTCAGCAAAGGATGCTAAATCATTGGTAAAAACGTTGTTGGGGAATATGACAGTCATATATTTTTAAAGAATAAGCCCACATATAGTTAATTACAAAAGAGAAAAGACACCTTTACAATTGAAAGATTGTGATGCAATAAGTACATATCACTCATGTCAAGAATGTTTAATGTGATGAAGAAGCAAGAAGACAAATCCAGAATATGGGACATTCTTCAAGAAAGTCAATTTCTGGGGGTAGGAAGGAACAGGAGAAACTGTCCTATAGTGAAAGAATCTAAAGAGAAGCCATTGCATGCAACCTTAACTTGATCCTGTATAGAAAAATATTCTGAATGTGATCACTGCATAAGGTAAATAAAGATATATAATGTCGAATTACTAAGATAAATGTCGAATTACTATGATGTATGCCTGAAAATAATATTACTTTAATAAAAAAAGTTTTTTAAATACTTTAGGACAACTGAGAGAATTTGAATATAGATACTTTTCAGATATTATTTGGTTAATGTTAAATTTCTTAGGTGTAACAATGATATTGTGGTTATAAAGGAGAATGTTCTTGTTCTTAAGAGATACGTGCTTAATTTTCAGAGCTCAAATTTCATTTTTACAACTTATTCTCAGATGGTTCAAAACAAAATGTCACATATATGCGTGTGTGTATATATATACATATATATACACATATATATATGTATATATATAGATATATAGTGATAAAGCTAAGGAGGTTACCTTCTTTCACCGACACATAAAGAGAAGGAAAAAAACAAAAAATGAGGGCAGGCGAACCATTATACCAGAGGTTAACCTGGATTCCACACGTGAAATTCAGATCTATGACTCGAGTGGGAAAAATATTTAATCTTGGTTTTTATACTAACCTCAAACGAAATTTAGCAATTCCTTCTATAATGGGACAAGAACCATAATAATATTATCAGTCCTTATAACTTTGTTACCAAGAGAAACAGCTATTTTCTGTCAGTCGCAAATCTCAAAATATTGTTTACATGCATCAGTACTTCAAAATTATGACTTATTAGACCCATTGCTAATTGTTTTTGAATACCTTAAGAATTAGTGTCATATTTTCAAAAATGTTGTGATAACCATGCCAATATAATTCTTTAATGATCCTAAGTATTTTATGCATTTAAAAACATTTTGAGAAAGGGTCCATAGACTTCAAAGAGACAAAGGAGTTCATGTTGCAAAAAAGGTTAAGAACCCCTATTAAAGACCTAGTGATTATATTTTTAAGAGACATCAACTAAACAGAAAGTGTGGACTCTGTCTTGATTCTAACTTGAATAAATCAGCTATTTAAAAAGCAAGAACTAGACATGAATTTTCAAAGCTAAGAATTACTATTACAAACCTTCCAGGGTAATGCAGTCCATAGTGAAAGCACGGGCCAGCTGGGTTGAAACTTCCATGCTTCGACAAATAAGTGTTTTTCCAAATACATGTTTGAAGGCTTTGTCAAACCTTGGATTGTACCTCAATTTACTTATCATAGGAATAGCATCCTAAAAATGAATATTTTGTCAGCAGGCAGAGATCACAACAAAGTTACTTAAAATGTGTTAGAATTATGAATTACATCTTTATGAAACAAACACAAAGGTTTTTATATTTCAAAACTATTCGTTTTTACACTGAAGTTAGAAAAATCAGTCTACTGAAATATTCTGAAAACTGTGCTCATGTAATCATCTAAGTTTCCAATAGTAGAGCAGTCATGAAAGGTTTAGTGGCTATGGAGCCATACTGCTCAAGTTCAAATCTTAGTTCTGCCACTCACCAGATGTGCGCTCTGGACAAGCTGCTAGATTTATATAACACTTACTTCATTTACAAAATTGCAAATACAGTGCCTTCCTCATAAAGTTGTTAAGATGAGATAAATAACATATGTGAAACGCTTAGGATAACATCTATCACATAGAAGGGCAAAATAAATGGAAACAAATAGTATTTCCTCAAAATGTTTTTATTTTATATCTTAGATATTCAGAAAATTTTTTCAGATAAAATTTATGTTCCCTTTTTCTCTCCTAGACTGTCAGCGCAAGATTTTAAGAATTTTTAAATTAAGAAATAAATCCTACATACAGAAAAATGCAATATTTAGTTAAGTTTAAATTAATACCTATAAAGAGAATACCAATATAATCAGCATGCAGGACAAGAAACAGAACACCGCTGACACCCAGAAGCCATGAGTGTGCCCCTTTCCTAATCATACAGTGATTACCCTGGGCAGTGACCACCATCCTAACTTTTATGATAATCACTTCCTTGCACTTCTTTCTAGTTGTATTATCTAAGTTTAGTTTTATGTAGTTTATAGAGAACCACACTACATGTATTCTTTTGTGTTTTGCTTCATTCACAGGTCACATTTGTTGACTCAATTTCTCCTCCCTCAAACTCCCTGGATCCTTTGAGTAGCTTATAAGATTCTCACTGTTCCACTTAAATTGTTGATCATTCTCATAGGGTTCTTCAGCTTTAACCTTAGAGGATAGCAAAACAGTTGCTACAACTATGAACTTTCTGAAACCAAATATCTCAAAGCAATTATTTTTTTTTTTTCAAGAATGGTTGTCTGAAAAATATTTTTGATCCACTGAAAAGTATACCAGGTAGTAACAAATGCAAGATTATGCTTACAGAACTTATCATTTTGCTAGACATCTTGAATTTAATTTATAAGCCATTTTAAAAAGTATATTCGAAAAGCTTAAAAATATTCACTTTAAATGACAGTTCCTTATGGACTTCTCCAACTACCTAAACTTAATCTTGTCACCCTTGGAGACACTCTCAAAGTATCGGGCATTTGCATATTTTAACACTTTGCTCATTTTCAATGATATGTTTTATGTCGTGGCTGTGACCTCTGTCATCCCCACCCTGCGCTGACTGTGCTCTATGGGAAGAAAGGCATACATGTCTCACAAACCATGTAAAACCCAATGTATAGTGCCTGTGCACTAAGCATGTGCCAAACACGAAAAAAGGTAACTTACTGAAAGAAAAATAGACCTTAACACACATCAACTCACATTGGTTTCAGGATAGGCAGTATCCCTTACATCTAACTTGTTAAGAGGCAGAAAAGTAACTTCTCCAGGAAGATTCATTTTATTAAACTCCATCAAAATCTTCGTACTGACTTCATCTGAATCAACAATATGATAAAATAACCTATATGTAAACAGAACGAGACACCTTTTTATCGCTAGACTTTAAAGTGCTATAAACATTTAAATAAATAATTCATTTCCTTTCTATGCAACCCAATTTATACTGGGGGGAGGGAGCTACTTAGAAAATTCAAATGGGATAAAGAAAAAACCCCAAAAGGGAAAAGTTCTAGCTTGTACAATTAGGAACAAATACTTGGCATCTACATATCTAATTAGAAAATTAATAAGTAATTGAGCATTATAAGATAATGAGAGACATATTGTACTAAAACTACAAAAAGTTCTTTCTTAGGTTGTTCTTATTTCCTCTTTACTTTAAAAACTCAAAATATAAAGCAATCTCACCTGTTCCCAGCAGTGACTTCCACACATGTGTAGAAAGCAGGCTCACATTCAAAGTTATTCATCACAATGCCATGATAACCATTTTGAACATGTTGGTTTATTCCTTTTCGACGAAAGTGGTCTAGCACTTTGTTTATGCTGTCTATGCCATTTAAAATGGCCTGTTTAGAAGTGAAAAAGATTTAAATTATTTACCAATGGCACTCTTGCTAAGAAATAAACCATTACTCTATACATTAAAAAACACTAGAAATTAAACTAAACTCTCAACAACACATTCCTTCTTGAAATATTCAACTAGACACATCTTATATTATGGGTTCTGTTCTATGACAGTAGCATTAAAAATGCGTTCCTCATCTAAAAATCAAGTGCTATCATTAATAGGATGAGTGGTAGTAAGGCTACTTAAACAATACTCATCATTTCATATTTATAAGGCAAGTAATTTGTACTCTATTATTATTGATTACCTGGAACCAATGACCTACAGACAGTTTGAGAGTTAATAAATTCTTGTTTGATGATAAATGACTCAATGTAAACTGAAATAATGAAAAGAATCTGCCCACCTTTCCTGTTGCCGCTCTAAGAAGTTGCTGTTTCTTTTCAAGATCTTCCCTTTTAGCAGCAAGTGCTTGCTGTTCTGCATTCTCCTCTCTCCACAAGTAACTAATCAATAAAAATTAGTGTCTTTAATTTTAAAAGCATTAAGATACACGATAGTATATAATTTAGAGTAAAACACTAAAATCAAACTTGAATAATTTATAACTTAAAAACCATTTAACAGCCAGTAACTGGTATTTCTCAAAAAAAAGGCATATTTTTTAGTCAATCTATACTAACTTTCTTTCGCTTTGTAATTCATCTTTCTTATTTTTCACTTCGTAGTATTTTCTGTCCAGTTCTTCTACTCGAGCTTTAACTTCATTAAGATCCTGATCCAGTTTCTATGGAAATAAAAATAACTCAAATTTAAAATCTAATTTCAAGCAAGCTAATCCGAGGTGACAGAAGACAGATCAGTTGTTGCCAGGGGATGGGTGATAGGGATAGTAGGGGAGGGAGAGAGGAATTATTAAGGGGTGTGGGAAACATTTCGGGGTGATGAACAGGCTCCTTAACTGTGGTGATGGTTTCACAGATGTATACAAATGTCAAAACTTATCAAATAATACTTTTTTAATGTGTGCAATTTATGTCAATTATGCTTCAATGAAGATGCTAAAGAATCAAATTTCAATTTTTAAACTGTCTTTAGACAAGAGCACATCGTTAGAAAACATAAAACCACAAAATTGCTCTAGAAAATACCGCTAAAATGTAATTTGTTCATTGATGATCTAAACCTGCTTCTATAATATGCACTCCAGAATTATAGAAGAAAAAATACAATAATAAAATCTCAAAACACTGTAGTGCCTGCTTCTCATATTGCACCCTCTATACACACACAAGAGATTTAGGATTATACTGAGAAACAAAAGGCTATTTTGTATAATGTAATCAGCACTGTGACATCATCTCTATCCAGTATAAAGGACAGATTTTGCCTTTACAAGTGGACATTTTGATACTCTAAGGTGTGGCTGAAATACTGCGAAATAATGAACTTCAAGCCTGAGAAAGAAAGAAAGAAAACCTCTTATTGGAAAATCTTGGTTTATCACCAGGCTCTTTCAAAAAGAAAAGATTTTGATGTTTTCATGAACTCAAGACAAATGCATTCAATAAAGAACGTGTAAGTTTCACAGGTGCAACCAAACATATCATATGTAAAAATATATACACATATACACATATTAAGATTATGTTTTTCCATGAACAAGCCCGATCCTGTCTGATCTCGGAAGCTAAGCAGGGTCAGGCCTGGTTAGTACTTGGATGGGAGACCACCTAGGAAGACCAGGTGCTGTAGGCGTAAAAAATAAAAATAAGGGATTGTAAGCTGACAAGGTCCTTGCAATCTGTGAGGTCAACCAAAGGTTGCCTTGCCTGAAAAAAAAAGGATTATATGCTTTTGGTGGCTTTTTTGACAAACCAACCATATCAACTGGTACAGATCTCATGGAGTATGAGGACTCTTTCTGGGTATGTACACATATACCCCCTCATCCTCTACCAGTCCTACACACTCCCTTCTCATCACTTCCATCCTCCTCTAATCACCTATACTCTATAGCCACACATATCGCTTAAGAAAGCATTTTTCTCCCTTCCTCATTTAAATGTGAGATCTTTCTTATTCTGAAAACAATTGTATCTTCTACTTCAATTTTTAAAAAAATGTTAGCTAAATATGCATAGTAAATAATGTTTAATTTAGAAAATTCTATAAAACTACCACTGCTGTAACCAACAAAAAATATATTCTGCAGTAAGTTAATAAACTGACAAAATTACTATATAGTTTGTACATTGTCATGTTAAAATTAAGGGCAGTTCAGGTACATACTATCAATTCATAAAAATATATTTCAAAATATACTTAATCTACATGGACATTCACTGATATGGAAAAAATTCTCTTTAAAAAAGAGAATTACCACATGTCCATTAAATTGTGCTAAGTCTTTTCTAAATTAGTACCTATCTTGTGTGTATATATTAAGAGTAGCATGGAAACTGTTTAAAATAAAACCCAAGTAGGTAAAACTATACATATTTAACTATTTGGAAAGATTTTTACAAAGCACCTATAAAAGTTCTTACATTATACTGCTCCAAATTTTTCTCTTTATTTGCCTCAGTGTCCTCCAAATCTTTATGTATAGCAGCAATCTGTCTTTTTTTATCATTAATAGCTTGATCTAAAGATTTGAGTTCCTTCTTAATCCATTTATCCCTTTCTTCTTTCGATGTAAACTGGCTTCCTCGACCTTGCTTTGCATAAAGATCTGTTCTTTCCTGGGTAGCCTGGGCCAATCTACAAAAGATAGAGAAAAATGGATTGAAAAAGAACAGGAAATAATCAAGTTCATTTGCAATCGACACATCAAGAGTACACAGCCATTTTTAAAGTTCCATAAAAAAATAAATTAACTATAAAGAGCACTGCTACCTTGGAGTAGTTGGGCTAGTTCTATATAATATTAATTCTACTTTAAAATCAGAGTTAAAGTCAGGTAAAATAGTCCACACCCTAAGGATTTCAGACAGAAAATGTCTTCACTCCACGTGTGAGTTAGTTGGTAAATCTAGACAATTCTAGCTCCCCGCATCTCAGGAATTTTCAAAAATGCTCCGGCTATATTTAACTACATAAACATTTTCAGTTCTTTACAATAAAAGAAACTATAATGGTTAAAAAGCAAGAGAAAACATTCACAACAATATTCATGTCCAAATCACATAAAACAACACTATACAACAGTAAAAAATCAGATAAAAAATGGGCAAAGGATATAAATAGGCAATTCACTAAAATGAATATAAGTGGCACAAAAACATAATGCACTAAATCGTGACATCAGCAAATCCTGCAAGTCCAATCTATAGATAGACACTAAAATGTCTAAATGTTAAAACCGCATTGAGTGGAAAAAAAAAAAAGTAGAATGAAGAATAAAGTAAGATGTCATTTGGGTGTGGGAAAAAAATCATCATGAATGTTATAAAAAGCCCAATGACATCTAGCTATGTTATCTTAGGCAAGTCATTTAACCTATCAGAGCCTCAAGTTTGTCAAATTTAAAGTGAGGAAAATGTGGTTCTCCTAGAGTCTTTGAGTAGGAAAAAATGTAGGTGGTATGAATACAATGCTTGGCCCATAGTATTTGTTCAACACTGGCTATTACTTTGAAAAGAGCGTTTAACTTTTGCCCTTAATACTGTGCCTGCTTAACCCATAACTACTTAGGTTCTATAGAAGAACTACGTAGAAAGTTAAAAGTGTTGGTGAAAAAAATCCCAGACCTAGCAATTCCTCGCTCTTCTTTTTCTTTTACACTGTTGAATTTAGGTTCTGTTTCTGCCAGTTCTTTCTGCTTTTCTTCTATTTTTTCAAGTAGCTTCTGCCTCTCTTTTAATAATCGTTTCTGTAAATAAAGCAAGATAAGTAAAAACGCAATCAGCTTTAAAATTTTTACTTAATTTATAAGTCTAGCATAAAATGTTCTCATGAAAAAAATTCATAAGAAAATTGATCCTGTGACAAAACTAACTTTTAAATTTCTACTCACCTGAACATTTTATTTATATCTTTCATTTTTTGTATTAACTTACCCTTTGTTCACTATTGCCCGCCAATTCATCTTGTAAATCCTTGGCTTTAAGCTCCAATTTAGTCCTCTGCTTTATTTGTTCTTGTCTTTCAGCACTGAGCTGCTCCTTTTCCTCTTTCATAGCTGAAATCTTCGTTTTCAGTTCTCTAACTTGGCGCTCAATGTCCTGTTCAAGTTTCGGACAAAAATGAGCCAGGCAATTAAAAGCACAACAGCAAAATTATGACGCCATTAGTTCTGTCCCTTCTGTTTCTTTCATTTACACTTTCAGTACTACTCCTGCCTTTCCAATACTCAATCCCAATGACACCCCACTTAAAGTTACCATTCCATAATTATGGTACAAAGGGTTCACTGTGGTCAAAAAATATGAGTTAAATCCAAGCCAAGTTTATAATCTTACCTCCATTTTATCTCTCGCATCCTGCTGGGCATCTCTTAATTGTCTGGATTTTTCTCCACTAGTCTCTCGCTTAGCAGAAAGCTGAAAAAAAAACCAACCTATGATTTCTCACTCATTTTGTATTTGTTTAATGTTTCATAATATCTAATAGAAGTTTCAGACATGTTATTTTTTTACAGAAAAATTTTAGTGGTTTTCTTTACATAGAGAACTCTAAGTTTTAAGCATTACCTAAGACAAATTTTGGTAAAAAATGTTGGCAATACTAATTACAAAATACATTTTAGAAAGCTAAGAAAAATATTCAAGGTAATTACTATGTTGTACACCTGAAATATAATATTTGATGTCAACTATAATTGAAACATATATATAATCCATGAAGCTTTATTTTTTATTATTTATTTTTACGAAGCTTCAAAGGTAGCTTCCTTTCATCCTGGTCTGTCTGACACCACCACCTGATTATATTTCAGATACAACTACAGCAAGCCCAACATGGGCCTAGGCATTTTCCTTGGAATAAATTGAAAGAACAAATTTGGTAACTAATAAATTCATTAAGGGGCTTTTAAAATTTTTAAGCTTCTATTTAAAAATCACTGAAAATTACAAACATAGCATGAGTTTAATATATTCATAAAAATAAAATTAATCTGAGTTCAAGGGTAAATACTTTACCTCATCAAGTTTAGCACGAGTCTCGTTAAGTTCCTGATTGTAAATGGTATATTCCAGGGCTCGTCTCATTTTATCCCACTTCTGATACTGAGCTAGTTCTTCTTTTTCTTCCTCTAAGGTGTGTAATCTCTCTTCAATGTATTTTAACAACTCATTGATTTTTTCCCGTTTGCCCTCTTTAAAAATATGGGAGTAAAGGAGTTGAATAAATTTTTATATAATAATACCATTTCTCAAATATACCGTAAGTTAAACTTAAAGACTATAGTGTTATTTCTCTGCTATTACTTGATAACCAAATCTAATAAAATAATTAAGATGCTAAGTGTCAAAGAAAAAACAGTGACACTGATTCTTATACATGCAGTAAGGGCCTCAGTTTAAGCGTCCTTTAAATGCCAGTGTGCTTTCCCACAACTTTAAAAAAACAACCACCACCACCCTACCAACATTATTAGTGTCACTAATTCCCAATTTTAATTCGTAATTATAATTATAGTATTATCTATAGCTTCCATATATTGAATGCCTACTATATTCCAATCATGGTGCTACTTTGCTCCTCTAATCACCACTACAAAATATGTAAAAGGATTTTACAGATGGGGAAGCTCTGGACCACAGAGATCAAATCTAAAGTCACAATGTCAGTTAATTGTGTCAGACTTTGAACTCAGGACTGTCTGACTCTAAGTTATGACAGGACACAGCACTTGAAACGCAAAGTAAGGTTTCCATAATAAATGTACTAATGAAGATTCTAAGTTATTTTACAGTTACTTGCTCCTGAACAATATTTCGAGGAATACATCCAAATCATCCAAATTTGTTATCCTCACACAATGATGAGGACACTAGAGGCACAAAGTAGTTGACCTAGAAAGGCATTATTACTTCAAAGCAACGATCCTTTATTCAAAGTAATAAATTAAAGGAAATTTCAAACCTTAAATGGCTTCAAACCAATTTTCTCTCCATTCAGCACACGGGTAAATTATTATATAATATATTCTTGAGAATAATTCCTTTCCACTATCATAACACAATGAAAAGTAATTCGCAACAAAAATAAGGTAAAATCACATTTATTTTACCTGTTTCTTTCATTAGAGAGATACTTTCTTCTTTTCGTTCATCATATACTCTAGTACCAGCTACTTCTCTTAACAGCTTTAGTCTCTGAGAATCTGGTGCTGTTGCCATCTGGTTGATCTGAAAATTTTAGAAAAATAATTATTATAGCACTACAGACTGCTCTTTAAGAACTCTACCTTGAAATGATATTCGCATGAGTTGAGTATGAGTTTGCTAATGTAATCTGTATCGTACATATACCCACAGACCTGTATCTCCTTTTACACAAGTGAAATTTACCAAAAATCCCAATAGAACTGATACATTCTTAAGTCTAATTTATGGATAAAACTCTCTAATTTACAAATGACGTAGGAATATCCCAAAGTTACAAATAACGTAGGAATTCCTAACCACCATTTTTTCTTAGTCAATATGATAAGGTATAAAAGATGAGATCCATTCTAAAAGAACAAAGTATTTTTACAAGGGGAAACCATTTATTCACTATTAATTTTTAACCCATTTCTCGTTTGCCCCAAGAATACTCGCCGACGGTGCTTGCGGCTAGTGTTAACTCTGAGATAACTTGTGGATTACAGTCCTAACCTTAGCCCCCAAATTTGCCACGAAATAGCTTGCTTTATTATTTTCAAATCACTCTAGTATATCAATAGTCTTTGGAAACAAATGACGTCATTCTATAGCATTCTATTTTTAGTAGTGGTATTTCCACTTACAAAATATAGTAATTCTGCATTGCTGAAAATGTCAAATCCTAGAAAACGTAGCATTTCTACTAGTCATGTTAAATTAATGCTGGCAGTGAGCTGCGCCATTTTTTTCTATCTGACAAAGGATTAAAAAGCTATATATACTGTTAAAAGTATAACAAAAATGATATGCTTAAAATACAGATAAAAATAACTGTTTCATAGGGGTAGTGAGCATTAAATAGCAAAAACATCTTTAAAATCTCATTTACAAATATATGACAAAAAAATATGACAAAGAGTGGTAAAATCTGTCATGCATGCAACTTTATATAACAAGCATGAGTTTAACGTATTCATAAAAATAAAAATAACCACTAAAGGTAAAAAAATGCTATCACTGCATTAAAAATTCAAGTGACAGTTACTCTAATACTTTTACATAAAGAGAATCAGCTCTGAGCTAGAAAATATGGTCTATCAAAAAATCACCTTTCAGATCCTTATCATTAGGTACCCCGATTAAGCACATTCATTCATTCAATTTACTCACTTAAAATATTTAATAAATGCCTACGACATCTATGCCACTTTGCTGGGCACTGAGAAAACAACACTGAACAGAACAGAAAAACATCTTGCCCTCATGGAACTTACATTCTAGGGGAAAAAGACAGGAAATAAGCATACCATTACAGTCTAACTGCTATGAAGAAAAATAAAACATATTTAAAGAATAAAGAAAGCATACAGAGTTGGGGTGAAGGCAATGCTTTAGTAAATGAGACAGTCATGGATGGCTTATATGGAATGACAAATGAGCAGAAATTTAAATGATGTAAAGAGGCCTATGTTGTATGTCTGCAAGGAAGACAGATAATTGCTCTTCCAAGCCGGGCCTCCTTTTAAAGAAATTTCTCTCTTATAAAGATGGGTTTTTTCAAAACCCTGTTCTTCTGGCATCACATTTCCCAAAAGTGAAACACCATACACTTCTTGATCACTTCTCCTGAATACTAACTTTTCAACACATATCTACTAAAAAAGCCTCCAATATGAAATAAGTAGTAGATATTTTAAAAGAATATTCCTCTAGTCCAAAAAAAACCACTATGAAAACTTTAGGACATTGCAGGTACATTCTAAGAAAGAGAAACTATCTTATAGTTTATAAAGTCTATGAGGAAACAGTAGAACAATCAGCTAACACATATAAATACAACCTCTATGAAGGAAAATAATATCTAGCATTACAGGAGATTTCTGGTAATGTAAGTTTTTTATTATTTTAGTTCTATAAGTATTAATTTTAGAAGGTAATTTTTTTCAAATTTTTTCAAAATTTTTACAGAATTTCTATAATATTCTTAAATTATGATGATCATCATGACTTCCAAAAACCAAAAATGTCTTCCAGTATCGTGCAGCTTAGTAAGTGATATAGTTCACTAAGAAAACACGATCCACTTAAAAAACTCTGCTGAAACACTTCCATCCCATTATGCAATGGCCCTACTCTGTACTTATGGCCACATAAAAGGGAATACTAACTTCAATATAAAATAAATCAACAAAAAGATTATAAGGTACATTTTCCGCTTCGACTTAACTAGAATCAATAAACCAATTCATCATTCAATGACTATATTCAGAAAACAAATTCTATTAAAAAAGGACATACAATTTTTTACCTTTCCTTGTTTAACAATATAATAAGGATTGCTTCGAGAAAAACCAGCACTTTCAAGGAGATTCATCACATCATTTTTCCTGTTGATAAATGTTGAAAATTTTTTTTCAGATAAATTAACAATCAAACAATAACCAAAAAATGAGCACACTAACTCCTGGGTTAAGGAGCATGAGGGAGAACAGAACACTCATTAAACTATCTGTTTTATCAGCCTCAGAGACTCTTTTGATTCTTATATTTATACTATAAACACTGATTTGTTAAATGTGAGGCAAACATATCTCATATACAAGGCAAGTAAAAGTATTTTCCCTCTTTCATAAATAAACTACAAATGTAAAGAAAAATGCTTACGTGACCATTTTCTTGTCTAAGAAATACTGATCCTTTTTGGCACCAATAACTCTTCGAAGTGAAACTTCTTCTTTATCGATCTAAGAAAAAACATACAAGTCCAAAGTTAATTTAATAGTAAAAGTGGAAAACTTTTTACTTAATAAGGTCATTTTAGAGTCCCTGACCATAATAATTATTTTGAAATTTCAATCTCACTAAGGATATTCTGATACTCAATTGTTATGACAAAGACAATTTTTCACAACAGCTTGTACATCCTCGTTTGTTTACAAGAATGTTCATTTTAATTTTAAAAGTCATATATAAATTGTACAGCTATTTTCATATAAATTAAATTATAAAAGTTTAAGTACAGCTATAAATGTTTCAAAACATGAAAAAACTCAGCTGCAACAATAAAATTCTCAACATTGTTACTGAAAAAAAAAAAAGCAGTTACTCACTGGCAACCGGTTATCCGAATTGTCAAAAATAATCTCCACAAAAGCAGAAATAACACGAGGACCAGTACCCTCCTGAAACATGAGATAAATAAATTTGTAATTTAAGTGGTATTTTCAAATTCTTTAAACACATGTGAAGTTTAGTGCATGGTAACAAGTTGATTCAACGAGAAAAATTTCTAAGACTAATATGACTAGTACATATACATCCCTCTTGCCAAAACAGCTAAGACACAGGATTAGGATAACAATTTCTCAACCAAATAGCTTTGATTCTAAATAGAAAAATGAGAACTATGCGAGAGATGTCAAAGTTAGGTGTTTTTCTACATACCACTTTATTAGAGCACAAGACTCCACAGACACTTAAGTCTACCTAATCTACCTATTTCCTAATATCCAAGACATTTTGAGACTTTTCTTTTATAGACTCATCTTATTGCTGGAATTACTAGAACTGCTTTTTAACGTTTGAAATATTCTCTGTAGTTTTACATCTGCTAATGAAAACACACATTTAATGTGTCATGTTTAGTCCAATTTATGACCCAACCACTTACATATTAAGTCCAGATCATTTCTAGGCAATGAACACTAATACCTAAAGAGATTATTCTTCTAATGCCAATCTGAGAAACCTAAAAAGAGATTTTTCTATAGGGAATTAGTCCTGATTACTGGGCTAAAATTAAAATTTAATGGGGTGGTAGAGAGAAGATGATAATGGTTAAAAAAGAAAAACTTCCCAGGTGTGAGACATTATTGAGGGATCTTGCTTTCTGGTCTTAAGATTAATTATAAGCCATATTCAAACAAGAAAGATAAATTACATCATTTTATTACAGTTTTTTAATAATTTTTTATCCTAAAATTACTTTAGTTGATTATTCATAATAATCTAATGAAAAACAATTTTCTTTAAATATACTATCTTTCATATTGGAAAATTATGTTACCATTTAAGTAAAAATATGGCTAAAAATAATAACCTGTGTGTTGTTTAGTTTGCAATGGCTGCTTCTCTATGTTCTCACTTAACTTCTGGTTCTGAGTCTCGAAGTTCCCAATCCCGAATCTCAAACTATTCTTTCTCCTCAACAAACCTGCTTCTAGAGACTTACCAGACTATAACTTAATAAAAACTCATATTTATATGGAAGATATATCCATACATAGGCAAATCCTACAATTTTCTTACCATTATATAAAAACTAGAGTTTTATCTTGCAGTATAATAGAGTAGGCTAAATTTTATAGCAGAATAACGCACTTAAGATACTATATCGTCTTCACAAAGGATTTGAAACATCACAAATGATTTTGTTTACTGAGATTAACAACGTACTTTTAGAAATATATACAGTTGACCGGGGAACAATGTGAGTTTTTTTCAACTGTGTAGTTCAAACCCTTGTTGTTCAAGGGTCAACTGGCAGCTGAGAATCTGCAAGTTCGGAGTATATTACACGTGGATTTCCGATTGAGGGCAGTCCATGTCACTGTCCCTTGAGTTGCTCAAAGGTCAACTGTAATATTTGTAACGTCTTAAAGTAGTCTCACTCACATGCAACAAAGCCAATCGCTGTTCCGGACGAAGATGACTAAATTCATCACTGAGAACAAACTGAATTGCTAGAAATACAAAAACATAACTATTAAAACAGTCAAAAAAAGGATTTATGCCTTATTATTTCCCATACCTTCATGGAATACAGTGTATCAGATAATGAACAATGAAGATTAAATAGATTTCCTCTTCCATATAGACAAAAGCAATGAAGAAAATTCGGCTATAATTCAAACGAATCAGCTAAGAAATGATATAGGAAAAATTTTAGGCTTTCACTAAAACAGTTAAAGTAAGAAAATAAAAAGAAAACACGAAGGTAGAGGAAGTGAGATGTAGAACTAAGGTCTACCTCTTGATCACTTAACCTAACTGGTTAACCGGACTGACTGATTAGGTTAACATATTTGCTTTTAACCCACTAAACGTAAATGATAAAAATTATTAACAAAATAGGATACAGTCCTACAATATCCTTAATTGTCTACTTTATCAAAAGAAACAGAACTAAGTAAGAAATACAAGGGAATGTTTCAGATTCCCACCTCCTACTGAATTGCTTGCACTGTCCTTAACTTCAGTAAGGAGCCATTCCTACTTCCATGTAGAGTACCTAACTGGACCACCCTGCCCTAGAAATGGAACTCTACTCAGCTGTCCTTTTCCCAGTCGATCCAAAAGATCTTTGACATTCTAAAGAGTGAGTGTATGAATGAATGTGAAAGTGGGATTGGCTATCTTCATAATCACCTAGGTGGGCTATGGATTTGAACTGCGCTCATCCCCCTGGAGATTACGAAATAACTCACTTTCACTCCAATTTCACTCTCACCATCCCCAAATTACAACCACTGATGAGATAAAGAGTACCTTTTAGATTTGGGAGCACAGATGGGATAGAACCTTTGCTCTTCTAATCCCCCCTTTTCCTTCAAGCACTACTGAATTAAGAGGTTCAAAATTTTTTCAGCCTACTCTTTGTACTGTCCAATTCTGTTAACATGTTTTTTTCTCCCTAGAGGATTTGTGAACAAAGGCATCACAATAGTTAAATCAATTTTTATCTTTAGGTATAATTTTCAAAGCTCTATTTACTATCTTCAAACTAATGGTCATTGTTGAGAGTCTATGAAGTTTTTTATACCCCTCCATCTTTTATAAAAATGACTGGCTTAGAAAACATTTTTTTAAAAGATGAACCAGAAAGATAAGCCATTTTCCAAACCCTATATTAACTATTCTACTGCAGTTATATACATTTATTTATTCACACACGCACACACGCCCCTGCATTTACAACAGTTATATACTTCACTGAAATTTAAAAAGCACTTCCACAAGTATTACCTCATTTGATCCTCACAACCTATCTAAAGTAGGCAGGGAAAACACCTCTGTTCTTAAAGTGAAAAGAGTAATTTGAGAGGTTGTTTTGCCTAGTCTCACACAGCTAATTAATCACTAGTTACACAGTAAAACAGAGGTCCTTACACTCTAAACCCTCTACACTAAACTACGACCCTGTATGAAGAAGTATTTCTTGGGTTTCATGCAGACATAACCTCAGAAAATCAATTTTAAAAATAAAACTACCTTAAGATACTCAGGTCTTAATATATTCAGAATTCAAAAAAAGAATACCTACCATAAAAAAAGTTACTTTTTCCAGATCCATTTCTGCCCACTATAAAATTTCAAAAAAAACACGTTATTTTGCATAAGTCAATGAAATTAAAACTTTATTGAAAGTATTATAAAATTTATTATAAGTCCAAGTTCCTAACATAAAATCTTAATATTTGAAATTAAATACAATAGAATGGTAAAAAAAAAAAAAAAAAATCAATAAACAAAAGTTTTAATAACCAAAAGAGCACTGTTTTTGTATAGACTTCAGAAAGTTTTTTTCTTTAAAGAAATTCACTTCATTGTTGATTCTTTTGCTCTTTCCCAATAGTTTAAAGTTAATAAAAATAACTAAATATACTACTTGGCTTTTATAATTTATAATCATTACAATAGACATGTAATTCTATTTTAATTATATAAAGCATTTTTTAGACAATTTAAAGGTTTACATATTACTAACATTTAAATATACTTAACCATTTTAAATTCTCAAACTATTTGCATATTAAACTATTTATGATCAGCCCTATATATCATGCATAGTTTCAAAGACTCACAAAAATATAGACAACTATAAGGCATTATTTTTACTACCTGAATTCAGAAATTAAGCAATTCTACACAAAAGGATATCAAATGTTTCAGATTTTAATTCACCTGAGTTTTCTGTTTAGCAAAATTTTCATTAAGAGTCATTAAAATTTATGTCATTCTCTCTTAATCTGGACCAAAATACGCTCAATAATTTGGTCCCAAAGTAAATCCTAAAGAGATAATTTATGTTATGCCAGAAAGTAATGAAGTGCCTTTAAAAAGAGGCATATAACAGACGTAAATAAACTAGCTTGAAAGGGGGACTTCCATTGACTATATCTAAGACAATATGAGCACCAAAATAATTAGATGAAATATAAATTAGTGTGGGGAAAATAATCCATGAGTCCTTACTAATTAAAACAAAACAAAACAAAACAAAACAAAACAGCTAAGGATGAAGGGCTCTTGCTTGCAGTAGAATACCAAGTGGTAAATATGAAAAGAGTGCTGGAAATGGAAAATCATCATTTTGTAACCATCAGGATAAAGGCAAGAAGTATCAATAGATGCTAAATTTAGGGGGAAATTTTGATAAGGAGCATGATATTTGCATGGTCCAAAAGTATATCACCATCTCCGTATTATTTATTAGTTGCAAGGGAAAAAACACACTGTACAGTGGAAAAATTAAACACCACCTTGTGATCAAAAGTAACAGCAATAAGAGGTAGATGGATATCATGTACCTCCAGATGTAATACCCAGAGAAGGACACGTCATTTATATAATACTTTTCAAAAACAATGTTACAAAAGACAAAGAAAGGTGTGGAAACGATCCATATTAAAGGAGCCTAAAGAGAAATGACAACTAAATGCAATACCTAATTCTAGATTAGATTCTGTACTGTAAGAAAAAAAATGATATAAACACACACACACACACACACGAAAAGAATGCAATAAAGAACATTTCTATTTCTGGGTCAATCAACATTACTGGAAAATGAAGAGCCGGTTGTGGCATTGATGTTAAATTTACTGAAGATTGTAACTATACTGTGATAATGCAAGAGAATATCCCTATTCTTACAAAGTATTCATTGAAGTCTGAAGTAAAGGACCATGATATATTCATAACTTACTTCAAGAAAAAAAATGAGAAGAGTGCAAATGATAAAGTAGAGAAAATGTTAATCCGCAGATTTGGGTAAAGGATATATGAGTATTCTCTGTACTGCTCTTATACGTGCAATTTTTCTGTAAATTTGTA
The DNA here is from genome assembly GCF_000151845.1 of Pteropus vampyrus. Taxonomy (NCBI): domain Eukaryota; kingdom Metazoa; phylum Chordata; class Mammalia; order Chiroptera; family Pteropodidae; genus Pteropus; species Pteropus vampyrus. The sequence continues at coordinate 833,771 of NW_011888870.1, forward strand.
ATTTATCTCTAAATCGAAGTTTAAAAAGGCAACTTATAAAAAGAATTACATAAATAGTTCGAACCACAATCCATTCATAAATAACTGAAAAAAATTTTTATATTCCTTTTAAGAATTATTCCTACCCATAGTGAAATACTACGTAGCAATTTTAAAGATGTTGAATATCTAATGATTATTCAAGTTTGTTCTGAAAAACAGCAAATTACCAACAGATTACAAGGCAAAGACTGAAGAGGTACTGAGGCAGGCCCAATTTATGTGTGTCCCAGATTTACTTTCCCCAACCCAGGCCTTGCCTGCCTGTCAATAGAGAGGCTCAGTCTCCCAACATCTCTGGTTGTTTCAGCCCACCCTGGAAGAGCAGGTCAAATGTGTGAAAATCCAAAAGAGGCCACAGTTCCCCGACTACTTCAGGAGGGGTTAGTCCCCAGAGTAATATAATCTAAAAGCATGGGGGAATTAATGCCCTGTGTGGAAAACCCTGACCAATGAGAAACAGGAGCCACCAGACAAAACCCTCTCCATTCCTTTCCCATCTGACCTTTCCATGGCATTGTAGATTCACAAAGTCTGTCTGGAAATTATCCAATGTAACCACAAACCAGCTGTAACTTTTTTACAAAGCTATGACCAGCTTTTTCTTTCTCTCTTGCCTTAAGACTGCACCTTCCCATTAAAGCCTACTAAGCTAAGCAGGACCTGGGCTGTTTTCTAGGAAACCAAGGAAAATACAAGTATAGATTGTTAAAATAAGAGTGGCTATCTCTAGGTAGAAAGATTACAGTTTACTTTAATTTTTTTCTTTTTAGTTTTTATGCTCTTCCATAATATTCTATAATTAACAAAAATTTCTTTTGTTAAAATGCTAGAAAAAAGGTAACCTTAAAAAGGTATATATTTGGTACATTCAACCCTCATTCAAACATAAGGAGAGATATTTGCCTTCAAATCTTTTTTTTTTAAAGATCAAAATCACTAAAATGGTATGCTTTCATAAGATATTTTTAGAGTCAATCCCGGTCTACACTATGTTTAGTCTTAACGGGTACCTGTTTTTAAAACATGTAAACTAATAAAATCATGTTGTCTTTTTCAGTTAAAACAAACAAAAAGAACACTTAATTTCCTTTGTAATCATAACTATTAACAATCCTAATGTCACAAAGTATGGTACTAAAACAGCTGTCTCATAATAGCTAAATCAAAAATACTTGAAAGGCCCTCTAGCCATAACTTAATCATCCTAGGTAATGATGGTCTTCATTTTAAAGCTCATTTATAAAATTACACAATTGATATATTAAAATATTCTTATAACTTGTAAGTTAAACATATATATCTAGTAAGTATTCATTGTTCTCCAAAGATTTTTAGATGAAAATCAAAAGGCACTTATTTATAATTGAAATGTAAATAAAACTCCAGGATGATTAAGCTACCATTATAGCACACAAATTCAATTAACAATTCTTCAGTAGGTAAAGCAGGGGAAAATAAAGTATGTTTTCTTTTTTTAAATTCCCAATTACAGGTTGTAACTGATGTACTGAGGGCAGGTTTTTTTTCTTGCTCTCGATTTTTAAAATTTATTATTTCGAAATACAGAAAGTATGATTCTCTAAGGTTCTCTGGGAACATCAACATTTAGTATTCACTCTTTATCGATTTCTATATGAATCCCACTTAATCCTATGCTACTGAATTATGCCCCCCCCCAATTCATATATTGAAGTCCTAATCCCCAATATGATGCTTTTTGGACATGGGGGCCTTTGGGAAGAAATCAGAATTAGATGAGACCACGAGGGTGGGATCTTCATGATGGGATTAGTGCTCCAAAGTGAAAAAGAGGAAGAAGAGGAAACAGGGGTGGGGGAGGGAGGAGAGGGAAGGAGAGGCTCAAATAAAGGTTATGTGAGCATGATGGTGATGGAAGCCTCCAGCATCTGACTACACTAGCACCCTAATGATGGACTTTAGCCTTAAGAACAGTGAGAAAATAAATACCTGTTTCCCAATCTATGATATTTTGTTACGGTAGACATAGCAGACTAATATACCAATATATCCCATAATGAAGACACGATGTAGCAAAAATCAATGGCACATTCTATACTTTTCTGGTGTCCAGAAACACTCGATTCATCTAACCTTTAAAAATTCAGCAGAACATCAGAAATCACTCTTGCTGACTGTATCAGTAAAATGTTACTTTATCATCTGAAGGACCTATAGACTAAGTATTGTATTGTAGGGCAATCACTGTTAGTCCTTTAACCTCACATTTGCTTTCTCATTTACTCTTCCTAGTAGCTCTATGAGATGAGTATCATCATCTCCACCTTACAAATGAGAAAACTGAAGCCCCGCAAGGAGTAAAGTTTGAAAAATACATGCCAGAACTGGGATTTGAATCCCATACTGTTACTATGCTCCAAAGTTTACACCCTTCCCGCCAAACTGCAAGGTCTGCCCTTACACATTATGACAGGGGGAAAAAAAAATCTGAGAACAATGTAATCTGTGAATAAATGGTCACCTTTGAAATAAGGCAATAGTGAGCATTTTACCTAGGAAATGACATATAAGTAACAGAAGACCTCAAACACTAAATTTAGTCATTTACTATAAACTTAAAGCTATTAAAACACATTTAATACACAGGAGGCTATCCATATAAAAATGAGAAACTTATGACTTATCCAAGTATTTTAAATGTATAAAATATGCAATTTATCAATGCAGATAAAAGACAAAGAAATTATTTCATATGGAAAAAAGAAAAATTTATGTAATATTCAAAGACAATTATTGTCTCCTTAAGCCTAGATATAGGCAGAATTTATTGTATGGCTGTATAGATACAAATCTGATCTAATAAACCATGAACACTTACCGATAACATTATGTTTTGAACTGAAGGGATCTACAATTGTTTGATCTCTATAACTTCGAAAACCTTGGATAATAACCTAATGAATAAATAAGAGAGATTTTTCAGAACACACAAAGAAATACCTTCTAAACTAACATTTTTCTTTTGCACGTCTTC
>NW_011888870.1:837855-842630 GCF_000151845.1 Pteropus vampyrus
GGGGTAGAAGGTACGCGCTGGCCTTACCTGCTTTATGTACATGGTTCCGCACCCCTAGCCGGGGAGATGGGCTCCCCACCTCAAGAAGAAACAGCGCGGCCTCGGGGCCAGGTGAGGCGCCTACAAGACCCCTCCCCCAAGCGCCGCTCGCTCCCCTCCAGCCAAACAAAATGGCGGCGCCCGTGGAGGCGGAGTCCGCGCGTCGGACGGAACCACTCTCGCTTTCCCCCCCGCACAAAGCGTAGGGGGAGTCGGAGTAGGTCTGCTCGTCGATATTGGCAAAAGGAGCCTTCCACGGCGTCCTTAGATGGATTTCAGTTGATCCTTCAATTCTTAGCTGAATATTTCCTGAGACTTAGCTGGAAGCTTCATTCAGAAAAGTCTTGATCGTGAAGTTGGCCTGTATTCCCTCCGAGCGCGGAGCCAATGGTTGCGCCCACAAAGGGGGAAAGGTTCGGCGCCAAAGCCAAGTGTGAGAGTCGCAGGGCCAGTAGCAGCGCGGGCGGGCGGCCACGTGATCTCGAGCTGTTTTAAAATACAGACCCTCCCCACCACCCCGCCACCGCGCGGGCGGTGCCTAACTGCGAACCTGCAGAATGGTGGTGATGGCTGGTTCAGTGTGTGGAAATTCTGCTGCTCCATTGTCTCGCTCGTGGAACTTTTATGAGCTTAGAACGGCCCTTTCTGGCTCCACACTGCCCACTCGCAGGACAGCCCCCCAGGGACTTGTTGCTGGAAAATTTAATAACGTGATAATTAATACCGAGATTGCTGTTACTGCTCTGCCATTTACTGTAAGTCTAGGCAGACCTGGACAAATGCAACAAAAAAAGATTTAGATAGATTAAATGCTCCTTTTTTTTTTTTTTTAAACAGCTTGAAAAATAGTTACTAGTGGCAATCTTAAGTGTATCTGATCTCTATCAGTTTTAGGGGAAAAACTTGGTTAGAAATTGCATCTCTGGGTCGCTGTAAAATTACCTGCCACTCAATAGCCATTCAAGTCGGTCCTCGCTGCTGAAGGCCGTTCCAGCCCTAATTATTTTTAGATCGAGCTATTTTAAAAGCCTAATTTCTTTCCTGTCCACGCCCTTGGCTTAAACAAACAAACAAACAAACAACCTCTTTAAACATTTCTACATTAGCATCTCTACATTGTCAATTTCTTACTATGATTGTAGGCATGTTACTACAGTATTTAAAGTTTTAAGCCTGATGACAAAACCTCTTCATGATTATAATTAAAAACAGGAAGTATAAAATTATCCTATTTACTTATACAGATATATAGATGGAAGGATGGTTAACAAAACGTTTATGATCTTCACAGTGATGAGATTTTTACTTCCTTAGACTTCCATATTAAATGAATCGTATACAATTAGTTTCTATAATTCATACAGGCAGAAAAAAAGGTCAGTGAAAACCTAAAATATAAAAAGATGATTTTGAGAATTTGACACGCTTATTTATATTTGTGTATTTGTAGTCTGCCTCTACAATATAAATCCAAGAAAAAAGGGACTTTATCTCGTCCCTGCTGTTTCTTTAGTAATCTTTTCCTAGAAAGTACACAATACTTATGAATGAAAAATACGGGAAAGCAAAGTATTTACTACAATGCAGTGGCTCATATATGCCAGCTATTGGTATTTAAAGTCTCCCAATGCCCCCATCCCACCCATGGCAGCATGCTAGTTTTTGTGACATTGCCTGTTTGGGTGTAGTGTGGAGACATCTCACCTCATTATAAGAGTAAGATTTCCCTGGATGTTCCAAGGGGGCAGGGGGGACATTAGACAATTGAGTTCTTTTGACCTCTTTTGGGAGGCTCTGCTTTTAGGCAGATAAGAGATTTCAAGACCTCAAATACTTTCCCCTCAAAATAATTTTTGTGCCACAGTACTGTATTCTGGACACCTCTAGGGTATCCAGAATATGTGCCACTTCCTCCTTCCCAGGTCTGAGGAACATGATATTACCAATATAGTTGCCCAACATCATGTTCTGCTCAATGATGAGATGATTAAGGACTTTTCAGACTACAGTATGACAGGATTAATGTGGCCCAAAAGTAAGACTTGAATGTAAATTGCTGCCTGCACTGCAAGAATGCTTCGCTCCTTCCAGATGATTAAAAAAATACATTTGCCAATTAACAGCTGAATAATAAGGGCCAAAGGCTGTGTTGAGCTATTCTAGTAAAGATTCCACATTCAATGTGGCAGCTGAGTTAATTTAGGCTTAAGTGGCTAGACCACTATCATCTGAAAGGATTCATCTATCTTTTGCAGGAACCAAACTGATGAATTAAATAGGGATGTAATGGAGAAAACTACTCCTCATTCTTTGAGATGGTACTCATCCCTGCCATTCTGCCCAAGAAGTGAGACTACTTCTAATTCATTATCTTGGCTGGCTTAAGGCAGTTTTAGGGATTTCCATTTGGCCTCTCCTACCATAATGGCTCTTAGTTCATAGATCTGGAAACTAATGTGGAATTTCTGTCAGTGTCTAAGAATATTTGTCTCCATGACTGCACACACATGGGCCAGCAAAATGACCACAAGATGAGTTTGCGGACCCATGACAACCAATGTGAAACAAAGTTGGGCCAGGACTTCATTTATCAGCTGGCCTCTGTACACCTCTCCTGTATCATGGGAGCCATGAATGTGTTTGCCATAAATGTGTTTGCTCTCTCTACGTATCACTGCCAACTCAGATCTTGTTGTATCTAATAGCACTCAAAAGATGTAGGTGTTCCCCTTTTCCCTGGGCTCAGTTACTCTGATACCTTTTAGGGTCAGATTGGAGAAATTGATACTGAATATACCTAAGGAAGGAATACACCTTCCTCAGGACCCAGACTTCCCTTCAATTGATGGGCTGCAGTGTGAGTTCTGGCTCAAGTCTAGAAACTGGGTTGGGGTTGTAATTTTCCATTGGGATGACTGGCATAAGCCTCTGCTCACCCAAGTTTAATATAATTTGGTATGTAAGTGAAGCTCTACCCTCATTGGCTTCCTATCTGTCTCACTCCTAGAACTGCATGGTCTATTAGCCATAACCACAGATCCTTATGAGTCATAGACTTAAATGTAAGAGTTAAAAGTAGAAACCCCTAGATGAAAACATAATAGTCAATCTCTTACCATGGATTAGGCAATGTTTTTTTAAATGTGGCACCAAAAGCACTAGTGATAAAAGAAAAATAGATAAATTATATTTCATCAAAACTTGTGTGCATCAAAAGAAGTAAAAAGACATGCCATCGACTGGGAGAAAATGTTTATCAATTATTATCTGACAAGGGACTTGGATTCAAAATATATAAAAAAAACTCTTACAACTCAATAAGAAGATAAATAACTCCGTTTAAAAATGTGCAAAGGATTTGAATACATTTTCCCAAATGGCCAATACACTTATCAAAAGATGCTTATGATCACTAATCATCAGGGAAATGCAAATCAAAACCACAGTCAGATACCACTTCACACCCACTAGGATAGCTAAAATAGAAAAGACAGACAATAATAGGTGTTGGCTATGATATGAAGAAATTGGAACCCTCATATTATTCGCTGGAGAGAATAAAATGGTGCAGTCTTTTCGGCTGTTCCTCAAAAAGTTACACATAGAATTTATCATATGATCCAGCTATTTCATTCCTAAGTATATGCCCAAGAGAAGTGAAAATACACTTTCACACAAAAATCCGTATATGAATGTTCATAGCAGCATTATTCATAATAGCTGAAAAGTAGAAATAATCTAAACGTCCAACTGATGGATAGATAGATAAACAAAATATGGTCTATCCTTACAATGAAATATGATCCAGCAATAAAAAAGAATACTGATACTTGCTTAAGAATGTACTGATACATACATTTAAGAATACCAATGCAACAAGGATGAATCTTGAAAACGTTATGCTAAGTGGAAGAATCCAGTCACAAAGAGCATATATGATTCCATTTATATGAAATATCTAGAATAGGCAAATCTGTAGAGACATAAAATGGATTAGTGATTATCTGGGGCTGGAGATTGGGTGAGATGATTTGGCAGTGGGGCACCAGGTGTTTTGGGAGGGTGTTCTAAATATACTAAAATTGTCTGATCTTGGAAGCTAAGCAGGGTCGGGCCTGGTTAGTACTTGGATGGGAGACCACCTAGAAAGACCAGATGCTGTAGATGTAAAAAATAAAAAAATAAGGGATTGTAAGCTGACAAGGTCCTTGCAATCTGTGAGGTCAACCAAGGGTTGCCTTGCCTAAAAAAAAATAATAATAAAATAAAAATAAATAAATGAATAAATAAACTAAAATTAGATTATAATGATGGTTGCACAACTTTTTGAATATATTAAAACCACTGAACTTCTTTAAATGGGTGAATTTTATTGTATGTGAAATATATCTCAATAAAGCCCCCTCAAAAAACTAGAAAAAATCTAACTATGAATCTTTAAACCATACCCAGATTTCAACCATGTGCAGATTTGTATAATGCACAGATTATCTAGGTCATTCTAGAACCATTTCATAAAAGATACCAGTGGTGTATATAATTAAAATATGCCATAATTGCAAATATACTATTGAAATCTCATGTTTACATCATCTTTACACAAAGCTTTAGCTAGTTAAATGAGGAAATTCAAATTCTGGCATGGGATCAAATATAACATGTTCCAAATTCCTTACTTTTCATTCGTTAGTAATTGTATAACTACAGAGTTAGACACAAAATTACATTCTTTAACA
>NW_011888870.1:842680-843264 GCF_000151845.1 Pteropus vampyrus
TAGAAAAAAATTGTTGATTTAAAAACCATTTAATGCAGACATTATATAATTTTTTTTTTTTTTGGTTAAAAAACAAACATACAAATGATACCTCAATCAATTTTTTCAGAAGGAATTTCACATTTTATACTTTTTACCATATATATTTTAGCTGTTCTCAAGACTCTGAGATCTTGGAACATTTTTAAATTCAGCATACTTAAGATTTGTTTTTACACCACTACGCACCCATCGGAATGGCTAAAATTAAAAATACCGACAACACTAAATCTTGGCAAGATCTTGGAGCAACATTTATGATGGAAATGTAATGTAATACAACCACTTAGCAAAAAGTTTTATTCTCTCATAAAACTAAATATAAATCTACCCTATGACCTAGTAAGTTCGTGCATAGGTGTTTTCCCAAGATGAACACATACGTCTCCAATGACTGTTTAAAAGTGTTCATAGCAGCTTTATTCACAATGGCCTCAAACTGGAAACAACCCAAATGTCTATCCACAGATGGCTTAATCAATAAATTGAGGTATATCTTTACAGTGACAATTAAGAAATGACAGATATATGACATGGATGAATCT
>NW_011888870.1:843314-845260 GCF_000151845.1 Pteropus vampyrus
AATATAACATGTTCCAAATTCCTTACTTTTCATTCGTTAGTAATTGTATAACTACAGAGTTAGACACAAAATTACATTCTTTAACAATAAGATAAAGTGATACTTTTTCCAATTTAATTATATTTTAAAATTATCTTTTATAATTTAAAATCTATTTAATACAAAATCTCCAAATTCAGTATAAGTATTTTTCTTTGGGGGGAGTAACAAAATGAAAAATGAGTTATTAACTAAGAAGAGAGAAGTTCACCTTTTCCCCACATAACCTTTCTAGAACCAGAGTTTTTGCTATAGGCAAAACTCAAAGACACTAACCTCAGTCCCAAGATTTTTTCCAATTCCTTGGCCTGTAGCCCAAAGTCAAATTTCTTTTTTCCAGGTTGGAACCCAGCTAGAAAAAAATTGTTGATTTAAAAACCATTTAATGCAGACATTATATAATTTTTTTTTTTTTTGGTTAAAAAACAAACATACAAATGATACCTCAGTCAATCAATTTTTTCAGAAGGAATTTCACATTTTATACTTTTTACCATATATATTTTAGCTGTTCTCAAGACTCTGAAATCTTGGAACATTTTAAAATTCAGCATACTTAAGATTTGCTTTTACGCCACTACGCACCCATCAGAATGGCTAAAATTAAAAATACTGACAACACTAAATCTTGGCAAGATCTTGGAGCAACATTTATGATGGAAATGTAATGTAATACAACCTCTTAGCAAAAAGTTTTATTTTCTCATAAAACTAAGTATAAATCTACCCTATGACCTAGTAAGTTCGTGCATAGGTGTTTTCCCAAGATGAACACATATGTCTCCAATGACTGTTTAAAAGTGTTCATAGCAGCTTTATTCACAATGGCCTCAAACTGGAAACAATCCAAATGTCTATCCACAGATGGCTTAATCAATAAATTGAGGTATATCTTTACAGTGACAATTAAGAAATGACAGATATATGACATGGATGAATCTCAAAAATATTATACTGAAAATCTTATACCAATGAATCTCAAAAATGAGAATTCAAATATGTATATTCCAAATGAACACATACTGTATAACTATATGTATATGATGTTCTAGGACTGGTGAAACAAATCTATAATGGAAAAAAATCAGAAAAGTAATTGCTTCAGGGAGTCTAGAGGGGAATTGGGAAGTAAAATAAAGGAATTTTATGGGAGGTGTTGGTAATGTTCTATATCTTTATAGGGATTTGGGTTCCAAGGTTTATGCATTTAGCAAAACTATTCGCTTAAGAATTTTCCATTTTGAAAACTCATATCCGAAAAGATATTTGCACACCAATGTTCATAGCAGCATTATTCACAGTGGCCAGGACATGGAAGCAACCAAAGTGTCCTATGATAGACGATTGGATAAAGGAGCTATGGTACATATATATGTACAATGGAATATTAGCCATGAGAAGAGATGAAATATTGCCATTTGCGACAACATGAATGGACCTTGAGATAATCATGCTAAGTGAAATAAGCCAGACGGAAAAAGTTGAAAATCACATGGTATCACTATATGTGGGATATAAACCTAAAAGCAACAAACAAACAGGACAGAGGCTCATGGACATGGACAATAGACTAATGGTTACCAGAGGGTAGAAGGGGAGTGGGGAGGAGAGAGGTAGATGGGGTAAAAGGGGTTAAATATGTGGTGACAGAAAGAAATCTAACTATGGGAGGGAAATACACAATGCAATTAAATTGTGTTAAATTGTACACTTGAAACTTACTGGAGGTAAACACACAATAGAATACACAGATGTCAAATGATAATGTACACCTGAAAATTATATAATTATATTAATCAATGTTACCCCGATAAACAATTAAAAATTAAAATAAAAAAATACTTACTGGATTTCATTAACCAATGTCACCAAAAATATTAATAAATTAAAAAAATAAAAATAAATAA
>NW_011888870.1:846785-855650 GCF_000151845.1 Pteropus vampyrus
AAAAAATTAAACGCAGCCAAATCAATTACCCAGAGAACATTTATTGAGCACCAGTACTGTCCCGTACCACACTAAGACTTACTAAAGAGTTCAAAACCCACTGTCTATGTATTTATAGCTAAAATCCAAGAAAATAGGTGAAGGTAGGACAACACAAGGCTTAAGAGTCAGTTTTGCAAGATGAAGAGTTCTGGAGATTGGTTGCACAACAGTATGAATCTACCTACATAATGCTATTGAACTGTACATTTAAAAATAGCAAAGATGGTAAATTTTGTATTATGTGTATTGTACGGAGAGAGAGAGAGAGAAAGAGAGAGAGGGGCTGGTGGAGAGAGGGAGAGGGAGAGAAAGAAGGGAGATCTTTCAGTCCAGAAGCCTGGGTTAGCTATGCAGGAACCGTCTGCATTGACAGCTCCAGCTCACAAGAGGTAGAGAAAAGAAGTGGAAGGACATGGGCCAGCATATCACACGGGCTGTTGAGCCTTCGCTTTGGGGCAAACAGACGTGTTCACACACATGTACTTTTATAATGGGTTACCACTACAAGTATGAACCCATTGCTCTACCCCAGTTTCCTGGTGATTAGGGAGCCCCTTTCCATAATGAGTTCATTCATTCAACATTTACTGAGCACCTGTTTTGTTCCAGGCCCCACATAAGGCTCTGGGGCACAGCTATGAATGAGACAGACAGCTTCCGCTCTCAGTGTTTAGAGAATATAGCTCTTTCTGTCTGAGGCCTTGAAGGTCCTGGAAACTGTTTTTATTTCAGGCCAGTATTGCCTCAATCCTTGACAAGTGGGCCACTTGGAGCTGCCATCTCTCCAGTATTCTCCTGAAAATGTGGGAAGACAAGGAAGCAAGAGGTTGAATAACTACGGAGCCACAGAGCCATCTAGAGTTGCCTTGATAACAAGATCAGAGCAAACGGCCAAGCCCTTGAGGTGCCAGGGCTGGACTCTGAGCCTTGGCCAGTAGTCCATGGAAGGATGTCACCTTTTGACTCTAACAGAACTTCACCAAAGCGAGTCTTTGAAATCCAAAGGAAAAGGGGCCCACACATTAAGGAACTCATCCCACGTCTACTCCAGCATTGTTCCGATTTCTGTAGGAACACAGGATGTTCTCACTCCAAAGGCTGTCTGGGGTAACTGGAGGCAGCATAGGGTATGCATAAGAGTTGGCTAAGAATTAAAAAAGCCTCAGTTAAAACTCAGGTTGGGCCTTGTGGGAACTGTGTAACCTTGGACAATATCTGTATGTCTAAGCCCCAGTTTCCCCATTTCTAAAATGGAAATAATAGTAGCACCAGGAGGGTGTCATGAGGATGTAATTACATAACGTATGTGAAGTTCTTAGCATAGCGCCTGACATGCAATGAGCACACAGTGCCGGCTTTAAAAAAGTAAGCTGAGTTGGAGCTCAGAGATCATCTCGCCCAACTCCTGCCATGTAGTAGTCGCCCAATAAAATGTTCCTTTGCTTCCTTCCTTCTCTTTGGGTGTCTAGAGTTATACCTGGGCCAAACTTTAAGCACGCAGGCCTTGGGGAGTTCATGCTAACCTTTGTGATGCAAACATGGAAGTCAAGAAAATCTCAACTCAAATTCAGTTCCTGGCCTTGGGCAAGTTACTGACCTTCTTTCTGCTGCAATTTACTTGTCTGTAAAATGAGAATAATAACAGCAACCTACCTTGTGGCATGAGGATCACACTCTCTTTTGAAGTGTCCCATTTAATGGTTGTTATTATGTCTTGCCACCAAGGGTCTGATCTGCAAAAAATTCTCAGGTAAATAAAAAATAATGCCCATATTTATTCATTCACTCATTCATTACTCATTCATCCATTCACTATTTACCATTCACCATTCATTCATTCGTTTGTGTTCCAGGCGTGTATCAGAGCTGGAATTCACAGAATTAGACAAGACTCCTGCTCTTGACTTACTCACAGTCTGGAAGAGACTTAAACAATGGCTGTGTGACCGGGTCAAAGGTTTTGAGGAGAGGCTGGGCCACCAATGGTTAAGTGTACAGACTTTACAGTCAGACAGCTGAGGTTAGGCCTTAGCCCTGCTGCTCTGCAATCTTTTCCAAGTTTTTCAACCTCTCTGTTGAAAATAGGGGTTGTCACTCCGATTCGTTCACTGGGTTTTTATGAAGGTTAAATGATTTCATAGCTGTGAAGTGCTTAGAATAGTCTGGCAGGTAATAAGCGCTCTGTGTGGGCTGGTCCAATCAATAGACATATAAGTACAGATGACATCGGTAGCATTCAGGGGAGAGGATGGAGTCCCAGAAAGAGAATTAGGGAAATCAGGGAGAAATTCAGTGTAGTTCCTACCCCTCAGTCCTACATTTCACATTTTAAAATATTCCCACTAGCCAAACTTAGAAGCGACCCTGGAGAGCTTTCTGTCAAAGATTCACAGTTTGAGGCCAGAGAGGGAAAGTGGCTTGCCAGATGAGGTGGACAGAATAATGACCCCAAATATGTCCAAGTCCTGATCCCCAGAACCTATGATTATGTGACCTTACATGGCAAAAAGGACTTTGCCGGTATGATTAAGTTAAGGATTTTCAGATGGGGAGATTATCCTGGATTATCTGGGTGGGCCCAATGAACTCAGAAGGCTCCTTGTACAGGAAAGAAGGAGGCAGGAGAGTCAGAGAGGCCAATGTGATGATAGAAACAGAGATTAGAGTGATGTGGGGCCAAAGAGACAAGGAAGAAGGCCCTCTGCTTCTGCCACACCCCTTTCCCCCATGGCTGCCCTTCCTTTGATCTGAACCCCCATTTCCTGATGTTTGTCCCAGGAACCCAATTTGCTACTTTTGGCTTAGATAAAACGTCCTCTCCATCCACCCCTGCCTTTAGAGATGAAGCCAAACTCATTCTTGGAAGTGGAAACCAGGAGTGTCTATAGAAAATGAAATGGTATTAGCTATCTATGACAGTCTTCTCAGGAAGGAACTCACCCTAGATGAGATTTGTGAACAAGGCTGATGAGATTTGGGACGTGTAATCAATAACAGATCAACAGTCATCTAATTATCATCGGTCTCTGTGAGACAGGACTTGGTGGCTGGGATTGAAAACTGGCAAAAGATAATAGTCAAAACTTGTGTCTCCAGAACTAGACGGGGCAGAAGAGGCCTCGTGAGGCTGGGAGACCAAATTTATGTATTTGGATGGAAATATTTCTAGAGCAGAGGAGAAAAAGTGATCAGACTATAACTACTAGAGAGAAGAAAATGAAGAAAACGAGGTTCACCTGCCATCAAGACAATTGACATTGCTGGACTTGGTAGATGGGCACAAAAGTTTTGGAAGGCTGTCTGTCAGAATCAGCCACAATTCTCCTTCAGGAAATTCCTCATAGGGAAATAATAAAAGATGTTCAGTGGCTAAGATGTGCATTTCAGCTTTGTTTATAATAGTGAAAATGCTGAACAGTATGAAATTAGTTAAATAAATGATGGTATGGCCATATGTTAGGACACTATGCCAGACATTTAAAAATATGATGCTGTAGAAGATCGTTTAAAGACATGGGATAATGTCAATACTCACTCATAAGTGAAAGAAGCAGGTTTTAAGACCACATGGGAGTAGGATCTCATTTTTGTTTTTAAAAATAATAATACATAGAAAGCTTGGAAGGACAAATATAATGTTACCAACAGTTCCTTCTGAACGATGGAATTATGGGAGGTTTTAATTTTTTCCTTTTGGTTTATTAGTGTTTTCCATAGTCAATAATGCACATATTATCTTTGCAAATGAAAGTTCTCTATAAAAAAACAGTTTTAAAAAGTGACCACTTGGTGCTACCTAGTTTGTGCCCAGATCTTTCCATATGTTATCTCTTTCACACTTTGAAACAGTATGAATTAGATGTTATTGTATCCGTTATACTTCTAGGGAAATTGACCCAGAGACTTCAAGTTACTTGCCCAAGTTCACACTGTTAATAAGTCCTGGGGTCAATGTTTAAAGTCAAATGCTTAAGACTCTAAGGCCACCCTCTTTCTAAAACACTGCTTGCCTCCTTGTAAAGAATTCCCAGGTCCCTCTGTGCTCTCTATGTTCTGAGCACACTTCTGCTTGGATAGTAGCCTGGACTTGCCTTATCCTCAGGAGAAAGAATAACACTGCCACTGCCAGACTCAAGGAATTGCCTTATAAACGAATACATTCATTTCCTGTTTCATTATTCCCACTCTCGATGATTACTTAGAATAAATTGGTCCCTCCGGATGTGATTAGGGCTGGGAGAACTGGGGGATGAAGGCCCAGGGTCCATGCCGGCACGCTCTTGCTGCCCTGTCTGGTTTCCTGTCCAGCCTCTTTCACTCTAGCTCCCAGTGGGTCATTTAAAATAAGCTGAGGCTACGGTAAATATCAGAAGCAGAGTGCTCCTCCAGCATATGTTAACCCAGAGCCTTGTGATAAATGCACAGTTTCCATCATCCACGTTGAAAGGAGAGGGACGTGTCTAAATGGACGTGGTAGCTATACCACTTAGCGTGGTCCTTGGCTAGAGAAGACACCTGGTCAATATAGAATGTATCCACAGCTATAGGAAATCAGCCAGGTCACTCTCCCTGCCAATAGCTGCCTTTTCTCTCCCCTTAGGTCAAACATTGCCCAAGTGGCAGAGAACTGAGCAAGCCCTTAGTGTTTTATGAAGATCTATCTGCACTATGTCCTGTTATCTGAAATGACTCAACAGAAGGTGAAAGAAATGAACAATATTGAGTGCCTGCCTGGGATCAGCATTCTGCTCTTTCCAATATTCATTCATTCATTCACTCCACAAATATACAACTTGTTGAATGTCTGCTATGAGCTACATCTTGTCCTGGATGTCAGAGAGAATAAACAGTTAAAAGAATGCCATGTAAGGAGTGTCTTACTAAAAGCACAAAATTTTAAAAAAATTGTTTTTAAATTATTATACAGTAAAATTGACTTTTTTCTTCTAGTATGCAGTTCTTTGCATTATAGATTCATGTAACTAGCGTCATAGTCAGAATACAGAACAAAGTGTAGGAATTTAATTTTCTAATTAACTGTTGATGAAACTGAGGTCCAGAGAATTTCAGCGATACTCTGGGTTTACACAGACGGCAGAAGGAAATGTGGGTTTTGCCGGGGAGTCAGCAAGAGGCTCTATGGCCCAGCATTAGTCCTGAAATTGGAAATCCCCTCTCTTTCATGGATGGCTGCAGACTTCTTGGTGTCAGTGAAGTCCACTCTGTAGACCTTGAGAAAGCCTGTGGGGAACTTCGAATTTAGTTGGATCTCGCAGTTCATTCGCCCTTGGTGTAAGGCTTGTCTGGAATAGCCAATTTCAACTAAGAATTATTTTGATTCACTTCTTTTCAAAAAAATGTGAATACAGGGTAATCTTTTGCCAGGAAGTTCTAGTCATATTTGTGACTGTCAATTGATGTACCCAAAATGAAACACTCATTTTTGTTATTCTTCTCTTGAGAAAAGTGTGCTCGCTGCCCTTATCACAAGCCCACTTTTAACCTGACGTGTTTAATGAGCTCTGTACTGGAATATAAACATTTCAGTGTGGTGGAAATCATAAATTGAAAGTTGTAAAGTTGAGTAAATGGTTAAGAGCCCCTTCTAAGGTGTGTCACACAAGTACTTAATTACAACTGTTAAATCGAAGTGCTGAAAGCATTTTGGAAACTTTTAAACCCAACGTTTTTATTTTAGTTGATATAAGTAATAAATGCACATGATAAAAATGACATTAGGTGACCAATACTCTCCCTCCAACCCTCAACTCCCTCCCCTGGTCTCCCTTTCCAGAGGCAAAAACCATGGCCAGTTTTCTGTGCATCCTTTTGGAAAGTCACTAAACAATCAGAAGGCATTTTATTTATCGTCTAAAGAATGTGCATTGATATGCCACCTAAAAGAAATACGCCATCTCTTTTCACCTGACTCTAGTCATGCAATTAATTCAACTGGGGGCCAGGACCAGGGAAATAAGAACTAATAAAGCAGTTGTGACTTTCAGGGAGCTCATATTAGAGCAATGCGGGGAGTACATGTAAACAGGACTGAACATAGTGCTTGGATTGGCGGCACTGATGCCCCATAATCCTGCCCATTTGGTCCTGATCCATCCACTACTGGGGCCATCTTGTAGCAGTAGATGGTGTTCTAGATGTAGTTGCAGAGCTGGTCCGAAGCCTCCAAGGTCTCGCATTCCCAGTGGAAAAAGAAATTCTTCTCTTCAAAGTCCCCATCATAGGGACTTCTGGCCTTTGTGGGGGTGGGAACACATCAGTGATCAGGGACTCCCTCCCTGGGGCACTCACACAACACAAATGGTTAGAGAGATCTAACCTATATTAGGAGGTATGTGGGGTCCAGTGACACCACCCACTGTTCCCAGTACAGGATAATCTACCCAACAGACAGACCAAACAGAGCTAATAGAATTAGCAAAGTGGAGGCACTTGAAAGCATAAAAAATTTTTTCAAAGGACTTTGATAATTGATAGTATCGAAAAAAGAAGAAAAAAAGCACCGAAGTGGTTATCATGGGGAAAAAAATCAGAACTTTATTGGACTTCCTTATGGGTGTTTTTAGGATTTAGATGGCTTCATTTTGTATGCTCCATGAGGGTAAGGCTTGGGCAAGAAATACCATAATCTTTAGAGGCTTAAGACTTCTCGAGATCCTAAATGGTCCAGATGGTCCCAGATTCTGCTCTCCTCCTCTGGACAGCCCCTCAAATATCGCGTGACTTCCTCTGCTTTCACACTCAACATTTGTTTCAGTTTGTCAACCTCCAGGAAACCCTTTCTGAGCAACTAGGAGAGAACTGGGATTTCCCTTGAGACACAGAGCCCAGTCTGTATTTGTCTTTCCACTCTGTGTGCTGACCCATGTACATGGAGACAACAATACCCCCCTGAGTGGGTGCCCACGAGGCGCCCACAGGGTCAGTGACTACTCCCTTACTTCATGGCTGAGGCTTGAACATCCACCCACCTGTCCCCATCAACCTTACATCACCAGTCTGAGGGGATGGGGATCGTCTCTTTGCCTCCGTACACAGCCCAGGACATCCAAGGTCTCCTCCGGGCTCTACATAGCAGGATTTGTGGAATGGGGCTGAAGTTAAGAGCTGGTGGCCCTCAGCCTGGTAAGATGAGGACATAAAAGAAGTGACCAAGCTTTCCAAGCAGCCCAGGGGTCACAGATATCATGGCTTTTATTACTAAACACGGCACGGCAGAGCGAGGGCCCTAGAGAAGGGGACCCTGAAAGGAACAGGAAGTGGTCACTGTGATTCAACCACAGAGCTTTTCCCTGAGTGTCATCTGTTAAGAGTGACACAGCTTTTAGGGAAAGTCACTGGGCTGAGGGGAAGGCATGGGTCGGGGTGGGGGGATGTTCAAATTATGGGTTGGTGCTGCCACAGAAACTGGGCAGTGAAACAAGGAAGGAGAGCAGCTTCCTGTAGCCTTGGTGTCTTCAGGAGCCATGGCCCACTCTGATTCCAGTGTGGGAAAATGCTTCTCTGTAGAGGACACAGCCTCCAGGAGGCAGCATCTCTCTGCCTGCCCAGAGTCAGAGCCCCTACTTACCTAGAGCTGCCATTTGGACAGTTTATTTCTCTGAGACTCTGTTTCCTTATCAGCATAATGGGGATAATAACGGAGACCACTAATAAGTTTGTTGTGAAATTCAAATGTAATGCTATATATGTTTATCACTTCGGAGAGAGATTGGTATGAGGTAGGTGGTAATAAACAATAGCTATTATTGTTCTGTGTTTATTATGATCAGGGACTCTCAGAGGTGGAAATCTTAGCCTGAATAATCTATAGGTATCGAGAGGGGCAGCGATGTCCGCAAAGTCTCACGTAACTAACCAGAGGTACAGCTGTGGCTAGAACCAAGGTCTCCTGCTTCTCAGTCCATTTCTCTCTTTCTTTTCCTCTTCCTCGCTCCTCCTTCTTCATCATCCATCTTTCACTGGGTCCTTGTGACATGCCAACCATTTTATGTATGTGAGAGCAGTTACTTCTCATAGAAGATAAGCAAAATTGTTCCATCTTTCAGACGCCATGTCATTCAGAATGCTTCCATCCATCTTCTCGATTCCTTTAAAATTCTGCCCTCAACTCCACTTTCTCTCTAGAAAGTCCTCCTAGATTAAACCTCCCTGGGACTCTACTCTTTCCCAAACACCAAGTCCTCTCAGCATCGGGATGGGGGACAAGCACTGGAGGGGGGCAAATACCACAGGTACCTCTGGGACAACCAGCCAAACACATCCATTGTGGTTTTAAACGTAGTTCTGACAACAGACTCTCTGGTTTGTGTCTGATTTCCCCCCATTTCAGTGTCAGCCTGAGGGTAGTTCACCAGATCCATGGTAGAAAGTCCAAAATCTTTAAGGGACATTCTCGGCTTGGTGGGCTCTGCATTATCCCCCATCTGTCCCCATGATTTTTGAGACCTGGTCACTCACCACCCCTCCTTCCCCTGGCTGCTGACCTTGTGTCTCCTATATCAACAAACTTTGCGCTCATTTCCCCCAATAAACCCACAGCAGTGTCATACAGCTGGATTTCTGTGCATTTCCTTTCCTGTCTTGAACATTCCCCCCTTTACTCCTTGCTTGCTGCCTGAGGACACTCATGGACAATTAAAGAAATACTTAATTTGGGCTTTTCTTCCCCAAAGAAACTGTGGGGTCCTCAAAACAGGAACTGGGACTTAGTCTTACTAAAACTTATTTACAAAAAAGCGGCTGTAGGCCTATGGTTTGCTGATTTAATTTTGTTAAAATATTGTAATAAAGTTTTATTTATCT
>NW_011888870.1:855700-856303 GCF_000151845.1 Pteropus vampyrus
TTCCCCTGGCTGCTGACCTTGTGTCTCCTATATCAACAAACTTTGCGCTCATTTCCCCCAATAAACCCACAGCAGTGTCATACAGCTGGATTTCTATGCATTTCCTTTCCTGTCTTGAACATTCCCCCCTTTACTCCTTGCTTGCTGCCTGAGGACACTCATGGACAATTAAATAAATACTTAATTTGGGCTTTTCTTCCCCAAAGAAACTATGGGGTCCTCAAAACAGGAACTGGGACTTAGTCTTACTAAAACTTATTTACAAAAAAAGTCTTACTAAAACTTATTTACAAAAAAGCGGCTGTAGGCCTATGGTTTGCTGATTTAATTTTGTTAAAATATTGTAATAAAGTTTTATTTATCTTGGTCACTGAGCTTTTTTGTTGCCGTCCCCGCTACCCCTGTTAGGTTTTTGTACCCAAAGCAAACACCTCACTCTCCTGACACTATCCCCCACCCTGTTTGTATTCCTAGAGCCCAGCATAGTTTCTGAAGAAGTGTGGGCTCTGTTCACGTAGTTGGACAAATGAAGGGATGAAGGAACGAAGTGGAAAGGACACCAGACTAGGAATTGAGAGCTCTGAGGTCCAAGCTCTGCCACCA
>NW_011888870.1:856353-860501 GCF_000151845.1 Pteropus vampyrus
AACTTATTTACAAAAAAGCGGCTGTAGGCCTATGGTTTGCTGATTTAATTTTGTTAAAATATTGTAATAAAGTTTTATTTATCTTGGTCACTGAGTTTTTTTTGTGGCCGTCCCCGCTACCCCCGTTAGGTTTTTGTACCCAAAGCAAACACCTCACTCTCCTGACACTATCCCCCGCCCTGTTTGTATTCCTAGAGCCCAGCATAGTTTCTGAAGAAGTGTGGGCTCCGTTCACGTAGTTGGACAAATGAAGGGATGAAGGAACGAAGTGGAAAGGACACCAGACTAGGAATTGAGAGCTCTGAGGTCCAAGCTCTGCCACCAGCTATGTGTCCAGGCGCATTCCTTAACCCTGCAGACCTCGGTTTTCTCATCTGTGCAACACACAGAGCGTAGTGGATGATCTTGCAGGATTCTTTCTGTACACGCTCAACAGACATTCACGGATAAAGTTATGGATCAAATATGAAAAGATAGACATGACCCAGTTCCTTGCCCTGGAGGTGCCCACAGTTGCATGGATTCACTCTCTGGGCCTTAGGCCTTCCCTCTGGAAAATGCGATGATACTAACCTAGGGCTACAGTGGAGCTCGAATGAGAAGGCAAGCATTCCGTACTGCATGACTCCAAGCTCTCGCAAATCCTGAACTCCAGGACTTGTTTTCCTACTTCTCTATCAACCAGTCAACAGAAGTCCTAACATCGTACCCTTGTACTGACTGGGCTGTGGGGAGCAGCTGGGTGCCGTGATTTCGAACCCACCTGGGCACTTACTAACTGCATGGGCAAGTCACTTAACTTTCCAGAGCCTCCATTCCTTCCCCTGATAAATACAAATAACAGTTAAGGGTTCTCTCGCCTCATCGCATTGTTGCAGAGGTGACTGGAGATTGTCATTGCAAGTACCTTGCAAACCAAAAACACGAAACGTACTCTGAAAGCCGTTTGAGGACTGCCGCACTGAGGTTTTATGTCTTCCTTCTCTCCCTCCATCCCTCCCACCTGCTCTCAGAAAAAGGAACAGAAATGACTTCTTACTCACACCAGGCGTGATCCCTGCAGGAGGAAGCTTAACTTTTAGTTGGCATCAAGGCTTTAAAGTAAGGGAAGGGAAGTGGAATTTCAGGAGCTGAGGAGTAGGAGGAGAATTTGGGGGTCAGAGAGCCTTTCTCAGTAATTGAAATGGCATCATAAGCAATGGCATGGAGAGTGCTTTCAAAATTTCCGTGCGCTCTCCTCTTTGGTCGTTTCTCATAGAAACTTGAAGAAGAGCCATTCACTTCTCCTTGAGCCTCGGTTTCCTTCCTCGTGGAATGAGAGAGTTGGACATGAAGACCTCTGAGCCTCCTGCTTCTTTCAGGTTCTAATGATTCTTCGGAAGGGCGGGGAGGTGTGGGCGACAGGGGAAAGAAAGATTTCATTTCCCTTTGCCCTCCCCAGATACCGCGTCTGGTCACCTCACTCCCACACCCGTGGAGGGGCCAGAGCCTGGCCACCCAATGGGGAGCCCTGGGCAGGCCCAGGGTGGGCTCAGGACCACGTGGGCGTCCGGCCCAGGACACTTCAAGGTAAAGGTTAATGCTCCGCCTCTCCTGTCTATCTAAGCTGGTCAGGCTGGGGCACATCCTCTGCCAGCCCGCCCCACCCTCTGAGCCCGCGGGTGCCCATTGCACAATCACTTCCCCGGGGAATGCAGCTGGGGCAGTTCCCACGGGGCTCCCAGCTCAGGGTGGGACCCTTTGCTC
This sequence comes from Pteropus vampyrus, assembly GCF_000151845.1. Taxonomy (NCBI): domain Eukaryota; kingdom Metazoa; phylum Chordata; class Mammalia; order Chiroptera; family Pteropodidae; genus Pteropus; species Pteropus vampyrus. The sequence continues at coordinate 858,100 of NW_011888870.1, forward strand.
AGCCGAGGGGCGATCAGAATCGCATTTGGCAAAATATTAATTATTGTTGCTTCCAAAGCCCCACTACCACAGGGTGCATGGCCCTGCCCAGGAAGTCCAAATAATTAGCATCACTGGCATTTTAGTCACCCCCTGGTGGGGAGCTTGATCACGTGATCCCCAGCTGCCCTTCCCCGCCCCGCCCCCCTCAGGCATGAGCCACTTCCTGGAACCCCGGCTGGGACCCGCAAGTGGTGGAAGCCGGTCACGGGCTGGGGTAAGGAGTAAGGAAAAAGAGAATACGAAACTATCCAAGACAACTTACTAAGAGAATTTATATATGATTCCTTTTATTTTCCAGAAGATTTGAGAGATGTGAGAAAATCGCCCCAAGTCCTAAGGAGGCAAGAGGCAGAGCCAGGGCACTTTCCACTACACTAATGGCGGGAAATTTCACGGGCAGAATAAACTATCCCAAGTCTAATCAGTGATTTGAACATATTGGAAACGTGAGAAAGCAGTGGGCAGGCCAGCGGTGTCAGGGCGACCGTGGGACTATGAGACTCTCATACTCTTGGTGGCAGTGAAAGTGTCCCATCAAAATACAGTGAGGTGGTGTGCAACCAGGAGGGCCATGCCTCTTGCCCTGCATCATTTTAGGAAACAGCCTCTTGAATTTCCTTGGAACAAAGTGCTTAATTGTTGTCAATTAAGCATCAATCGGGATTTCAAAGAAGCATTCCAGAATCAGAAGTGTTTTTTTGAAAAAACACTCATAATTTACAAATGCATACCACTCCCTGTCCTCTGTCCTCTCCCAAGCAGTGGAAACAACCATTGGAGGATATGGTTCTATCTACTCCACGGGGTATTTTGTAGCTCTTGAGAATGACCATTACAAAGAGTCCTTAATAACATAAGGAAGTGTAAATGCTATAAGGTCAGATTCACAACTGTACAGACAAGATGGTCACAGATGTTTAAGAGAAAAAAAAGGAACAAAGAATGCAAGAACCAAAACCAACATATAGTAAACAGATTGGCAAGAAACTGAAAATGTTTACAGTGGTTTTCTGTGAGTGGCGGGTGATTTCTTTTTCTTCTTTCAACTTTTCACTATTTTTCGACTTTTCTATCTATGGCATATATTACTTTAAATGCCATATATGACCATATATAAAAATTTGTTTTATATTTAAAATACTATTTGTATTTTATTTTAAAAGAAAGTAGCTAATAATAGTAATAAAAATAATAATTAGAACAACACTAATGGTAAACTAACATTTACTGAGAATTTACTGGGTGTCTGGCACTGTGCCAGCACTTGTCTCTGTGGACTCGCTTCTTTCCTTCCCATTTTTTTTTTTTTTTTAAATCCTCATAACAATCCTGCAAGGTGGACATTAGCATCTCTATTTTACAAAGGCTCTGAGATGTCAAGGCATGTCCTGGACATTGAGTTTTTGGCTATCCAGGATCCAAAGTTCCCCTGATAGTGTGCAGGACTTGTCCTACCTTGTGTGTAGGCTTGGAGGAAGGGAGTACCCGACCTCCCACTACTGAGGTCCAAAGGCAAAACAAATACACACACACACACACACACACACACACACACACACACACACCCTCCTGGCAGTGGGTGTGGGAACCAAAGCCAAAGCCCAGCTAATTCTAGTGGGATGCTCCTGCCTGAGGCCTGAGCCTTGGATCCCTAAGTGCTGGGGAGTTGGAACCCCATTTACTGTGATATCTGGCTGCAGTGGCATGTCCCTGCTGCTCTGGGCCGTGAGAGCTGCCTTAATATCTGCTCCTTTCCTAAGACTGCCCCCTCTTGTGCCCCCGCCAACTCTATTGCATTTGATTCTCTTCTCGGTTTAAGATAGTCAGGGGCCATCTCTGAAGCTTGTTACCCAGAACTGTGACTGATATCGGTGATTTTCCAGCAGTCCCAGAGCAAATGGGGAGCTGGACTCCAATCTAGTTCTGTCCGTCCAGAGCCCAAGCATTTAACCAAACCTCTTGTGTAGTCCCCTCTTCCCCAGGCTATGATAAACATTTCCTAACCTTCTAGAAAACAACTGGAAACATTGTGTTGAAAATCTTCTCAGAAATTAGGGGCCCACCACCCCACCCAACCATGTGGGAGTCTGGCAAGCCATTTTGTGTAAGGCAGGAAGCTCAAGGCAAGAGCCGGGTCAGGGAGGAGCCGACTCCGGCTTCTGGTGACTGCGGTGCAATGGGATCTGGAAGGACAGGAAGCAAAGGCGTTTCAAACCTCATTGGCACTTCCTGACTGGGGCCAGAGGACTGACTCGGCATTGGGTCCCCTCCCCCTGAACACCTTCTTTGACCTTGAGAGTCTGAGAGAGGAACCCCTGGTTTGACCCCAAATCACCTTGGACTTCTCTCTCCCACACCAG
>NW_011888870.1:860551-886670 GCF_000151845.1 Pteropus vampyrus
TTGGAGGATATGGTTCTATCTACTCCACGGGGTATTTTGTAGCTCTTGAGAATGACCATTACAAAGAGTCCTTAATAACATAAGGAAGTGTAAATGCTATAAGGTCAGATTCACAACTGTACAGACAAGATGGTCACAGATGTTTAAGAGAAAAAAAAGGAACAAAGAATGCAAGAACCAAAACCAACATATAGTAAACAGATTGGCAAGAAACTGAAAATGTTTACAGTGGTTTTCTGTGAGTGGCGGGTGATTTCTTTTTCTTCTTTCAACTTTTCACTATTTTTCGACTTTTCTATCTATGGCATATATTACTTTAAATGCCATATATGACCATATATAAAAATTTGTTTTATATTTAAAATACTATTTGTATTTTATTTTAAAAGAAAGTAGCTAATAATAGTAATAAAAATAATAATTAGAACAACACTAATGGTAAACTAACATTTACTGAGAATTTACTGGGTGTCTGGCACTGTGCCAGCACTTGTCTCTGTGGACTCGCTTCTTTCCTTCCCATTTTTTTTTTTTTTTTAAATCCTCATAACAATCCTGCAAGGTGGACATTAGCATCTCTATTTTACAAAGGCTCTGAGATGTCAAGGCATGTCCTGGACATTGAGTTTTTGGCTATCCAGGATCCAAAGTTCCCCTGATAGTGTGCAGGACTTGTCCTACCTTGTGTGTAGGCTTGGAGGAAGGGAGTACCCGACCTCCCACTACTGAGGTCCAAAGGCAAAACAAATACACACACACACACACACACACACACACACACACACACACACCCTCCTGGCAGTGGGTGTGGGAACCAAAGCCAAAGCCCAGCTAATTCTAGTGGGATGCTCCTGCCTGAGGCCTGAGCCTTGGATCCCTAAGTGCTGGGGAGTTGGAACCCCATTTACTGTGATATCTGGCTGCAGTGGCATGTCCCTGCTGCTCTGGGCCGTGAGAGCTGCCTTAATATCTGCTCCTTTCCTAAGACTGCCCCCTCTTGTGCCCCCGCCAACTCTATTGCATTTGATTCTCTTCTCGGTTTAAGATAGTCAGGGGCCATCTCTGAAGCTTGTTACCCAGAACTGTGACTGATATCGGTGATTTTCCAGCAGTCCCAGAGCAAATGGGGAGCTGGACTCCAATCTAGTTCTGTCCGTCCAGAGCCCAAGCATTTAACCAAACCTCTTGTGTAGTCCCCTCTTCCCCAGGCTATGATAAACATTTCCTAACCTTCTAGAAAACAACTGGAAACATTGTGTTGAAAATCTTCTCAGAAATTAGGGGCCCACCACCCCACCCAACCATGTGGGAGTCTGGCAAGCCATTTTGTGTAAGGCAGGAAGCTCAAGGCAAGAGCCGGGTCAGGGAGGAGCCGACTCCGGCTTCTGGTGACTGCGGTGCAATGGGATCTGGAAGGACAGGAAGCAGAGGCGTTTCAAACCTCATTGGCACTTCCTGACTGGGGCCAGAGGACTGACTCGGCATTGGGTCCCCTCCCCCTGAACACCTTCTTTGACCTTGAGAGTCTGAGAGAGGAACCCCTGGTTTGACCCCAAATCACCTTGGACTTCTCTCTCCCACACCAGCTTATGATAGCTTGTTTACATGTCCACCCTCTTGCAACTGAACTTCTAGAAGACAAGGACTGGGTCTTTTCCCCTTGAATCCTTCATGCCTGACACATCAATATTATTGGAATGAATGAAGAGCTCTCTTCATCCCCACGCCAAGCAGTGGGGAATTTTAAACCCTGGGACTTTTCTAAGGCATCTTGGCAAAATGGAACTACCACAGACTTTGGAGTTGACCAACCTTGCTTCAAACCCTGGCTGTCTTACCTTTAAGCAACTTTTCTCTTAATCTTTCTGAACCATCTTCAGCATGGGAATAGTGCTTAACTCTCACACTGAGCAATTGGGAAGATAGCAAAAGTAGTTGGCACACAGTAGGCCTTCAGTCAATCCTAACTTGCTTCCACCTTCCAACCCTTCATTCTGACTCACTTCCTCCTCCTTGCCCTTCACTCGAATAAATGTCCAACGATATGGAAAAGATTAAATAAACTGTGGCATACCAATAAGATAAAACATTAGGTAATCAATAAAAATGTTGTTTAACCAGTAATTTTTAACAGAACAGAAAAAGCTCATGTATTCACGTGAAGCAAAGAAAAGGCTAAATTATTCATACAGTAAGACCTCAACCATGTCAAATGAGTATGCATATGCATACTTGTACATGCAATAGGCAATTTATGGAAAGATATGCAAGAAACTCTTAACAGTGTTTTCCCCCAGGGTGGGAGTAGAAAGTTGGGATGGACTTTCACTTTTCATTTTATAACCTGTGTATATATAGCCATGATTATATATAAATTTTAAAATAAAACACACACAAAGAAAAAAAAAACAGAAAAAATAGGAAGGAAATATAACAAGATTTCAACAGTGGTTATTTGAGGAGTGGTGGAATTATGGAGTTAACAGTGTAATTCTCTGCTTTATATTTTTTCATATTTTCCAAGTGTTCTACAACGAACTTAGACCTTCTATAATCAGAATTAAGGCAAACATCACTTCAAGTGGCTCCCCTGGGTTAGGAGGAGGAGCAGGTGACTCTGTCCAAAGGGCCAAGGAAGCATGAGGTGGAACTGGGCAGAGGCAGTTGTATTTTTGGAGCCATGTGGTTCTTGCTGAGTCAATTAACTAGTTGTTTGGCCCCAGCCCGCCTGTGGAGGCCGGAAATGCTCCCAACCCTGCCCTGGCTCCCTCTTAGTCATCCTCTGAGGGAGAGGTGAGGGTGGGGGAAGGAGGCTAGTTGGGAGTCTTCATCTGCCTCTGGAGCCTTCTAGGCAGAGAAGCCCTGGGAAGGAGTCTAAGACCTAGGCATCCTATTCACCTGGCACTGGGGACCAGCAGCAGCTGGGAGGCAGCAGGAAGAGTTGAGGGAAGGGTACAGAGAAAATGTCCCTCTGGCCTTTGGCAGGTGGCACCCCATCTTCCTTGGAAGCTGTTGTGAAAATTAATTACCGTTTGTCCAGGGCTTTCAGATTCCCCAGATGAAAGACATGACAGAAGGAGTGTCATGATGAATACGTGTTTATGGTATTGACTTTCATCCCAAACACCCGTCATGACGATCACGTGCCCCTCCCTTCACCTTCCACTGCCCTGACATCCTGGCCCCAGAGCACAGAAGTTGAGCATCGGTATCAAATGCTGCTGAAAGGGAAGAAGGAAGGGCAAGGGACAGCTGATCCTGTGGTCCTGCATTTCAAATGGGTAATCTGAGGTGCTCCATCTTCCCGAAGGTTAAAAGGAGGAAATATGACAAAGCCTAGGAAATTGAGGAAGAAAGCCTTGAAGAGAGGGGCTATGGATTATTTTAGGCGAGTCTAAGACTTGTGATTAAAAGATGAGAGGAATTCCAGAACTCACTGGTTCAGGCCATAAATTGCCAAGCAGTTTCATCCCTAGATGCACAAGGTAGACGTAGTTTATTCCAACTTCTAATTCCCCTAGTGAACTGACTCGATTCTTTATTGATTGCTTCTGCATACTTGCGCACAGCTGAATTCGTCATCTCCTGGCTCTGTGAATTTGGGTGGAAACTCTTTGATATTCTAGATTCTTCTTATTCTGTCTTTCCTTCTTCATTTTATACAAGACGGTAATTGATCTATAAAGGTTTCTGGGCAAGTGTAAAGAGCAAACCCAAGAGAGAGGATCATGAAGGGGCAAGCCCCTCCCTCAAGAAGACTTCATTCTAGTTGGGTCCTTGCTTATGAGACATTTAAACCATCTAAGAGGGCAGGCAGCCAGAGAAAAGACCTGAGCTCCAAGAAGACAGTAGTGGACAGGAGAACTCAGGAGACTTTCCTAGGACCCGAGTATAGATGTGCAAAGGGACACAGCCTATGTGGAGACAGTAAAGAGCCCTTTGAGGCCAGAATGGACGGTTCATGTGAGGATGGTGAACAAGATTTTGAAGGCCTTGAACTGCAAGCTAAAGAACTGGGATTTTATCCAGAGGGCGATGGAAACCCACTGAATATTTCTGAGCCAGAAAATGATACAATACAGAGTTTGAGAGAAGATTAAATTATTTTCATCAGGAGGTGAATGTTAGCATCTCTGAGTCAGCAGCCCTACCATGAAATTCACCATCCTCCTCAGTCCAGCCCCTGACTTCTATTTCAACTAATGACATGGAAGCACAAATATCACCTCCCAGGCTGCTCTCTCACACACTACCGAGTTTTATTTTCTTCATAGCACTTATCGTCTTTGGAAATGATCTTGTTTATGTACTTACTTACTTACTTCTTTTTTCTCTGTTGTTTCATAGAATGTAATCAAAATGGGGTTGGTGGGAGGTCGTTAACTGTTTTGTTTGCATCTCTCGCACCTGTAACAGTATTGGGCTGGTGGCGGATACTCAATGTGTATTTGTGGAATGAATGAATATATGGATTGATAAATGGATTAATGGCTTCACTATTTTCTCAACCACTCTGGCCCCCAGCTCCTTGGTGATTTTTGACTCGTTCTTCTTCCTCCTGTGCAGAATTCAGTCATACATTCCTATGTCTATGGATATTTTCTCTGCCTCCCTCCCCGCCCTCCCCCTCCCTCTTTGCATTTCCACCTTACCCTCGAAAACAACTCTCAGCTCCTGAGGGCAGAGGCTCCTCCTCACCATTTCCCCCATGGGACTTGGCACAGGGCCTTGGCAATAACGGTTCCCACTGATCCTGTCTTTACAATTTTCCAAGTGCTTTTCACATGATCCTGGTACTCAGGACTTGAACCTCAGTCCTCAACTCTGAACAATACATTTATTACATTATTGTTCTGATTTATGCATAATTTATGATGAATGCAGAAATGAATGAACGCATGAATGCTGGAAGTGCTCAAGATCAATCGCAGAGGGAGAAACTGAAAGTGGAAAGACCTTTGGGGGAAAATGTTGGTTCATGTTGACACAAAAAAGAGAAAAAAGAATAGGAGGGTGAGTGAATGGAGGTGGAGGATGTGAGGGATAGCCAACAGCTGGGGCTGGAGAAGGCTGACTCTCCAGAGGTCAGAGTACTTTGTTCCATGTGTCACTTACCCACCCCCTCCACTTCCCCCCTCCACCCCCTGCGACCTGTCTTGTTATTTACAACAGAAAGACTTGTAGCCAACCTGGGAGAAGACACCAAAGACAAAGTTAAAGGGGAAGGGAGATACTAAGTCCAGAGAAGATTTTATTTATTGGTTTATGATCTATTGTGTTTATAAGCAATAAATGTAAAAAATACAAGCAATCCCATTGTACAAAAACTGCAAAGGACAAAAATGTATAATGAAAAAATAAAATGAAAATCACCAGTTATTTCACCACCTAGAAGTCACTCTAACATTTTGATGTACATCCTTTCAGACTACATAAATGTAAATATCAATATAAACATAAGTATATAGTTATTATACTTATATGTTGTATTATGTTTATATAACATAAATTTATTATATATACACATATACATTCTATTATATATAGTATATATTTTTTACATATACAAATATATACACACATTCTTTTTTTTTAATGAAATGGGATACATACAGTTTTGTAACCTGCATTTTGTTCACTTAATAACATGTAGTGAACACAAAGGAAATTTTACAAGCCCAAAGGTCGGTTCAAAAAGATAACCTTTGGGATAAACAGGAAACCGGAGAATATATATGAGCATAAAAGGAGCAGCTAAGCCCTGTGGTTTTGATAAATATTATTAAAGTAAATAAATCTTAGATGTCCTACCAAGTTAGGTAATTATTAGCTCTCTATCAGCAAGGTCACTAATTCATAGACTCATAGGATGTTGGTACTTGATGGAGTCTTTGAGATGACCTAATCTGATCCCTTTACCATAGGTAGTGAGAAACTACAAGACCAGAGACATTAACTAATGTGCCTAAAGAGATATGACTGGCGAACCACAGAACTGCAGTGAGAACAGAGTGACTCTAGCCACTAAACCACACAGATCAACAGTGTATGTGTTCTTCCATCACAGGCACTGACAGGCAGATGAACAGGCCCCCAACCCAGTGGTTCTCCAGGTGTATAACATCAATGGAGATGTGTGTTAAGGAGACAGTAAAATGTCCCTGGGCAGGTCACTGGGGGGACATAGAGAACAGTAGTTGAGAGCGGTTGACTCCAATGTCAGACCACCGAGAACCAAATCTTTGTTTCCTTGTAGACCTTGCTGTATGACTTTGGGCAATTTACTTAATCTTGCCTCCATTTCTTCATTTGTGAAAAGGTAGCAGTATCTACCTCATCAGAGGAAGTGAGAGTTAAGAGATAAATGCACATAATGAGCTTAGCAAGGGGTTTGTTTAGCACATAGAAAGAGCTCAATTAATGTGAACCGTCATGATTTTCAATGCTCTGGCATGAGGGTCAATGTCCTTGTAAACTTTAAAAAGAGCTTAAGGGCCCATCATAGCTGTTCTTGGCTGCAGGCAGCCATAGAAAAAGAGGATTTAGAAAGAAACCAAGTCACGCACCCTGGTGGTTTAGTGGTTAGAAAGAAGCCCAGGTATGGAGCTCTGTGAGCCCTGTCCACTATGAGGGCAGTAACTAAGAGAGACCACTACCCAAGGGAGGAATATGGCCTGGAGAAGAGGTTTAGGCAGCTGGGGGCTCAGGGACTGTTTGGTATTCTAACTGGAAGTCACCCCTAAGATGCAGCAGTCAGGCTGTACTCATACTCCCTGTGCTATAGCCAATTATTGTAGAAATCAAGGATCTAGAATTTTTTTCCTTATTTTTCAATCGATTTAAAAGATAATCAACTGTTTAAAGCAAAAATAATAGCAGGTTATTATTAGGTTTATAGATCATGTAGAACTAAATTCATTACAAAAGTACAAAGACTGGGAAGGGGGACACATAAATATATTATTACATATCTTTTACTATACACAAGCAGTGTAATAGTACATTTGAAGGTAGTGATAAATTAAAGATGTATATTTAACCTTAGCACCACCATTAACAACAACAAAATAACTATAACCAATAAGCCAACAGTGGAAAAAAATACAGTGGATAAAAAATAGTCAGTTTATTGAAAAGACATCAGGAGAAGAGGAAAAAAGTTACAAAGAACAGAGGGGACAAACAAAACACGAATAGCAAAATAGTAGCTTTAAACTCAACAATATCAATGATCATGTTAAAGGTACTTTAAAAGACAGAGATAGATTGGATAAAAAAAGGAAGACCCTACTAAATGCTGTATACAAGAAAACAACTCTAAATATAAGTACACAGATAGGTTCAAAGTAAAATAAAAAGATATATCATGCAAACACTAACTAAACAGAAGGTAGAGTAGCAATATTAACATCAGGCAATATAGACAACAGAACAAGGAATATTACTAGAGACAAAGAGGGAAATTTCATAGCGATAAAGAGTCGATTCAGCAAGAGGACAAAACATTGCTACAACTAACAACTTCAGAATTCATGAGGCAAAAACAGATGGAACTGAAAGGAGAAATCGGCAAATTCCAAATTGAATTGAAGACTTAGACACTTCTTTCTAAGTAATGGATAGAAGAGTAGACAGAACATCGGTAAGGATATAGAAGACTTAAACAACATTATCAATCAGCTTGACCTAAATGACATTTCATAACATTCTACCTGAAAAGAGTAGAATACACATTTGTTTTCCAAGTGCACACGAAACATTCACCAAGTCAGACCATATTTTGGGTCATAAAATCATTCTCCATAAATTTAAGGATTTGAATTCACAACAAGTATGTTCCCTGACCACCGCTGAATTAAACTAGAAATCAATGAAAAAAAAAAAAAGATACATAAAAAATCCCAATTTTGGAAGTTAATCAAATAGATTTGAAAAGAAATGACAAGGGAAATTAGAACATATTTTGAACTAAATGAAAATAAAGCACAGAATGTCAAAATTTGTAGGATGCTTAGAGGAAAATTCACAGCTTTAAATGCTATGTTAGAAAAGAAGAAAGTATAAAATCAATGACAGATTTTCACCTTAAGATGCTAAGGAAAAAAAAAAATTGAACCCAAAGTAAACAGGAGGGAAAAAGCAAAGATAAGGATGAATGCCAAGGAAGTAGAAAATGAACAAATAGTAAAGAAAAATCAATAAAACCAAAAGGTAGTACTTTGAAAATGTAAATGAAATTAATAAAACCAAGAAAAGACAAAAAATTACAAATATCATGAATGAGAGGGAATACCACTATAGATCCTAAGACCTTCAAATGATAATAATGAAACATTATTAACACCTTTATGCTAAACGATTTAGCAACTTTGATGAAATGAACAAATTATTTGAAAGATACAAGCTACCAAACTCACTCAAGAAGAAATAAGTAACTGGAATAGCTCTATATCTACTAAATAAATGGAATTTATAGGTAAAAATCTTCCCAAAAAGAAAACCTGATAAGTTCTACAAAATATTTAAGGAAGAAATAATACCAATTCTATGCAATCTATTACAGAAATTGGAAGAGGAAAAAACACTTCCCCAATTATTTTATGAGAACAGCATTATCCTGATATCAAAACCAAACAAATATATGATAAGGAAAGATAAGACTATAGACCATATCCCTCATAAACATAGATACAAAAATCTTTAATAAAATATTAACAAATCAAACCCAACAATACATAAGAAAGATTATAATTCATGGTAAGTGGGGCTTATCCCAGAAATGCAAGATTTGATCAACACCCAAAAATCAATCTATGCAATGAAATGAAGAAAACAGCTCCATTTATAATGGCATAAAAAAAACACGTAGGAATATATTTAACAACAGCAGTGCAAGGCTTGTACACTGAAAACTATGAAACATTGGTGAAATAAATTAAAGAAGTTCTAAAGAAAGGAAAAGACATCCCATATTCATAGATCAGAAGACTTAAGATTGGTAAGATGGCAATATTCCCCAAATTGATCTACAGATTCAGTATGAGCACTATCAAAATCCCAGCTTCCTTCTTGGCAGAAATTAACAAGCCAATACTAAAATTTGTATGAAAATTCAAGGGACCTAGAATAACCAAAACAATCTTGAAAAAGAAGAAAAAAGAGTTGAAAGACTCACACTTCCTGATTTCAAGGCTTACTACAAAGCTACAGAAATCAAGACAGTGTGGTACTGGTAAAAGGATACACGTATAGATCAACGGAATATATAAAAAACTCTTAAAACTCAATAATAAAACAAATGACTTATTTAAAGAAAAATTTCAATAGACACTTACCAAAGAAGATATATGAATGGCCAATAAGTATAAGAAATAATTCTCGACATCATTAATAATTATGGAAATGCAAACTTAAAACTCCAGTGAGGTACTACTACATGCTACTAGAATGGCTAAGCTCAAAAAAATAGACAATACCAAGTATTAGCTAGAATATAGAACAACTGGAACTCTCATTCATTAATGGTAGGAATGCAAAATGGTATAACCACTTTGAAAAATAGTTTGGCAGTTTCTTATAAAGTTAAATATATACTTACCATCTGACCAGAAATATACCCATGAATGTTCATAGCAACTTTATCTGTAAGAGCCCAAAGCTGGAAACAATCAAAATGTCCATCAATGGGTATATTTATAAACAAATATTGATATATACATATCATGCAATATTATTACAACAATAAAAAGGAGTGAATTATTAGTACTCATGACAATATGGATAAATCTCAAATACGTTATGCTATGTGAAATAATCCAGACTCAAAAACCTACATACTGTGTGACCCTATGTATATGAAATTCTAGAAAAGGCACAATTATAATAAAGAAAAATAGATCAGTGATTGCCAAAAGCTGGGGTGGGGAAAGAGGAGTGAATGCAAAGGGGCGCAAGGAAATTTGGGGGATGAATAAAGTAGTCCATTATGGTGATGGTTACATAACTGAATAGAAACATTTGTCAAAACTCACTTAACTGTAACATTAAAATGGGTGAATTTTATGCTGCGTAAATTATACCTCAATAAAGCTGACCTTTAAAAATTATGAGCATCATTATTTAATTCCTATTGTGTGTGATAGTGCTCGGAAGGAAAGTTACAGGTGCCAGGAGAACATTGATGGTAGAATCTCGAAATCTGAGAAGGCTTCCCTGAGGAAGTGAAATTGCCAGGGAGGTACTGAGAAGACCCATAAATGAGCAGGTGAAGGAGGGATGTGTGCAAAGGCCCCCAGGCTCAAATCCTCTCCACAGCAGTCTTTCCAGTGGAAATCTCACTTCTGCTTGCCCAACCCTCACACCAGTGGGTAGTTCACTGCCTCAGTTACTATAATTAATAATCGTGACCGCTATTCACTGAGGACTTATTATGTCTTTGACCTCATACTAGGCAATTATTTCTCATCACACTTACTCTTCAAAATTGTACCCACAAGGTAGATTCAATTAGTATTCTCCTTTTATGGATAATAACTTTGAGGTTTAGAGAGACAAAGTAATTTGTCCATGCTTGTACTGCTAGCAAGTAACAGAGACAGAATCCAAACTCAGGGTTTTGAAACTCCAGGCCCTGAGTTCCTAGACATGACTCCACAATTTCATTGGCTCTCCCCTCCAGACCAAACATCACTTCCTTTCCCAACTCTTCTTCAAATAACATAGTTTCCAGTCCCTTCATTGCCCATTATCTGTGAACACACTAGTTTGTCCACATCCCACATGAAATTCAGCTTTCAAATCTAAACTTAATAATGTTGGAAAAGAAGGCTTTGTTAAGTTAATGAACTATTATAATGAGATCGCTTGAAACTCTGCTCCCAAAAACAAATAGATTTCATAACCACATTTAAGGGATACAGACATGGAGACACATAATTAAGAAGCTTTTGAATTTCCTTTTCTGGAAAACAGTGTAGTGTAGGGGAAAGAGTATAGCCTTGGGAATCCAATGCAAGTTGAGTATCCTGGCTTTGACATTCACAGACTCAAGCTGTATAACCTTGGACTGGGTATGTAACCTCTCAGTTTTTTAACCTGTAAATAAGGCTAATGATGTCCATCCTGCAGTATTTTGTGGATCTTAAATAAGAGAACATATGCAAAGCATCCAGCTTTAAAGATCTTTTTAAATGTCCTAAGCAGTTAGATTCCCTGGAGGTCTGACAGCTATGCTTCCTGATTCTAAGTCTACTGTTCTTTTCCTTGAAGGCTGGAAATAATTTTTTTCCATCTTCCTGCCATAGAAATATATTGGAGGCTTCACTATCTGGGAGATTTGTTCCTCTCAAGTAGCACATTTTCTCCTGGCTGCTGGAGAAGCCTAGAATGAAAAGTATACAGATGTTTCAAGAGTCTATTTTAAGCTCCCACCTAATGGTTTCCAGGTTTCTGTAAACTTTATAAGGGGGTGGAGTGGGTATATGCACTGGGAGGGATCTGACCTGCTACTACAAATAAGTACTACCAGGATTTTAAATTTAGGTACCATAATTGATCAGCTTAGGGTGCTCACTGGAGGTGGGACAAGACAGGTAGGGTTGAGTTCTATTGTGGCTAGGCTATATGGCAGTCTTCTGGACCTTATCATCAAACACTCAGTCTGCTGGTGTTAATTGAGCACTTTACATGGCAAGTTAGCTAAGTGTGTGGCAGGATCCCTGCCCGTTATAGCTGAAGCTGCTCCATCTACAGTCCCAGCTTAGGGAGTCTGAGCAAGGCAGGTCTCTGTACTTAGAGGAAACTGATTGGTCCTAGGGTAGACACTTGACCCAAGGGCAGCCCACTCAGGCTGACCAGTGCCCAATGGGTTGATGCGGTGACATGAACTCTTACCAATAGCATAGCAGTAATTAAATATGGGAAACCTGTTTCCTCTGGGATTAGGAAGTAATTGGCAAGTGGCAGGAGGTAAAGGAGCTCATGGGCAGAGGATAGCTTGAGTTTGAAAGATGGAGAGCAGCTTCTAGTTCTGACAGCTTTTCCTTCCCAGTTTGTCATTCATTCGCTCCTTCACATGATCAATATTTATTGAACACCTACTGCAAATCAGGCCCTGTGCTGTGTCCCTCTTGAAACACAATATACTCTCTGCTCTCCTGGTCTTTCCAAGTTTGGAGAAGATGGACATTAATAGACTAATCACAGGTAAATGAATGGATACTTCTTAAGCTTTGGTGAAATATGAAGAAAAGATATAGCTAGGGAGCCATGAGAGATGGAACAGGGACATCTGATCTGGTCTGGGAGTCTGGGAGGGCCTCCTGGAGAGGTAAAGTTGGAGTTGAGATGTGAAGGGCTGTTAAGTGTTATTTAGTTGAAGGATGAGTTATAAAATACAATGTCCTATAAAATTGCCACAGGTAGGCTAAAAATTTGCTTATGAGCTGCCTAGGGGCCTTAGCGAGGAGGGAAATGGGAAGTCATGAGCTTTATGGCGTTAATAAGATAAACCAGCAGGAACTCAGAGAGATACAGCCTTTCAGGGTCTTGGGATCTGTGAGGCATTTCCCCTGGGCCCTCACACAAAGGTGATCTGCGAGTACACAGGGCTCCTGCCAGCACACTGGTGTGAGGCTGCTCATACGTTGCCTGTCCCTATCCGGCCCAGCTGAGGAGATAGGGTGGACCTGAAGGGGCTCATCCACAGGTCCAGCTGGGAAACAGAACAGCGGGGAACTGACATCTCTATTTTCCTAGACACATCTCTACCTGAAACGTTGCTGGAGGCCAACAGAGATGTTTCTTCAAAACCTGGGATGAAGAAATTGGAAAACACCAACTTTAATTCCCCCACCCAGCACTGGAAGCCAGTGTAAAGTTGGTCTTGGCCAAAATGGAACTGTAATTAATGAGGAGACTGTTAAAGGAGTGAGTTACAGAGCCATCTCCAGCTGTGGGGCTTCATTTGGCTCACCCTCCAGTGACTCATTGGCTTATGAGCCATCCTCACAGGCCTGATTTAGAGGACTTACTCACCCTTCGGAGAAAGGCTTTAATGCAATAAAGCAAATGTCAGCAAGTGGGACGTGGCTTAGCACATCACCCCAGCCTGCACCCAGCTTCCTACTCCCTGGCTCTCACTGCGTGAGGCCCCTCCTGCCACTCAGCACCTGGGCAGGCCCAAACAATAGGCAGGCTTCCGGGACATGTTCCAAGGCTAAGCACGGGCTCAGAGATGTGGAACTGAGGAGGGATCTCAGGCATCAGCTAGATGAGGCTCTAGAGTAGTTTGGTCCAGATGTTAGAGATTAGCTCCAAAGCACTGGAGTTAGGGGTAGGGTGAGGGCTAGCACCCAGGACATTCCTTTCCCTCTCCAGTCCTCTACGCTCCACTTCCCTCCCATGGAAGGCCTGCTTGGATTATGCAGATAAGGGGCATGGGCTGAAGGAAATGCAGCCTCCCCAGTCTGGGTGGCATTCTTATCTGAGGACTTTACAAGGAAACTGTAGAATGTTTTGAAAGGAGTGTGGAGAGTAAGGCCTCAAGCAAAGCCTTTGAAGTGAGGTGTTCAGAAAGAGCTTGCCTACTCGGGGCTTGGCTGCCATCTTGCTATTTTGACATGGCCCCTGATAGGGGAGCTGGAGGCCTCTTTGGACCCTCTACAATCTAGGGGTATAATTAGAATGCCCATGTCAGGCACTAGCTGACTGGGTGGCATAAATCCCAGCCAGTTCCTGGTTCCCTCTGATTAGGAAACAGGCCCCAAGGGTTAAGCTGGAGCGGAGGCAGAGCCAAGTGTGTGGCGACATCAATACTGCCTCCTCCTTCCCTTGCAGAGAAAATTACTCAGAAGGCAAGTCCATATAGCCTTGGATTTAAAACCACTCATTGAAGGTTTACCTAGGAATTCCTGGGGGAATTCATTTCAGTGGTAAAAAAGGGGGTGGGGAGGCACTTAAGGTAAACCTTCACCTAGTAGTTTACTTCTGTCTCTTGGCCATTTTTCCAACCTTTTCCAAGTGTCTGCCATGTGCCAGGCACTGGAGGGAGGAAGCTGACCACAACCATGGCACTCAGATTTGCTGGAATCCAGGTTCTCAGGCTTTAAGGGATTTGGGAGATCACCTAGCTCATTTCACTCCGCACATGAAGAATCTGAGGTTCAAGTCGAATTCCTTGCCTGGGATCATAGGAGTGAAGAACTCAGTGAGCAGATGCTCTGACCACCTGTGTGGCCAGTGCCCAAGGACACCTCTTGCAAATGAGCTTTGGGAGGCCTCTCAATTGGAAAGCAACATTCTGTATTGTTCCACAGCCTCCTGCCTACTGCCGCCATCACCTTAGAGTTCCTTTGGAGATAAATCCCGGTGGAGCAGGCCACGTCCCCACCTAAACGTATTCCTCCCTTACCCCAACTCACCAAAAGAAGTGCTTTTTTTCTTTTGACTATTTTTATTTTACACTATAAAAAACAACAATGACAACCAGTAACATACTGTTTTTCTTCACATTCGTGTGGATTTTAGGAAATTATTGCCTTTTCCCCTGGAGAAATAACCTAAGGACAAAAAAAAAGCAGTAGTACCACATTGAGAACTCTGAAAATCCCAGAAGTCCACAACTTGAAGACAAACCCCAGGGGCAAGGAGGAAAACAAGTGTCACAAGAGACGCGACAAACACACCTAAGGACAGCAAGCTGGGGAAATGACCTCATCAATGCCACTGACCGGACAGCAGGTACCATTTTTCTCCTGGCACCCACTGCCACCTCAACGAGGTGACTTTTGGTCTATGGTCTGAAGAACTCTTTTCAAAATGACACAAGAGCTGCTTTGAGAAGAGGTGCAACAAGAAAGGTTCAAGTATGAATAAGAGTCATGCCAAAGTCCAAAGTCAGGGAAGGACCCACAGTGAAAAGGCAACCCAGAAGTGTCAGCGTCTCCCTACTTCAACCAACCACCTCCATTGGACCCAAGAGAGAGTCTCGGAAACACATGAGGGGTCAAATCAGCATATATATTGGGTCCCTAACAAACCCTATAGGGTTACTTTCCTGACTAGATGATCAGCTTATTTCCTGAAGCAACAGAGACAAATACGGAGACTGCCCAGTTAAAAAAGTACGGTGGAAATTGTGCTTCCTTCAGAATGAATTGGCTTCATAACTGCCTTTTCTCCAGGTCTAGCAACTGCTTTCTCCCATGTTGCTGCAGGTATTTATTGCCTTACGCTTGAAATGAAAAGGCGAACTTTGAGGTGCTAGGACTGAACAGTCCTGAGAGGGCAGGGGTCTGGAAGTACAGTAGTTAGCACACACTGTGCTCTCATAATGGCTTAGCCTTCCTTCGGTCCCGAGAACCTATCCCCCAGGTCAGTCTGAAGTTCGTTTGCAAGCCTGGTGACCATGAACTGTCCCACTGGGGCAGCAGGACAGAGGGAGGTCTTCAGTATTGCACAGGTATGAAATGTCCACGAGTTTAAAAAAACAAAATCACAGTTGTTCTTGGGGCTGGGCTGGTTCCCAGTTTTAGCAGGACGTGGCTGTGGCCACAGGGCTCCTGCTGAGCTCTGAGACCGTCGAGTGGGTGGGCACTGGCGCCAGCACGGAGGTAGGGAATGTGCAGTAGGAACCCTGTACGTCAGGGCTCAGTGTCTGCAAATGGGCTATGAATGAAGAGCTGGCTGCCTCCCCTTGGCAGGAGGGAGCCTGGGGGGTGGGTGTGGAAGGCAGGATCTCAGACTCATACTGCAGGAGCTGGCCCATGAAGCCGAAGTTGGGCGAGACCACACTCCTCCTCTGCTTGATGTAATCAAAGGCATCCTTCAGGCGGAACTGCCTGGTCTTCATGAGGTAAGCCATGCAGATGGTGGGCGAACGGGAGATCCCAGCCTCACAGTGGACCAGGACTTTGCCTCCCTTTTCCCTGACACAATCTGAAAGGAAGAAAAGACTGAGAATAAGCTGGGATTGGAACCCAAAGGCAACACCAAACAAGAATTAAACACGAAAGTAACCTAGTTATCAAACAATCAGGACTGCTCAGCAGCTGAGGTCCTACACCAGACCTCTGCTAGTCTTTAATCCCACTGGTGAGGGCAGGGCTTTCAGGTCCCCCCAATGTCTTTCCCCACGTAGGACCTTTCTAACCCTTAGGGCTGCTTTCTGGTTCTCCAGGATACCTGCACAGACTCTGCCACTGGAGGTGCTAGACCTGGACTAATCCTTTCCTGAGGATGCCATCCGAACATGGATGGGTTCCAAGAGGGCACTGGAAAAGCCTTGAAATTGCATACAAATTTTCATTGCTTATGCAGATTTTTCTGAGGGCCTCAAGCTCAGGCTGACTTAGAGAAGCAAATCCTGCTTCTCAGGGTCTGAGTCTAATGGTGATGACATATTCCCCATCCTGGTAGAGGCCTTCTGGCCTCCCCAGGCACCCTGTCTGGCTATGCCAAGGCAGGATGCTTGGCTCAGTTCCCAGGGTTCCCACTACCAAACATACAATATATAGTGCACAGCCACTAATTATAGCCCTGGCTAAGTGATGCTTACTAAGATGTAGGATATAAATGGCTTTTGCAAAGTCCATCTTGCACAACAATGGGAGTCACTGCTATAAAGCTACCACCATCAGCATTCTTTAGCTCAATATGACAAAAGGGGGGGGGTGCCCTCCTTTTCTGCTCCATTCCTGCCCCCAAAAGAGCTACAACTGTTAAAAATGAGAAAGGGTAAAAGGTTAAACATACACATTAAATAACCGCAAAAAAAGTCTTTCCAATTCTCTCTCTTGCTACTAAGGAAACAATTACATCACAGGAAGTTAGGTGTACGTGGCACCATGTAAAGCCGCAGTATGCAAAAATATTTAAGATTTTAAGGGCAAATAAAAAGTCAGCCTCCTTATCCATCTCCCTCCTCGAGTTCAAGGACTTTGCAAATGAGATCTGCAAAATCTAAAACATCAAGTTTCTGAGGAGTCGAGGAGGAACCCTGGAGTTTCCCCATGTGAGGACACTATTGTAGCTCGTTAGAGGTGCCTCCAACTCAGTCTCTGTCTCAAGAGGAAAAATAAGTTCCTGCAAGTTAGTTCAAAAGGGGACCCCAAGTCCCTAGGATTATAGGGTTGTAACTCTGATTTTCCCTTGTTCTTCCTGCTGGCCTCCTTGTACACTAGCTTTTACCTGGCCCAGTGCCAAAAAGGCAAAGGGCCTTGGCCTTGAGTGCATTGCTTCTGGATCCCACTCTATCCCCTCAGGGCTTGCCTTCCATGTGGCCCTCCTGTGGCCTTCCCCTTGGTAGGAGTTACTGCATGATTCAACTTCAGTCCCTCCTTCCCTGAGTAGGGCGACCAGTCTGGGGAAAAGCATCCTGTGCTTTCAAAATGCTGTGGGTGTGCGTGGTTGTGTACACAGACAGACACAAGACACACACAGGATGGGGAAGGAGGCTTCTGAGAAATGGATGGGGGCGGGTTTCACGACCTCACTGAGTAGCTATCTAGGTAATTAAATAATAGGCTGAGAAGGGCAAGGCTTTCCCACCCTGAACCCATCATTTTGGCGCCTCTCAGAGACTCCAGAGGAGCCGTCTTGGCCTCCGCAGAGAGGCTCAGGGACAAGGAGGATAGGCTTGGCCTTTTGCCTCTGGTCAGTTTCTCATTAGCTTCCCGCAGAAATAGTGCGTGATGAGCAGAGGGGCCCTTTAACTGCTACTGCACTAAATAATTATTGTTGTGCCTGACACCTGCCTTTTCCCCTCCAACATCCCTCACAATAAGATACAGGAGAATAAGGTCTTGGCTTCAACAACTATGTATGTTAATGGGAAAAGACTCTGCAAAGGGAGGAAAGAGCCTAAGGTTGCGGAGTGGTGCTTGCGAATTTGAGACAGGAAACAGTCAGCTCAGCCTCCAGGGAAACGGATGAGAGAAAGAGAAGATGTCAAATGGGAGAACGATCAAGCTATACTGAGGAGCTGGAAACCCCAGGCCCAAAGAATGTCCTTTCCAGGCAGAGGGACCAGAAATTTCTAGGCCTACGCAACAGAGTGAATGGTAACTGCCTCACGGAATAGAGAAGGGATGCAGAAAGATGCCAACTTTTCTGTGCACAAAGCATGGAACTTGAGTCAAGTGCTATCTTTAATCCAAAATTAGCTGAAAATACAAAACAAATTGCCCCCAAAGTGGTTTGCCAAAAACTGGAAAGCTGCTGGGGCCCTTGGGGCTTAGTGCGTTAAGTAGTCTCCCTCGATCCTTCTGTTTGCTTTTAAAAATATCCCAACCTACGTAGAAGCACAGTTAGGGTGGCTCTTTCCCTCCCCTGCTTTCCTGGCGTGGAGCATTACGCACAGACACACTCTGCTTCCTGCCCAGCTAGAAACCATAACAAGAGCGGCAGTGAGTACTGCCATAAAATTATATTAATTTATCTTGCAAATAAAAGCTCCTATTAATAGCAACTCAAATCCTCCCTTCTGCGTGTTCGGGGCTGCATCCCTTCTTGGCTCCAACTCTTGGTGGTTACATATACAAGAGACTTTTCTTCTCCAAGAAGTCAACCACCATCAGCACATCGAAACCCAAGAACACAGGACCCTTCGGGGCCTCAGAACAACTGAGGGGGAATGGCTGAACCTACCAATGAAGTCTATTGCTTCTTGAAAGTGGGAGCTAATGTCAGCCGTGTGACTGTCTTCCACAGGGATCCATTTGTAGTGTAGGTGGCTTGTGCAGGCCTCGGAGGTCCGCCGTGAGACATTCAGCAGGGCCGTGATGTGCAGGTTGGCGAGGAACTCGCACTTGGATGCATGGTAGGCACTTCCAAGGTAGAGGAATGGAAGGATTTCAACTGGGCCACCCTGGAAGCAGGGGCAAAGGACAACCAGGAAATGTTGGATTAGCCTGCTCACTTGGGGCAAGAAACAAAACAACCCTGACCTATTTATTTTAAGGTGGGAGGTTCCCTTTGTGGTTTCCAGGTAGAGAGAGTCCAGAGCCAAAGCTACTGAACCAAGAGTGTGGGGGAAGCCTCCACCCCGGCAGACTCTCTACCCTACATTACTGCTGGTGACTCAGTGATGGCAAAGCCCACATGACAAAGATTTTCATTTTCTCACACAAATCGAGGAGGTGGGAAATGCCCGCAGCCTTCCTGTGCTGACAAGGAAGAGAAGCGGTGTGATGTGACGGGAAGCAACGAGACGCTTGTGTTCAAGTTCTAGCTGACACGACAGGACCAGGGCAAGCCCTTCAACTTGGGGGCAGCCCCAGTTTCTTTCAGGATAAAACAGAGGAGAATTCAACAAGGTGAGCTCCCCCCTTAACAGTCCTGATGTTTTATACAGTGTATTTCATCAAACCTAGGACACTTTATCATAAGATGCATCGGATTTCAGAGATGTTAAAATGTGTCCCCCACACCCCAAAAAAGTATGCTTCTGAGAAGTGAAAATACTATCTACCCGGAATTCTCAGATAAAGAAAAGCTGGTAGGCTGCAAGCAGAGGGGTTACCCCACCCGGATCTTCTTCATGTGGAGATGAAGGTTTGGGTGAGAGATGCTCACATCTGCCCCGTTTTGGGAGACCACCCACACACCAGGTTTCTAGTTAAGGAGGATCTCCAATGGAACCAGAGACCACCTACTCCAAGGCAAAGCTAAAAAGAACTGCTGGTTGGTCAGACTCAGCATTTCCAGAGTGGCTTTTCCAGAAAAGCCAGTGACAGAACAATGGAGCCCTGGAGATTTAGAGGGAAACACTGGGCTGGAGGGACAGTGGCTATGTCTTTGGGAGTCTTTTCCATATCATCCATCCGTTTCCTGTGTTTCCATTTCCTGTCCTGGAATAAGAGTGAAATGGAAACTCCACCAGACCCGTCATAGGAAAAGGGGCATGGGACAAGGGCCAGCAGCAGGCAATTCTCACATCACCCCGCATATGGAGCTTGCTTTTTCTTTCCTGAGAATTCAAGTGTTTAGGCAAAAGCCAGTATGGCAACTTGGAAGAAAGTTACAGAGGATTTTGCAAAAGGTAGTTAACAGTAACAACCAGTATTTTTATTAGGACTTACTATGGCTGGCCCCTGGGCTTAACACTTCAGTTAGATGTACCTACAGAGACCTCATCTTCCCTTCAGTGCCTGGAAAATGCTGACACACTAGGCCTGGAATCCTAGCCACCTTCTGGAGCTTAGCCCAACACACCCCTGAAACCATGTTTCTTTTCTTTTCTGAATCTTCTGTTTAGACTCAAGAGGAAGAAACCAAGGGCCTTCAGAAACCCCAAAGGTTAACACGGCCTCGCCTGGCTTCTAAGAAGCAGTGCTCGGGGTTTCCCCGGATGAACGCTGGAGACACATCAGGGCCTCCCCAGTCCTCACTCAGCCAAAGGCTGGAGAGCTTTCACAACATCCTGCCAATTCTTGTTTCTCTTTCATTTTCTGAGAAACAAGGGGGAAAACACAACCCAAACAAACAAACAAACAAAAATAGAAATCCAGCTAAGTCAGATGCCCACGGCTTGTAAGCTGAGGCCTCGTCATATAGTGTGAGTATTTTTAATAAAGGAAAACAAAATAAGAACTTTGGCACCTTCCCAAGCTATTAGGCTTCCTGGTCAATGATCCCATTCAAGGAAAGGTCACTTAGCTTTACTTAGAAGTTTATCTCCAGGACAGAGCTGTGCTCATGGCAGGCAGCTGGCATTTTAGGCAGGAGCTAGAAGTCTTCCTTTTTATGTTTTTGAGTATGTTCTTATTTGAGGGGGAAAACTTGAAAAGCTCCTCCCATCAACTGAAGTGCCTGGAAGAGAATGTCCCTTTCCCAAAAGGCAGCATGTGGAAAACAGAACAAGGTCCTAAAAGAACCAGAATAGGGAATTAAGAGAAGGTGGTTCTGTGTTTAGTGCTGCCATGAACTCAGCTGCAGGATTCTTGGCAAATCTATTATCTCACCAGCCATGAAACAGTTTTTTCTCTCTGTAAAATGGGAAGGTAGATTTTGATCTCTGGTTTCTGCCAGATTTGGGTCCTTGCCTACCTTTTTTCCTCATCTTGTTCCCTTCTATTTTACACTTCCTTTAATGAGTTGTCACGAAGTACAATTTTTTTGAAGGAAAAAACACTCTATACATTTGTAGAAGCATGCAACCCTCTAGTGTCTCCTGATTTCATCTAGCTCCAGAATTTATAAAATTATAAGTATCAGAAACCCTTAGACAAGCCTGCTTAGCCAGCCAAACTCTAGTTTCTTGCCAACCTTCCCTCTTCCTCCCTCCACCCCCCAGCCCATTTTAGTTAAAAATACCAACAAGGTGCTGGGTTAGTTTGCAGAAACTGCAGAGCATGAACAATTACAAAGAAAATCAGCACAGGAAGCCTGAAAGTCAGCTCTGAAACATCTTCAGGGAAACCTAAACCAACATTTTGAAGCTTCTCTGCACCTCCCAGGCCAGCTAATAATAATATATTGTTCACTTCCCCTTTTCTCCAGAAGCTGTCGAGCATCCTGTGGCTCGTTTGCTCTTGTCAGCTTGTTTGCTGGAAGGAAGCCCATTTACTTTTGGATGGAAACTCAAGTTGGCAAGCAACAGAGGCTCTCTAAAGCTGGAGGGTTCTGCCAACACCCTGATCCACAAAAAACCAACCACAGTTGCTGAGCATGGAGAGGAAGAGTGAGGGTGCTGAGGAAGGAACAGGGCCAGGAGCTGGGGCTGCACTTCCACACCAAGTACCTGGTCATAAGCTGGCCTGTAGCTGACGCTGAGCACTGGTTTCCCATACTGGCTGATGAGGGCTCTGTCAGTGTCGATCCTCTCTTGTGAAATGGGTTTTACATCCACACAACACTCAGGATATTCCGAGTAGAAAGTCTCATATCCTCCTACAAGAAAAAACAAAGAAGACAGATATAAGCATTGATTTCTCAGGCTGTCAGGAAATGCCTAGAATTAATCAATACCGAGTGTGGAACAGTCAAAAATATTAGGCTAATATAGGTTCTGATCATAAAAAAATTGAACCAAATACACTAATAGTCTTAGAATATAAATGGCTCCTCCCCACACACATACTCTGTCTCTCTCTTTCTCTACTCCCCCACTTCCTCCCAAAAAGCTATAGTTCAGAGAAGCAATGATTAACTTTTTGTGTCTATCAGAAGCAGCAAACTGTGAAAGGAAATATATGATATCTGGCAAATATTAACTAAATCCCTCCCGAAAACAAAAGCTTTTTCCTCTTTCGTTTATAATACAGGTGGGATTATGCAGAATTTCATTAATTTGCAAGAAGAGACTCCTAAACTGATCTTTCATCTCTAACCTATCAGCTCTAAACTGGATTATAGATGGCACCCCTTCTATTCATAAGGGAATGGGGGCTAATGTGAGGTTTCAAACTCAGGGCAATAAAATAGCCCTGCCCTTTCTCACTCCCAAGGTGCTAAGAACACTGCTGACAATCCTCAATATAGGTCCAATTTAGAGTAATCAATCTAGGTTATCACCTTCCAAACCAAACTGCAAGAATGGGGCCTTCTGACCTTAAATCTCAGCCCCCATAAGTAAAAACTGTCTCTCTCCCTTTGATTAACACCTACCCTCCCTTTTCTATTTCTCATTACCCTTTCCTCCTGAACTTTTTGGCCCCCACATGCCCTCAAATTGATGTCAACTACCATTCTGGCAAGTATGATTCTGTAAAAACCCTTAATATTACATTTAAACTTCTCCAAATGGATCACTTAAGGTAAAAACTAAACTGTGACCAAGTCACAGAACTGTGAGTATGTATCTGGAAATAAGCCTTCTCAGGCCAAGTATATTCAGTCAGGAAGAATCAAGTGAAAACCTGGCCACTGAAGCCTCAGAATGCCAAGGGCTACTGAGAGAACAGGCTGGCTTTGCTTGGAGACACTTTACTTCCAATCCAAAGGGACCTAACACACTTCCTAGAGCCTCCGGAAAATCTGCTTCTTTTTCTGGCCCAGAGAATTCACTTGGGGTCAAATGATCAATTGAAAATACTCATTCTGAGGCTGTGGATTTCCCCAAATCCCCTTTTTATTCCTTCTGTCTCTTGGTGTTGTGATAGCCCACACAGTGGAGCACATGATGGTTTTTAGTAGACAAATGGTTAATGGATTACATGGCAGACTCCAGCTCCCTCCCAGAAGCAGCAGCCAATTCCTAGAATGAGTCATGTTGTCATTACTGCTTCCTTTCCGCTTGCTGGAACGCCCCCCCCCCCCCTTTTAGCACATCCAAATCTCCCCTGTAGTCAACAGATAGCCCACTGGGCCTCCCCAGGTGAGCTTTGGGCTTCCCCAATGACAGTGTTCTTGGTCATGAAGGCAGGAGGCCATGGCAGAGGGGAACAGAGGTGGGTATTTGTGGCTTCGTTTACCCCCCCTCCCCCAACCATAGCCCCTAGCCCTAGGAGGTAGAAAGAAGGCCAGAATGACACTGACACACAGCTTCCAGGGAAGTTAGTAAATAACTTCCTGTACCTGAGCCTCAACATTTTGGGTTCCAGGAGACAAACTGAGTGATACGGGATAGAATCTGGAGAAAGAGTGGCCCATGTCCCCTAAAACTTCAGGATGAGAGGGAAAGAAAAGCCTTCAGGCCACCCCATCTCTTGGCTTTAAATAGAGCACTTAAGAGTTGGCTGCCAGGAAGACAGAAAGGAGGTGCCGGTGTGGGCTGGGTCCTGCCTGCCTGTTGACAAAATAAGGCAGGCAGACAATGAGTCTTACTGTAGTTGAGGGACAGATAAATAAATAGGGCCCTGCCTCTTCAGGCTGGGGTCAGAAGAAGTCCTCCAGATAAGATGGTCTCTGTCTTTTACCCACTCCTATCAGAGGCGTGGAGAGACAGAACATTCCTCTCTGGTGAGAGTCTCGGCAATTCTTTTGGCTGCTTCCACCCTCTTGACAGTGATTCTGTGTTCAATCACCATTGCATTACTGGGAGAGCAGAGTAAAGTGCATGGACACTATATATAAATATGCTCTGACAATGCCATTCAGCCATCAACTCATTTTAGTAGGGTTTTTTTTTTTTGAGGGGTGGAGACCATTTTAGTGTTTTTTGTTTGTTTGTTTGTTTTGAGGGAAGAGCAAAAGGCACTGCTCCCCGAAGGTCTGAGATGCCACTAGATTAAACCTGACCTCCTATCTGAACACACGTTATATTAGGAAATAAAAATTTTCTTTGGCAACGACTTAAAGTTTAATAGTGTTATAAGGGTAAGTATTAAGAACTTTTTACTGAAATTAGACATATACGTAACTTTTGACATGGCAAGTCTCATAATTTACTGAAAGACAGTACACACGCAAAAGCATTTGGACTAAAAAAAATACCCTACCACGCTGTTCCAATAAGTAAAGTTGGAAGCAACCTGTTGGCTGTCACCAGGGAACTGGTTAAAAAAGTGACATGGACATGCATGTTCTGATATGGATAAATCTCCCAAGAGCTAGTTGGGTGAAAGAGGCAAAGACAGGAACTATACAAAAATCATTCTATTTTTTAAAGATACTCATGGAAAATTATTTTAAAGATGACAAAAAAATAGTTGGTAGTTGTCTTTGGGGAATGGAACTGGGTTCTAAGGGTGTGCAGAAGACCCACTTTTCACTGCACAGCCTTTGTGCTGTTCTAATTTTTACCTATGTATGTTACTTTCATTAAAAAAGAAATTTAAAACATTAATTTTCCTGAGATGTGAGTCTTTAGAGTTACTTACTTCCTATGCAATATCTAAACTGTCAGCATGCCCCCTCCCCACCCCAGGCGGGGGTGGGGGGGTGGGGGGGAGCTGAGGTAGGACCAGGAGAGGTTTCCTGGAACATATCTTTTATGGCACAGGGAAGGCAGAAGCTTTTCCTGTACTCACTGCTTAAACAGGAGACAAAACTCACATCAGGAAGAGAAAGAAATCAGGGGTCATGTGTGAAACCTCTGCAGAGCTTGAAGGGCATCCCTCCATCATCTGGGGGCTGAGGCTGGCTGGAGAAGGAAGATTATCATTATCTGCCTTTGTCATCTCCCTAACAGGAATCAACAGGGGACAATCCGTAAGAGGTGTTAATAGAGGTGGGAGCTGCCCTGGTGCTTCAGGAATCTCCTGGCCTGGAGGTGTGTGAAATTCCCCAAGACGCAGGGTTTTAAAACAGCCCTCACAGCTCACTGCACCATATCACTGTTATATCTCAAGGTGTTGGCACCAGAGTTGGCAGTGCTTTGGGGCATGGCCTAGGCTGAGCTCTCAACACTGCACTTTGGGCTAGATCTTTCATACTTTTGAGGTTACAAAGGACTCAAACACGAAAGAGGGAGCTGTCATAGGAAATGACCCAGAAATCAATGCTCTGGAGTTTAGAGTCAATCACCCACCCACCACCGGAAGTCAAAGTCATTTCCCCAGCAGGTGTAATAGGTGCAGCTTCCGGGCGGGGGGGTGGGGGGAGTCTCAAACCAAAGGCGACAGAATCCCCTCTACCACCACCCTGCAGCACCCTTCCTAGGCCCTGGCTCGCCAGCCACCCAAACTAGGCTCCGGACCCAGGATGAGGGAGGGAGGAGGTGAAAAGAGTGGGAGGGTTGTCAGTTTCAAATTAAGCCAGAGAAAGGCCTGGGAGGAGAAAAGGGGAGGCCGGAGGAAAACAATAAAAAGCAATAAAATGAAATGGAAAGGAAGGGGAGGGACCTGACAGGGTCAAAAAGGCAAGAGGGGTAGGTGAAGACACAGCCTAAAGTATGTTAATTGTTCAGGCAGGAGGGAAAGGGACACCAAGGCGCCATGCTCCTGGGGAGGGGATAAGAGGGTCGAGACCTGCTGATCTCGCCAGATACGTCTGTTTATCGGGAAGACTCAGAGCCCAGGCCCCGGTGAGACCAGCTTAGGCCGGCGCTAGGAACCGGGGCCGGCGCCCAGCACGAGTCGACGGCCCCTAAACTGCTGAGAAGCAGGCCCCCAGCTGCGTAACCAACCTCACCCACCCAGAAGGACAGGCTGTCAGGCGCTTTCGAGGAACGCGGGTAGGGAGAGCAAAGCTGGGCGCCGACACTTGGCAGTGCCCTCCCTAGCGCGCGTCTAGCCCCCAT
>NW_011888870.1:887291-894057 GCF_000151845.1 Pteropus vampyrus
CTCTTCTTTCCCGCCCCGCGCGCCCGGCCCGGCCCGGCCACTCGCCGCCCCAGAAGCCGGGGATTCCGCCGGCAGCGCCGCGTCTTATGTGGAGTGTGCGGCCTGTGACGTGGCTGCCCATATAAGGCCGAATATGGGTATTTCCCCGCCCCTTCGGGCTGTGGCCACGCCCCCGGGGAGCGGGACGCTCGGGGAGGGCGCGGAGGGTTAGTCACGGGGGAAAGAGGAAATGGAAGGCGCCTCCCTTGCACTCTCTGTGGCATTGCGCAGAGAGACTCACTCGCGCATCACCGGGGACTGCCGGTGGGGTGTTAGGAATGCCACGAGGCCGAGTGACCCACGCTGTGCGGGAAGAGGAGGAAGCGGAGGAGGCCGGGCTGGCGCCGCACAATCAGGCTTTGGGTTTCATAGACGTAGGTTCGGAACCTGCTACGGGCCGTGCCAGACACGGTGCTCGGCAGTGCCCCCGGATGAACCAGAAATGGAGTCGGATCCTTAACAGTCTTTACGCGTGAAATGAGATGATAGCGGGGATTTGCTTCAAGGGATGATTTATAGATGAGTCGGTTGAGATTGGGTTTGTGTTGCTATAGTTGAAGCCTGGCAATGTATACCTGGGTGTTTATTACACTGTTTTCTCCACTTTTCTGTGTATTTTAAATTTTCCATAATAAAAGTACCTAAAAGTAAAAACGGAGAGAGAAGAGCCAGCAGTTAATCTTTCCAACTGGATTCTGCCCTCAAAGGATTAACAGTCCTTCTCTTTGTCACACGCCAATAATAATTAGAATAATTGTTTTTTGAGGAGCTGTTTTTTTTTTTTTTTTTTTTGTCCCTGGAAAATCTGTCGTGAAATCAGCTACAGCATCAACATACATCCGTTGGCGGAACTCAGTCCAGCCAACTGTCCAGGTGGCTTCTGGATTTGGGGGATTATCTGTGGATCAAGTTTAATCCCAGGCTGTCTTCCCCCACCAGTCCCTAGCAGCTTCAGGCTTCCCATCCTCAATCTTGGGGAACTGGATACGATTCACCCATTCCTCGAATTTTTTGAGAGTCAGCTTCGTGCCAGGGATCTGCTAGCTGCAGGGACACGTGCGAAGGAAACATGTCTCCACCTTCATGTTCACTACCGACCATTTTAGTTAGCCTGAGGCGGAAGGGGATGCTTGGTGGAAAACAGCTTGCCTTCACTAGAGAGGGGCTCGTTTACTACCGACATAGGGAAATGAGGTTTTTAGAAGGAGGCAGAAATCAAATTCTGAAAACAAATGCAGCCAAGCCGGACACCATATAGTTGGCATTGCCTCTGGGTCACAGCTGCATTCAGTCAGGGGCTCCGTCCTCACCCTGCCAGTGGGATGGTAATGAAGATGTGATGTGGGTATTTTCTTTTTCTTTGGGGTTATCTGGGCCAGCCTTCCCTGCGATCTGTTCTTCCTCCAAAGTCACTGGCACCATCTGCCCCCAGACATCTAAGCCCAGAACCACACATGTATGGAGCACCTGCATGGTCAGGCTTTGTGTTTGTTGGGTGCTGGACAGCAAAGTGAGCAGAATTCACTCTCTGCTCCAGCTGCCCCCAGCCCAGAAAGGAGGGCTGGCCCAGCCACAGGCTTCTTTAAGTTCCCGTAGTTAGTATGGAAGACCATCCACAGTGTGCAGGGTTGGGTGGAGATAGGGTGGGGCCTGGAGAAAGCCTCCCAGAATGGAGCTGAGGCAAACTTCGAAGAATGAATGAATTGAGGTTAGCCAGGCTGTGGAGGGGGAGGACGGAGGGCATTCCAGGCAGAGAGGAAACTGCTTGAGGTAAAGAAAAGGAACACTCCTGCATGGTATGTGCTGGAGATGTGTAGGAGACTAAGGCACTTCTGGCATTTATTAGAAAATTAAGCAGGGTCAGGTGACTGAGGGCCTTATGTGCCATTTAAGGCATTTCGATTTCATCGTTTGGCTGGAATAGCCAGCCCCCAGTGAGGGATCTTACTCAGTGACCTGGTCAGATGAACGTTTGTGGACCTCCCTGAGGCAACACTATGGAGGATGGATATTTTATTTGAGAGTGGGGGTGGTGTCCAGACCAGAGTCAGGGAGACAGATAGGAGGCTTTTGTGGGTAATCCAGGCCTGAGCTGATAAGGGCCTGCCGGAACTTGGCAGTGATAGCAGCAAATGCAGAGGCCACACATATGGGAGAAACGTTTCGGAAGTAAATTGCTGGAAGGGATAGGATGGAGAGGAATAGAGGGTGACCCAGCATTTTTAACTGGGGTAACAGGGTACATGGTGACACTTTTAGGGACCCTGCAGGAACAGGTCTGGGTGAGTAATAGCAGAAGGAGGAGGAGGGGGTGAAGTTTAAACATTAATAAGTTAGAGTTGATCATAGGCCACCCAAGGGATGTCCAGTAAATAGTGGGTGGCCTGCAGACCAGTGCAGGAAGGTCATCTGTCAGCCAGATTGTTCCTTCACTTCCTATGTCCAATAGATCACCAGGTCCCAGAATTCTGCCTTCCAGATCTGTCTTCTGACCCACCCTTTTCAGTCTCGTGGTCAGCACCTGCTCTGTGGGTGTCTGACCTGTGTAGCTGCACAGGACCCCATTCTTAGAAGGGCCCATGCTTGGTTTAACACTCTGCTGTCACTCTTTGAAATTCCTAATACTTTTTGGACAAGGGACCCTGCATTTCCTTTTTGTACTATACCCACAAATTATATAGCTGGTCCTGTCCGTGGCCATAAAGGGCCCCATTATTCCTCACACTGGGCCCTACATTAGCATCTGAGCGTAGATCTGAGCATAGAGCCCACTTGCTCTGCTCAAAAACTTTCAACGACAACCTACACACTGTCTGATAAAATCCAAATTTCTTAGTGGAACACCAAGGTCCTCGTTCTGGCCAATTAGCCATAACCCACCTCTAACCTTGTTTCTCTCCTTCCTTCCTCTTCCCTGCCCCCAATTCTCAGGCTCCTCTGGTCACAGCTGCCTCTTTCCTAAACTTGCCCAGCGTTTTGCTGCCTCCACCCTTTCTACGGGATTTCAGCATCTCCTTCATTCCTTTGTATAGGAATTTCTCTTCACCTTCACACACCAGCACCAGAAGTACTGTTGTACCTCCAAAAAGCCATCCCTTCATCCCCAGCCTGTTAATCAGTCACCCTCCTGGGGGTTCCCCTCCCCCAACGAACGCATGAGTGTTATCTGTCCTGCTATTAGCCTACAGGCTCCCAGGCCACTCTCTTAGGACTTATCCCACCATCTGTGATTCTGTCAAAACACCTAGCACATGGTAAGAGCTCAATGTTGGTGGAATGGAATTTAGTGCTTGCTGAGACTTGAGAGCGGCTGGCGCCTGGGAAGAAAGTTGGCCATGGCACAAATCAGGGCCTTAGACCCTGGGTAAAGAGGCCATAGGACACTGTGGACACACAGTCCCCAGAATCGGGAACTAGAGTTCATTGGCCACAGGCTTAGGAGAAAGAGCAGGGCGTCTGAGACTAGAATTGTGTAAATAATCTTGCCTGTCTCCACTACTGCTTTGAAATGAGGGTAATGGTGAGGTCAGGGTAAAAGGCAGAATTTAAGTTAACATCGTGAGTCCCTAAGGGAGGGCCTTGTTCTCTGTCATTCTTTCCCCCTGCCAGTTATTCTCAGAGGGGGACCAGAAGAATTTTAGACTTCTCGGACCTCATTTGACTAGTCATCCTAACCCTCAGGCCCTGGTTCATTATTGTGATTTGGAGTTCTTACCCTTTGGAGGGTCATGGGTGCACCTTTTTAAAAAGTTGTGGGATCACTCCTTGGAAAACCACACTCAGCATTCAGCTTCCAATGCCAGAGAGTTTCATAGATCTGAGAACTCCAGTGTCTGTCCCTGCTCATCACAGCCTCAGTGGGGAGCATCTAGCATTCTTCCCCAGCCTTGCTTCCCCCAAATGCCATAAGGTGGAGCCAGGTACCCTGTGGGGATGAATCAGAGGGTGCCCCAAAACACCAGGGCGGGTGTCCAGAGCAATCCTGAGGCTACCTAAGACCCTCTACCCGCCTTGGCCTTCTCAAAAGGATGCATTTTGCCACCTATCTTTATTGGCTTGTTTGTTTCTGTTATGAAAGTAGCATGTGTTTTTTTTGTTGTCGAAAATGTGGGAAATGCAGAGAAGTAAAAACTAATGCTTAAAAAGAAAAAACGTGCCACTTGCTCTGGCTTAAGATCCCAAATCAAAGCTGCTGCCAGGTCTGGACCCAAGACCTGCTTCCCACTATCTTGGATAAAGGAAGGAGCACTGGACTAGGAGTCAAAGATCTGGATTCTTGTCAAATCTCTGCTATTTCCAGCTTTTATTCATTTACCTAATATTCACTGCCTGCCTTTTGTGTGTATAGATGTTTTTCTCCTCATGGCCCTCCCATCTTCTTTGCCCCCAGGATCTTAGAATGAAGCAAGTACAGTGTTTGCTCAGAAGTACAGACAACACTTGCTGTGTGACTGTCGAGAATCACACAGCCTCTTAGAGCCATGGTAGCCTCTTCTGTAAATTAATGGGGATTTTAGTGCCTGTCTACTAATGGTGAGTGACAATTACATCATGTACATAAAGCTGTACTGATTGCATGATACAAGCATAAGGTATTTATATGGTTTTGTTGCTAATAATATTATACATCAGCAAAGCATTTACGCATTTACTCAGTCAGATCCTGATGCACTGGTCCATTCAGTTTCCTCTTCTGTACAGTGGAAGTGAAAATAGGACTTAGCTCATAAGTTACTGTCAGGATGAACAGTGGTACATATTAAGAATTCAATAACTGTTAGCTAGTTGAACTGGCTGTAGAATTTGTTCCTGCCAAGAAAAGTCTTTTCTAATGGCAAAGGAAAACGAGATGGGGGTAGGCATGGCAGGAGAGAGGGAGTTAGTTGCTATCTAATTCAGCTGGCAGTCAAAGGAAGAATTATTAGAAGCCTGCGAATCTGTTCTTCTGCAGGCCTGCTGAATACAGGGGGATATTTAAAGAGTAAAAATCCTCAGACCCACTTATAGTGAGGTAGGAGAGACAAGAAGCCATCCACACAATAAATTGGGTGGTTATGATATTGAGAGCTGAAGACATTTTAGAGGAGATCAATAAAACCTGGAGTATTAGACCAGGCGAGTCTGGGAGAAGCATTTGGATTTGATAAATAACCCTTCCAATTCTAAGAGCAAGGACTTTGGAGAGTGACACCTGAGGTTAAGTCCCTGGTCTGCCATGACTGATTGTGTGACCTTGGAAAAGTCACTTCACATCTGTAAGCCACAGTTTTCTTGTCTGAGAAAAACAGAAGAGAGATGGGGGTTAATAATATAGTACCTACCTCATGGAGCTGATGAGAAGATGAAATGAAGTACCTACAAAAAGTCCTTCTCTGCATACCTGGAACACGGTGAGGGTGCCATGTGAGACAATATTTTGCTCTATGAAAAGTCACAGCAGCTCCAAAGCACAGAATCTTGGCAGTAAGGAATTATAATTCTATCTTGAAATTTTCCAGAAAGGGAGCTTACTGCCTCATGAGACATTTTTGAACGAGGCCAAAAGAGGCAACAAGCATATCCTGGGGTTTTTGTGAGATGCCAAGTATATCCAATACCTTTCATCAGTCCTCACAACCACCCTGTGATGTAAGTACCATGCCCCCATCTTACAGTTGACCAAGGTTTCTTAACTGAAGCTGACTTCCCCGTGTCTCTTACCCTTTGCTTCTGGGTCTGCAGAAATACATTATAAGTCTAGATCCTCTTTGAAATATTTGAAGATGGTCATATCCCTTCTCCCCACCTTCTCTTTTCTAAGATAACAGTCCTCGTTTTTTTACCATCACTGTTTCTCAGACTTCTAGAAGACTTAGTTTATTTACTTGTGATCCCTGAATGAAACAGGGGTGCAGCAAAGAATGCCCATTTACTCGAACTTCAAAGATCCTACAAAGAAGAGTGGCTGCTAAGGGCCCTGGACAGGTTAGAGCAAGGAAGAGATAGAGGAGAACAAACACTGGAAAGCAAGCAGATGCCATTCTTCCCCCTCCACTGAGGGTGTACAACTTGATTGGATATTCACAGGCTATCCCTGAAGAATGGGAGGGGGATTTTATCTCCAGTTCCTCCCCTCCTCATGCCGCATTTCAAGTCTGGTCTGGATGGTGCAAGGCATCCTCGACAGCTACAAGAAGTGGGCTGGGGGGTGAGAGGAATTCAGAAGGAGTGAGTCTGTCATCTCTCCATCCTCAGCCCTAGAGATTCTGCCCAGAAAAATGTGGCCTGTGCAACTTGGTCTTTTTTTTTTTTTTTTTTAATGGGCAGTGTATGCCCTTGAGTGAGCGTTGTACTTGCTTCTACTAAGACCCTGGAGGCAAGGAGGATGGGAGATGCATGGGGAGAAAACCATCTATGCATGAAATGTCAACAGCCTTTGGGTAGAGCTCTCCTAGGCTGCGGGTTGCCTGCCTCTCTCTCTCTCCTTCTCTCCCTCCCCCCAAGACTTCAATCTTACCACCTTCATGGATTTTGCAAAATCGGAGTACTACCTCCTCTATCCATCCTGAAATTGACTTTATAGAGACTCATTTAAAAAAAACAAAACAAAACCCATATTCTGTCTTAGACAATAGTATCTGGGGTTGGATAATATAATTCTATTTTTGTAGTAAAAATTAAAATACATGACAATTCAAAAACAATTCTAAAAAGTTCTCATCACAAGAAAAAATAATTCTAACTTTGG
>NW_011888870.1:894107-921703 GCF_000151845.1 Pteropus vampyrus
AGTGAGTCTGTCATCTCTCCATCCTCAGCCCTAGAGATTCTGCCCAGAAAAATGTGGCCTGTGCAACTTGGTCTTTTTTTTTTTTTTTTTAATGGGCAGTGTATGCTCTTGAGTGAGCGTTGTACTTGCTTCTACTAAGACCCTGGAGGCAAGGAGGATGGGAGATGCATGGGGAGAAAACCATCTATGCATGAAATGTCAACAGCCTCTGGGTAGAGCTCTCCTAGGCTGCGGGTTGCCTGCCTCTCTCTCTCTCCTTCTCTCCCTCCCCCCAAGACTTCAATCTTACCACCTTCATGGATTTTGCAAAATCGGAGTACTACCTCCTCTATCCATCCTGAAATTGACTTTATAGAGACTCATTTAAAAAAAACAAAACAAAACCCATATTCTGTCTTAGACAATAGTATCTGGGGTTGGATAATATAATTCTATTTTTGTAGTAAAAATTAAAATACATGACAATTCAAAAACAATTCTAAAAAGTTCTCATCACAAGAAAAAATAATTCTAACTTTGGCGAAGGATGATAACTAGACAATGTGATCATTCTCAGTGTATATGAATATCGAATCATTATATTGTACACCTGAAGTGAATATGTTGTATGTACATAATACCTCAATGCAATAAATAAATAAAAATAAAACAAAATATACGACAATTTAACAGGAGACTTTCATCTGTGTACCACCTACAGTAACCTCTACTGC
The DNA here is from genome assembly GCF_000151845.1 of Pteropus vampyrus. Lineage (NCBI taxonomy): Eukaryota > Metazoa > Chordata > Mammalia > Chiroptera > Pteropodidae > Pteropus > Pteropus vampyrus. Next base: position 894,821 of record NW_011888870.1, read on the forward strand.
CACCAGGATGGCACCATACTCGGGGAAACAGTAATTGGGTTCTGGAGTGAAGGAGACCAGCATCAGGCCCTGGCTTTGGAGATGGACAGCATGGAGCCTTGGACAGATGGCTTAAACTTTCCTGCGCTACTGTGTCTACTTGAGGAAAATTGGGATAACTAATAAGATGTAAAGTAGAAACAAAATAAGACTCGGGAAAGTACCTTGGTAAGCGCTTGAGGTATTCTTTTTCATCGATAACTTCCTTGTTCCTGGTGGATATTGAGGGGAGGTGACTGGAGGAGTCCTTTCTCTCCCGGTCTAAAACTAGTGGAAAAACATTCCTAAATCTCAAGAGTTCAGAGCAAGGGCTCTGCCCAAGAGTTCACCAAAGCTCTGCCACCTGACTTGCTGTGGGACATTGTGGGAGTCACTTCCCCTCTCTGTGCATCTGTTTCCTCATCTTCAAGATGGAATTTGTTATGGCAGCACTCCAGCTTGATGGCACATAAAGTCTCAGGAGCCTATCGAAATGCATATTCTTATTCTGAGGCCTGAGATGCTGCGTTTCCACCCAGCTTTCAGGTAGCACTGATGCTGCTGGTCCACAGACCACGCTCTGAGTAGCAAGGAGGTATATATAGTACTTAACTCCTACGGGTGTTGAAAGGCTTAAATTAGAGAATGCATCCCAAACATTTAGTCTGGTGCTTGCTCCAGGACTTAGCCAATAGGTAGTAGCTCTGTGGTCGACATTATAGCGATTGGTGCATATAGGGGGTAGGGTTGGATTGAGAGGAAATGCCAGATAGAGCTGAAGATGATAAGACATCACATCTGTGGGATTTAGAAAGAGCAGTATACCAGGAGTCGGAAGACTCAGGTTCAAGTCCCAGCTGTATAACTCATGCCATAGCTGTGTGAGTTTGGGCAAATCTGTTGACCTTTCTGAGCCTCAGTTTCCCACTCCACAAAAGGGGAAGGGAGTTGAATTAGATGGTGTCTAAGGATTTGCTTGGCTTTAAATCAAAACCTGAAGCCAGCAATCCCTGCTCCACCCCCAAACACCAAAAGACACCTAACAGGCCAGAATTTGGCCATAACCTTGAGCCACATCTGTTGCAGGGATGGGCCTGCTCTGAGCCCTCCTAGACTGCCCAGGTAGGGGGAGGGGGACGAATAACTAGAGAGCCCAGTCTGGTGCCCTTGGTGTTCCTTGAACTGTGGGTGACATCACCCCCGGAAGCCTCCGTTCCTCGGCTTTGTGCGCAGTTCTCCCTGCTAGGGCAGGATGATTTGCAGCCTGAAGGGGAGTGAGTTTGCAGCATGTCCAGAGAAAGGATGTAAAAGGAGGCATTTTCAACATTCCATCCCTCTGCTTCACTGTACTAGAGGGAAAGATGATTCACAAGTAAACTCCTTGTAAGCATATGTCATACCCGGTACATTCCAGCTCTTCTGCATGGTCCTCCTGACTCTGGACTCGAGACCCAGGCAGGCAGACCTAGAAGAAACTTGCCCCTCAGTGAAAGAAACGGCACCCAGCAATCTAGTCCCCAAGTGAGAAGAACAGGCCCTCTGGGATGTCTGAGTCCCATGGCTGCCAGCACCCTGCCAGCACAGCTCTAGACAATTTATTAATCCACAAGTCTGTACGGAGCTTTCACGATGAGCAAACATTTATTGAATACCTGCCACATGCCTCTGGCTAGGCACGTTCACCTGAATAACTTATTTAACCTCATTACATCCCTGTGAGGAGAGCCTAGTACAAAGGGGCACCCAGGTTCAGAGAGGTTAAGTTCAGGGTCACACAGCAAGACATTTAGCAAGCATCGCCCCCTAAGCAAACACACCAGGTTGAGCTGGCCACCTCCTTCCTCCCCACCTTCTCCTCTGTTATGAACTTTCGTCAAAGTCCCTGTCCTTGATGGTTATACTTGATTATTTCTATTTTCTTCCCTCCCCCTGACCAAGGAGCCTGCTCCTGAGGTCCCTGCAGCTATCGCCCCCAGCCTGGCCCCCAGGTGACACGAGTAAGACATTTTGCCCAATGAAATGGGGACTCAGGTCCTAACACCATACCTAGCTCAGCCCTGGGCTGAGTGTGGAAGGAGGAGGAGAAGCTCAAGGCTTCATTCCTGACCTCAGGGACTTACTGTCTGGTCTTATAGGTCCGAATCTGACTCATAAAAGGGAAAGAGGAATCAGGCTGGGTTTGCGTTATCAATTCAAGGGGCTGGGTCTGATCAAGGGAAGGGGAGATGATTGAGGGCCCACCAGTCAGGTGGGCTGGGGACAAGTGTAAGAACTGAAAACCAGAGAGGACTGACTCAAGCAGAGAGAAGGGTTCTGCAGCTGAATGAGACAGGTTTGAAGGAAGCACAGGAGTGGGAGGAAGGAGGCAGCCAGGTGTCTCTCCAGGGGGGAGGAAAGATCATCCATGGGGGGCAGGGAGGCCCTGGGAATGGCAAGAAGGTGGAGGAGGTCAGGTCTAGGAAGTAACGCCGCTTTGTGCAATCAGGCCGTATTTCTATGAAATCTAAAAATGTTTATTACTCTTTGACCTAATAATTCCACTGCTGGGAAATGATCTTAAGGAAAATCTCCAAAATCTGGGGGAGGTAAAGCTATATTCACAACAATGTTCATCACAGAGCTATTTATAAAAAGGTAAAAATGGAAGCAGCCCAAGAGAATGGCAAAGAAATTGGTGTATCCGGCAGCCATTAAATGTGATGTTTTCAAAGACTGTGAATAACATTCAAAGTCAATTATGTTAAAATGTTAAGGGAAATGGCAGGTTATGCAGTATTTCCTAAGCACTCCTGCTTTCCTTATTTGGCCTAATTTATTCAACAAAAAACCCTGAGAGGGTGGAATTACTTTCAGGGAACAGATTTGGAGACTGAGGCTCACCCAGGTGGGGGCTGAAAGAGATGGTACGCAAGCTGAGGTCACACTCAAGTGTTCTGACCACCACCTTCTATAACATGACCACATCATCCAGAGGACTCGAGAGAGATAGATGAAATATTAACAATGGTTCTTTTTCAGGGTGGGTGGTGGGGAAGGGATGCTCTCTCTAATTTTCTGTATTTTCCAGATTTTTCCTTGTGAAGTTGTGATGTACTTTTTGCAACCTTTCCTAATTTTCAGTTATTTATTCTCATTATTCTGCAACATTTCTTCCCCATTTCCCAGTAGGTCTCAGTGATCTTATCTTCTAGATGCCCTTTATTCTTTTGGGGGGTGCAGGATGGGGAGCTCAGACAATTCCATGATATGAACTGGGCATAATTGATTTACCTGGGTTTCCTATTGAAGGGCATCCTTGCCTATACCCCTTTGGGCAGAGGGTTTCGTTTGTTTTTAACAGAAAAGAATGGACTGAAAAGAAAGTGCTTCTAGGTGGCTATACATGTGGCTTTGGCAGATTGGGGTTGGAAGGATTTAATTTGGGGCTCCAGGTACAAGAACAGTGTCTGTTGGTAAAATGGCTGGCTGGAGGGAGTGGGTCTATTTGAAGGCTCAGTTTCTCTGGTGTCTTAGGTTTCCAATAATAACATCCCCACACCTCATACTCCCTGCGGGGCAGCCCTGTCTGCTGACCCTCCTTGACAGGTGGAGGGCTTTTCTCTTTGGGGGAAGTTATAGATGAGGATCCCCCACCCTCGATTCATATTGACGGGCAGTTTAATTCTGTTTAGCTGTGAGCCAAATCCTCTTCCGGAAGTCACTTATTCCAATGCCTCTGAGCCACGGGGATGCAGCACTGACTCCATTCAATTCCACCGACTTCCCTGAAGGTCTTTAACAGTAAAAGTAGTTGGGAAAATCTAGAACCTCTGCCAACTCCTTATATGTACCTGTTGTGTGGCCTGACTCTAACTTTGTCAGGGCCCTGGGCTGTGTGCTTCATTTATATGGAACAAAGGGCTGGAGTTAGAAGATTTCGGACAGCTCCTACCTTCTGCTGCTTCTCTGAGGCCTTAATGAGAAAGATAGCCCTATCTCTTACTAGCCTTGCAACCCTGGGCGCGTTAACGTCTCGGAGCATCAGTTTCACATCTGTAAAAAGACATACCTGATTCGGTTGTGCAGATGAAATGAACTACTATCAGAATTTAGCACTTAGCATAGCGGCTGTGCCTGGAAGCTGAATGATGAGTCATGGGCCTAATCCTTAAGGATCCTAAGAATGCAAGCCCTTCAACCCCTTCGTTCCTGTCTCTCAACAGTTACCTGAGGCTGCCCAGGAGAGCTTGTCCTTGAGAACCACTGATCCAAGCAGGGAAGCCTATTCACTTCTCAGCCAATGGGATGGTTCTCTGAAGTCACCTAAGCTAACAACAACAACAGACAACAACACAAATACACACCGGTCCTCAAGGCAGTTCCAGAACTTGTAAGAGTCCAAACCCGACCAGCTGCTGTCTGGCCAGCACACCGTCTCCTCCATCTCGCTTCATCCTTAGCTTTGTCTCTACCACATCACTTCATCCTTAGCACTGTAGCCAGAACAGCAACCCAAAGCTTATCAGAGGGGAGGCATCGACTTAGTGACATTTAAAGGTCTGGTCCAAAACATGTTATTAGAGAGTGAAAAAAACTAAGTGGAACAAAAAGTCTCGCTCTATTCTTTCGAAAAGAAAAAATTCAATTAACTAGATGCATGTGTGTGTGTGTGTGTGTGTGTGTGTGTGTGTGTGTGTGTACATATAGACCTGTTTATATCCTTACATAGATGCTGCTGGTATAAGAAATTCTCTAGTATAAAAGTGTTATCAGCTAACAGCAGCTCCTTTTGGGGAGTGCGGTGGGCTCTTCCTGTTTACTTTCCTGTTTGACTCTCCGCTATAAACCAATCTTTTGAGAAAAGCAGTTATTGTAGCGGTCAGGAATGAAGGGGATGTTGGAGTTGGACCATCTTGTTTGGCTTCGAACTCAGATATGTGTCTCTGGATCAGATACTGTAGCTCTTGCTGCTCGTCTGTAAAAGTGGGATGACGATAATACCAAAACCAACCTCACAGGGTTATTTAGAGAATTAAACAAGGAGATGCATATGCTCAGCACAGCCTGGCATTCAGAAAGCACTAAGAAAAGGTCAGCTGATATTATTACTTGTATACCTAAAATATGTGTAAATTCCTCAACAGTGACCCATGGATTAAGGCTGGATAAGTGATGGGATTTGTACTGTCTCTTGACACAGGAGCTTCTGGAGCAGGAACGAATGAGAGCTATCCGTTTCAGTCTCTCATTCAATTACAATTGATCGAGTGCTTGTGTCACAGTTATAGCTCTAAACCCAAGGGTACAGCAATGGACAGAGAACACCAAAGCAAAGCATCAAAAGAATAAAATCTCATCATCAGAGAGTTTACATTCTACTGAAGGCAGAGAGACACTAAACAACATGAGTAAGACTCGTAGTATGCAGGAGAGTGATAAATGCCAGCGAGAAAACTTAAGCAAGTAAGGGTTTTAGGGATTATTGGGATGGTTTGCAATTTTAAATAGGGAGGGTCTCAATGAGCAGATAACATTTGAGGAAAGACCTGGAAGCGGAGGTATCCCCTCCTCTTGGAAGATGACATTTAAGTAAAGACCTGGAAGGCAATAGAAAACCCTGATGCTGTCCAGGCAGAGGGCGAAGACCTTGGGGTGCAGAAGGGAGAATAGCAAGAAGGACGGCGGGATGGGGTGGTCTGGACCAGTGGTTCTCAACTGGCTGGGGGTGAGGGGATTTGCCCCTTCCCCGCAAGAAACATCTGCCAGTGTCTAGAAACACTTTTTGTTGTCTCAGCTGGGAAGAAGGTGCTACTAGTGTATAGCGGGTAGAGGCCAGAGAAGCTGTTCAACATCCCTACAAGGCACAGGACAGCCTCTCCGCCACTCCAAAGAATTATTTGCCCCAAACGTCAATAGTCCCAAGGTAGAGAAATTCTGCTCTAGACTTAGGAAGAGTTGCCAATATAGATGAAAAAAGGGGCTCCATGGGAAGTAACCTCACAGGATGATCTGATCATAAATTCCTAACTAGGCAGGTCATGGTGGGTAGTCACACCCCAAGCATATAACTTTTTAGTAAAAGGTTTACCTTTGCCTTAAGCAAGCCCTGTCCATTGTTTCTGGGTTAACACATCTTTGAAATAAACAGTAACCTCCCTCAAGAGAGCACATAATCCTAACTATCCTGTAATCCCCTCCCCAGCTTGCTTTCTCCCCCATCCACAGTAATCTTTCTTGTGTTCCCTTCTTAATTTCAAATGCATCAAAGAAGTTGCAAAACTGTTGTTCTCGAGAGCATTTGAGATCTTGCTTCTTGGCATATGTCATCAGTTTGGCTCAAATAAACTCATATAAAAATTCTCTACAGGTTTGGACGTTTCTTATGCCGACACAGATGATGTCAGAGGAATAATAAGTGGAAGGATGGAGGAAGGGGGTGGGGAGAGAGATCACCGAGAGCCTTATAGGCATGTAAGGACTTTAGGTTGGAGGGGAAGCCCCTTGGTTGTAGTTGTGGGCTTAATCGTAACTAGTGTGTAGCTGGTGGTCCTTGATCTTGGTTCTAGGCACTGGCTCCTTTGACTTCCTTGGGGCGGGTACACTTCAGGGGCTGGAAAGTGGAAGACAGGTAGTCATTAAGTAAGAGTGATCAGCATGTGAAAACCTTGCTCTGCTCTGAAGTTAATTTTGATTCTGTGAGATGAGCCCAACCTCCCTCAGTTACCGGGAACCGAGGGAAGTCCTTGATTTTATCAAGGTCAGCTCTTCATTTCACCAAGTACTTACCAAAGGCTGGTTGTAGTGCAAGGCTGGTGTTTGGATGTAAACCTTGCCTTCTAGAAAATTTTAACATGAGGAATGGGGAGAAAGGAGAAAGAGTAACCCCCAGATTTATACCTGGAACATTCGTGCAGCACCTGCTGAGTACACACTGCTTGCTAGGAACTGAGGTTGCATGGATGAGTGGACACCAGTGTGTGAGGGAAGGGACTTGGGCTGGGGCAGATGACACACCCACAGACCCCACAACATGCTGAGAGACGTGCAGCTACAGATGAAGGGTGAGCAGTGGGTGAGAGGACCCGGCTCAGCCTTGGGACAGAAGTGGCTTAGGTCTCGGAAGACAAAGGAGCTCAGGAGGTGTGAGTATGGGTACCCCAAGCAGAGGACAGAGTGAACCAGTGTTCTTGGAGCTCAACTCTCTGGAGATAACTGGACCTCACATTCTTGTAGATTCTTACTAGGAAGGTCTTTTGGGGTCCCAGAACTTACATGTACACAGCCCCTACGGATCTGTGAGCCAGGTGTTTCTCTGACTGCACGTCAAGAGATTGAAGGCAAGTTAAGGCATCCTACCTCTAAGAAAAAGGCATCCAAATGCTGCTGCTTTAAAAGGCAAAAACCAGGGGAGTCTGGCCTGCTGAGCATGGTCACACTGAAGACAATGGTTCTCAGCCTGGAGCTTCTAAACATCCTTGGGGGAATGCTTGTTAGATTATAGATTTCTGGATCCTGCCAGAGACCCTTTGCCTCACTGTCTTTTGGGGTGGTCTGCTGTGACCCAGACATTCATCTCTTGGTCACACTGACCTCCCTTCTCATCGTTTGAATCTCGAAAACACTGAGAGTCCCACGCAGGGTCCCATCTACTTATTTTAATAATAATGGCAGCCTTTTACTGAACACTTTCTGCGTGCAGGGCTCTGTGCCTAACATTTTACATGTACTTTCTTCCTTTAAGCCTCGTAACAACCCGATGAAGAAACATAAAGAAACCGAGGCACAGCAGTTAGTGGCAGAAAGTAGGACAGGGACCTGGGCTTGCCTGACCCCAAACCCAAGCTCTTAAGCATTTCTTTGCACTGAGCCCCTCCTGACACTCTGCCGGGCGCTGCTGTTGCTGGTCTCCACACATAGACTGCAAACTACTTGGGACGAAAGTTGTTTCTTAGGCTGCTTGTATTCTTCAGGCAGAATTTTCTTGAATTAACCAGAGTGCCTTCTCAGGAAGAGCTGAGAGAGCTTTCTCTGGACCTTTGTCCCCAGCCTGCAAGCCGCCAACCCCCCTTAAATACCATCTTCTCCTCCTCTCTGTTCCCAAGCAAAATCTTCTTTCAGCTCTCAGGTTCTACTCCCTCTGCTCTGCAGTGTACACCAGACGGGCCTTGCATTTGAGTTCTCAGCTTCCCCTTCCTTCCGATGTGTTCTTCCGGGACTGTGAGCCCCTGGGAGTGGTGAGGCCAGCTTCTCCCCATCTGTCTCACAAATCAGCGCATAATAGGCTCAGTCAGTCTAAGGGAGTAGCTGACTGACAGCATTCAGATTCTAGATATAATATGTGGACATGAACAAAAAATTGTCATTTTTTTTTTTCTTCTTTAGATCACATTCATTTTTATTTTATTACAGTCTGTTTCATTTACTTCCCAGAAGGCCTTCAGAGGCTATTATTGTTTCATGGGTACATTTCACCTACAGAATGTAAACTCCTTGAGGGAAGGGATGTTTGTTTGGTTTTACACTGCTGAATACTAAGTGCCTAGAAAGGGCCTACCCTTTAGTAGGCACAAGAAGTATTGATTAGATGAACATATCCTTCTTGCAACCCACAGACACTGGAGTTGGTCTGGACTAGGCCCTGTCTTGGCTACCAAGCAGGCAGAAGTGACCTGAATAACTGCTTTCCCTCTGAGCTTATAGGGGAGACTGCTGAGCATGCTCACAACAGATATTACCACATGCAATCAAAGAAAGGAGGTAGTCATCAGCGGCGGGGGTGCTGGAACTGCTTGTTGGAAGGGTGCTGACGGAAGTTAGAGAGGTGGCCTTTGCAGAGTCCCTGGTGGGCAGGCAGCTGTGGGCCTGTGGGGAATGCAGAAGCGCCATTGGGCAGCAGTTAGGAGCACAGGCTCTGGAGCCTGGCTGTCTGGATGTAAGCCTCCTCCACTAGTTGTATGATCTTCCACCAGTTACTTAATCTCGATAAAAATGCAGATTGCACAGCCGGCTGCAGAGATTCTGATCTAGCAGGTCCAGGCTGGCTAGGAGCCCGCATTTTTTTTTTTTTTTTTTTTTACGAGAATCTCATGTTTTATTATAGATGGTCCACCATCTACACTATGAAAAATGCTGGCTTTCAGGGAGAGGTCATGTTGATCAAACTAAAGAGTCAGCTTTTGTCTCAGTGACTTTTTCAGTGTGCAATCATAAACTCTCATTCAGAATTAGACATTTAGACATTATACTACCCAGTAGTGCCATAGAGAAGGCTTCAGGACAGCTGGCCAAGGAGAACATCCAACAGGCCTTGTCTCCCCAGATCATCCCAGGATGCTCTCCAGTGGCAGATACCTCAGGCCTGGGATGGGCCTGCAGGAGGCTCTCTGCAAATGTTTGTTGGTGATGGATTGATGAATTTTCTAGCCAAACTCCAGCTGGCTAGCCCCAGCCCCACACAGAGGCTCTGGGTGGACCAATGAACTCCAGGGAGGGCCAGGTTAGTATGGGGGTCCAGAAGGTGATAGCCTCTGGCGTATCCACAGTTTGACTTGAATTAGAACCTCACAGCCAGGACCCCTGAGAAGCCAGATGCAAATAAGGCCATAGGAAGAAGGAATGAACCTCTCCGAGCTTTGGTTAAAATGTAAGGCCTAAGTGTTACCAGGGCATTCTTCATTTATTCATTTTGCAAACATTGAAACATCTGCTATGCACCACACTAGGCTTGGGAAACAGGGGTCTGTGTTCAGTGAGCTTGTATTCCAGAGCGGAATCAGCTAATATGTAGCAAATAAAATATATAAGCAAATAAAATATATGGATCAATATCAGAGTGTAATAATGATAGGACGATCATAAAAGAGAATAATGGGATAGAGGGCAGGAGGATTTCTTTTTTTAATTAGGGTGATCAGAGAAAGCTGCTTTGAGGAGGTGACATTTGTCTTAGGCTCGGAAGCTGAGGAGCCAGCCATGGAGGATCCAAGGGAAGGGTACAGCATGTGGAAAGTCCCTGAGGTGGGAAAGTGCTTCAAACGCAATGCACAGTGCCCTCTACAGTGTCCTCAACAAGAGGTCATTTAGCCTGTGTGGCCATCTGCCCGGTCTGGGGGCTCACGACTCTCATCTCGGGAACTCCGTAAGTTATGAAATCATGGCATAACTCTAAAAACAACAAACACTGATAGAGAACCTCATGTCAGTCATGACCTTTTCTCATCTGAGCCTCACGATCGCTCTTCAGGTAGGTACCACCACCGTGTTTTGGGCATTTTGATTGAAATGCTGTTACTCGTTTGTCAAACGGCAGAACACAGGGATTCAAATCCAGGGCAAATTCTTGAGCCCTGGACTCATAATGGATACGTGGCATCGTTGATTCGATGTGATTTGGTATTGCTCCCTCCTCCCCCGCCCCCCACCCCTACTCCTCTGTAAAGCAGGAACTCTTAAGCCTGGAGGTCCTTGCCTCTCCTTAAGTTATTAAAATGGCTGCTAGGCCTGCTGGGCCCTGATTCCCACACCGAGGGGCCTCCCCTCTGACGTATAACTGAGCGTGGGATTGTGAGGGCTATGGTCTGGGGCTGGTGAGCCAGATCAAGTTGGCTAGAAACCATCCTTCCGGGCAACTTCTAGAAGGAAGAGTTCCTGGCTGAGAGCCGTGTTCTGTTCCCAGCCTGTCCCCTCCATGGCCCCGACGAGTCAGCACGAGGCCTATGTGGGGGCGTCCTCTGGGCTTCTGCAACATCCTGTGTCTGCCTTCTCTGTACCTATTTTCCATTCCCAGGAAATCCCTCCCATTAGGGTTTGTTTTTACACCCTGGAGCCAACCAGCCCACAGAACAATTAACATGGCTCCCGCAGGGGCACCCAGAGCCATTCCTGCATTACACAGTCTCCTGCCTCCAGGGTCTGGTGGGGGCCTCCTCTCCTTCGACCTACACTGGTGGTTTGGTCCTTCTCTTCCTTCTCTGCTGCCCTGTTCCCATGAGTTCCTATTCTCTTGCTGTCTGAGCTCTGGGAGTGGACATTTGCTGTGTTTATCTGTCCAACGTCCCTTCTGCTCCTTCTTCTGATGACAGCACTGCTTTCCCCCTGGAGAACCACCCTCCTCCACTTTCTGAGATTCATATAGCGTTCTTTTTCCTGACCACCGTGATTGGCCCAGGGATGGGCATGTGATTTTTGCATACGAAACTTATGGTTTGCTAAACTGGCATGATGCCATCCAGGCTGGCACTATCTGCATTCTTTTTTCACCCTCGTTTGCACTGGGAGAAAATGAGGCCAACACACAGAGAGAAGCAGAATCAGGAAGTAAGTTGCTCATTATTTGAGTTTTTAGAAGTCCCTGGTCCTGGCCCCGCCTCAATTAATAAGCCAGATTTACTTTCTTACTTATTATTTACTTATTACTTACTTTTGCTTGAACTAATTTGAATTTGGTTTCGATCGCTTGCAGTAAAGAGTCCAAACAAGTAGTCACTCATAAGGTTCTTGTACTCTGACATACGAAATGCCGTTTTTGGGATCTATGCTTCTGTCTTCTCACATGGATGGCAATCTCCTTCAGAGCAGGAGTTATTTGTACCAAATTGTTTGTTATGTATTTTCGATAGAAAAGAATATATGCAATGAATAAAACATAATAATAAAATTAATATTTGTAACCTACTATGTGGCCCAAGACCTAGAACATGACTGAGACCTCGGACCCTACCTGTGGGCTCCTCCCCTGTCCCATAACCCATCTGTCCCCAGGGTTAACAACTGTCTTAAATTTTATGATTAATATTCCCTTGCTCTAAAAAAATATTAAGATACATTTGTATGATTTCCTTAAAAAATGTTTACCTTTGCTTGTTTTTAAGCCTTAGAAAAAATGGTATAGCGTATATATTTTCTGAAATGTGCTTTTTTTAAAAAAAAATTTTATTTTTTTAGGCGAGGCAACCCTTGGTTGACCTCACAGATTGCAAGGGCCTTGTCAGCTTACAATCCCTTATTTTTTATTTTTTATACCTACAGCACCTGGTCTTCCTAGGTGGTCTCCCATCCAAGTACTAACCAGGCCCGACCCTGCTTAGCTTCCAAGATCAGACGGGATCGGGCTTGTTCAGGGTGGCATGGCCGTAGATTGAAATGTGCTTTTTTAATGCATCATCTGTTTTTAAGATTCATCCATCTTATTGCATGTAACTACAGTTCATTCATTTTCACTGCTGCATGAATGGTGAGAATAGCCCACCATTCACAATGTATTCCTTCTCCTGGTAACGGACATCTGTTTTTTTCATAATTTTGCTATTATGAACAATGCTTCTTTCAACATCCCATTACACATCTTTCACACAAGAGCTAAAGTTTCCGAGGGGTATACCTAAAAGGGCAATTAATTGCTAGGTTATTGGTGTGTACAAGTTCAACTCTACAAGATAGTGCCAAATTATTTTCCAGAGCACTTGCACCTACTTCTGCTCTCCACCTTGTCTAAGAGCCACCACTGCCAACACCCCACCACCACTTGTACCCTACCTCTGAGTCCCCCACAGTTCCTAACACGGTCTCTGATTTGTCATAGGCTCAAAAATGACTTATTAACTGACTGCCTGAGATAGTGGAATGGTTGGGTAGGTGGTATGGAAGACAGACTATCCCAAAATTGGAAAGGAAGTAAGACCATCTTCACCCAGAAATGTGAACAATTGGCAACCTCAGTATCTCACACGGTTGGTGGTGGCCACAGACAGCACAGTATCCTGGGCTTCTCTGGGCTGATACACGAGGACCCCCCTCAGAGGCCTTCATAATTGCCTGATTCTGGCCTCCATACATGGCAAGCTCTCTCCTTATGGACACAAGTCTAGACTGAGCCTGCTCTGGGGGCTTCATGCCTGGCCCTGCCCACCTTAGAGCATTCTATAGCAAGCTTTCCAAATTGCTGTTCAGCTTGTGCCATGAGCCTGGGAGGCGAGCTCTGAAAACCCACTCTTTTGGGAATCCTATCTATGAATAATATCCCCCACACCCAGATAGGCCTTAAAGTTTTTTTTTTTTTTTTTAATAGGCAGGTCTTAGTAACATGATAGAACTTTCTCACTATTTTCAGCCATGCCGGAAATACATAATCTTTATACACACACACACACACTCACACTCACACATACACTCACATATCCTCTCAAAGCACACATTCCTCACTTCAAGTTCAAGGCCTACAAGAAGAGTTTTCTGTGGAAGGTCAGTAGCTCTGATTGCATTTCTTTATTTAGAACATTGTTTTTTTTTTTTTTTGCTGAAGCTGATTCCATTACCTTTGAGTTCACAAAAGTGGAACCCATTAGAAAAATCGGCAGTCAAGAGGCTCCCAAACAGGCTTAGAGAGTGATGCTAAAGTTAGTCAGGTTCATTTGGCTACTGTGGTTTATTGACAGGGACCTCTCTCTCTCTCTCTCCTCTCAATTTCAATGGAGTCTACATTTTTCTGATTTGCAGCCACCAACCTGTTTATGGTGGGAAGAAAGGGAACTTGGGGCTTTAGTCTCAGATGCCAACAATCACTCTTATCTCTGCTCCAATATTCTCTAATCCTCTAGCAAGTGACCTACTTCTCATGGTCCCAAAATGGCTCATTGACGCCCATATTCAGGCCTCAGGCTGGCCTGGGAAGGAGTGCAGAAGAGGCGGAGCTGTGTCCCTAGTTCTGGTGGAGTAGGTTTATAGACCTGACCTTGGCTTCTGACCTGTGTGCTCCCTTCCCCCATCTTGATTGCCAGAGCCCTAGTGTCTGTGGAGGCCACCACCCCCTCACCTGGCCCCTGCTCCCCACAGCCTTGCCTGTCTTGTTCCTGGCTGTGGTTTCCGCCCTCTCCATGGCTCACAGTAGTGCTGGGACCCTGGTTTCGCCCTGGGACGGGTGAACTGAGCTCTCAGATTTGCAGACTGGGACTGAGAACACTCACTACATCAATAGAGGTAGTCGTACACTTAACACGTACAAATTGTCAGGTGTCATGAGATTGGCAAAATAAAACATTTTGAAAATGCCTGTGTTGACATTGTGAAGGGAATGCTACTGAGGTCAGCTGGGAGTGGGAGCAGGGAGCGAATCCATTCAACTGCTCTAAAGAGCAATTCGTCAATATTTATCCAAACTGGAACAATGCAATTATCCTTCGAGCTAGAAATTCCTCTTCCAGGAACTAATCCAACAGATATACCAAAGACTTACATTTGAAGATATTTGTTGTAACGTTGTTTATAGTAGCCAAAGCCTGGAAACCATCTCAATACCTATTTTCCTGTGTGATATAGCCGTGCAATGGTATACTATGCAGCCACTAAAAAAGAATAAAATGGAAATTCATGGACTAATATGAAATGATCTTTATGAAATATTATTTGGGGAAAAAAATTGCAAAGCGATATTCTATGCTATCTCCATATTTAAAAATAAGACATGTAATGTATATGTGTGTATATGCTGAGAATAAATATTTCTGGAAAAATTAAAAATGAACAGATAGCAGTATATTTTCTAGGGACGAGGACGGGGTGGAGGGAGATGTCTTTTGCTGTGTGCTCTTGCACTCTGAGCTTCTTATCATGTGTATGTACAAGTTAAGCAAAACTATGACATATAAAAACAAATGTAAGCTGTTTTTATTCTAATTACTTCCAGGTTGTTATTTCTGGAACACTTATATGTCACAGACTGTGGCTCTAACAATGACCTTTTAAGAATGGTCAGATATCATACACATGAGGGAACCGAAAGAAGGATGTGGGAAACCCAGAGCTGGCACCTCCCTGCTCCCACCTGGTGCTGCTGGCCTCCTGTGGCCTTAAGCCCAGGAAAGGCGGCCTCTCTAACTCCCTGTCACTGCCACCCAGTCTCCCAACTCTGGCCACACATCTAGCCACAGCATCCCCTTCTTCTCTGCACTGTCAGTTGGTGGATGCCAGGCCCGGTGCTCAGGACATGTGCTAGCATCACAGTATCTGCCTTCTACTTCCCTTCATGCCCACAGCTGGCACTGTGGTCCAGGCCACTGTCGCTTCCTCACCGCTGCTGGTCTCATCATTCAGTTCTCGGCTCAACTGACTTCTCGAAATCCACCTACCACTCCATCCTACACTCTGATTTATTTTCACAGTATTTATCAGTCCCAGCAATGACCTTTTTGACTTGTTTGGGTTCTGATCCCTCTCCATGTTAGTGCCATTACCCATGCTTGTGCCCCCAGTGCTCTGACCAGCGCCCAGACCATGGCATGGGCACCACGGGTCTTTACTAAGTAGATGGTGCGGGACCTGGCAGTTACAGATACTCAACATTGTGGCATCTCTGCTGTTTACTCGCTGTGTGGCCTTGGGAAAATCACAATTTCTGAAGCTGTGAAATGAGGCAGGCTGGGAGGCCCTGGGCAAAACAGAAAGCTGCTCTCTGAGTGGAACTTTATATTTTTTTCTACAAGTCTATTATTCTAAAGAAGTTGTGCAGAAACACGAACTCTGGTTTTCCAGCTGGGGCTATTTTCTGCCCATCGTCCAGCTCTGGGAAGCAGCACATGTGCCCGGGACTCCGTCCCCAGAGAGAATGAGCCTGGAAAATATTCCAGTGCCAGAGGGAGGGACGCTTCTGGGGGCGTTGAACTGTCTTGAAAAAAAGTGTGGGAAGAAAGAGTGGGATAAAAGAACTCACTCAGACTTAGAGGAGGTAGGTAGTGCGGGCGAACCCTCGGGCAGTGTCCCACGCTCACTATGTGGATCCAGAAAGTGCTAAATGAATAACGATCGGCCTGTCTCCAATTGTGCCTTTTCACGATCCTCTGCCTCATTCAGCCCTCACGACAGCCCTTTAGGGTAGGTTCTCTGGTTATCCCTCTGTTGGAGCTGAGGGAACTGAGGGACAGAGAGGGGTGTCTTGCTCACGTTCACACGTAGCTTCAGTGCTGGAAGTCAAACACATTCAGACTCTTCCTGAGACAATTTTGAGGTTTCTTGGAGCTTCCCAGGATTCTTTACCTCTGCTATGCCTGATCTGTTTCCTTGTGGTGCCAGCAGTCAGACAACTGCTATGAAAGGAAAGGAGATCGTGGGCTTGTTTTGGAGGGAACAGGGCTGGGAAGGAGAAAGGCACCCCCGCCTGGCTCTGCAGGAGGATCCCGACAGACCACAAGGGGCCACAGGCTAAGGGAGAGCATGGGGCCCAATCCCGAGGGCCTCTTTTCAGCTTTGAGGCCAGGTGGCCGAATCTCTACGCAGCTTACATGAGGCTTTGGAAAAGCTAGACCTTCCAGAAGGGAGCTCAACTGGAGTGAGCGAAGACAGTTGCCCAAAGCGGGCTCCTGCAGGCTGGGACCTCGGGCGGGAGTCTCTAGCCCTGTCCCTACCTCCTGGGCTAGGGCTGGGCCTCAACTTCCAATCATCCAGCTAGGGGACAGGCTGAGCCTGCAGATTTTTCCTCCAGAGCCAAGTTCCAAGACCCAAGACACCGTGAGCCAAAGCAACACCTGTAAATAGCACCTGACCAGAACCAGATCTGGAGAGCTACCTTCCCAAAATGCAGAGGATGGGGGCCAGCCCCTTGTCCTGCCACCAGTGGGGGTGACATTCTCTGCCCTCACTCAGTCCTTTCCCTAGAATGACGCAGTCTCACCATTCATTACTGCCTCCTTTGGGATGAGCTCTTGGGCTCTGGGAGGACATGACATGAAATCCTTAATACCCTCTTGGAAATTTACCCACTGAAGGGCGTGGGGGTGAATGTGCTGTTCCGGGGGCAGCACAGGAAGAAGTAAGAGTGGAATATACTAGGAGAAACAGGTCCCAATCTGGCCTGGGGTCAGGGCCTGGAAAACAGGTGGTAGAACCTGGAGGGAAAAAAGGAACTGAATTAGGTGCATTTTAATTAGACCATTACATTTTAGGCAACTCCTCTGCTGGAGCTGTTGGTCTGCTTTACAAACCGGATGAAGCCTGTCAGGGTTTGGTGCTCTGGGAAATACCACCTGGGGTCTGCACGTGTCTTCTTCCCCCTCCCCCCCAGCTCAGGCCCCCTTCCCAGTACCTCCCTCTCCACCAAGGTTCCGGAGTGGCCACCCACAGAGCAGCCTCAGGACTGGGCGCTGAGTCATAAGGCTGCGGTGCCTGCCAGGGGCAAGGGTGGCAGATGGCTTTATGTGGGCGTGAGTGCCGGGGGAGGGCCAATGAGAGGGGGCAGTGACCTTGGGTCCAGTAGGGAGAGATTCAAGAAAATCACTTGGGAGATGGACCGAGTCCTACGACAAGCCTCAACTCTTCCTTCCTGGTGTCTACCTTCCCATTTTCTAAGAATGCCATTCTTACTAGTGCAGTCAGTGGCCAGGTTGGGGTGGAAAGTGACCCTGGGGGCCTCAGGCCTCAGGCCCAGGGCTTCCGCTCAGCCCTCCTGGCCCGGCTGGCCTGGCTGTGGGAGGCAAAGTCTGGCTGTGTTTATCCAGGCCAGGCGCTTCCGGAACAGATGGGCACCTGTCAGTGTTGCCAGCTAGGAGCGAGGCTGATGTCTTCTCATTGCCAAGTGGCAGGTGACTCGGGGGCCTGCAGGGGAACATGTGTTTGCTGTTTATAGGAGAAATCTCTCCTGGCTGAGAGCTGCCTATACACCGAGTGAACACAGCCCCAGCCAGGGTGGGCCAGCGTGGACTCTGACCCCGAGTCATGGCCATCTCAGGTACCGAGATCTGGGGCCTCCCCGGAAGCCATTGTTGAGCTCTGCTTTTCGCCCCCTCTGTCTTGGCGTTTTCATGTCCTAGGGATGTTGTAACTAAGGACCATGAACTGGACAGCTTAAACAACAGAAACGGATTCGCCTTTCTGGGGGCTAGAAGTCCTAAATCGAGGTGTCAGCAGGGCTGGTTCTTGAGGGAGACTGTTCCTTGCCTCTCTCCTGGCTTCCGGCGGGTGCCGGCCATCGTTTGGGATCCTAGCTTGTAGATGTATCGCTCCAGTCTCTGCCCCCATCTTCACGTGGCATTCCCCTCTCTGTGACCACTGCGTCTGTCCTCTGTGTAAGGACACCAGTCCTACTGGATTCAGGGCCCACCCTGCTCCAGTACGGCCTCTTCTTAACTTAATTGTATCTGCCACAGCCCTATTTCCACATAGGGTCACACGCTGAGGTTCCAGGAAGGACATGGGTTTTGGGGGGACACTATTCAACCCAGTCCACTTGGTTTGCAGACCCGCCTCACTCGTCATCTCATCTTTAACTCTTCCTCCCTCTTACTCTGCCACTTTGAGAGCGGGCACCCGATGCCGAGGCCCGAGCTTGTGGGGAGGGCCAGGTCGCCATTTTCCCAAGAGCCACCGACTCCCGAGCCTGCGACTGTGAGTTAGAAAGCGTTTTATTTTTTATTTTTATTTTTTTAGGCGAGGCACCCTGCTTAGCTTCCGAGATCAGACGGGATCGGGCTTGTTCAGGGCGACAAGGCTGTGGACTGAAACGTGCTTTTTTAGTGCATCGTCTGTTTTTAAGATTCATCCATCTTATTGCATGTAACTACAATTCATTCATTTTCACTGCTGCATGAATGGCGGGAATAGCCCACCATTCACAATGTATTCCTTCTCTTGGTAACGGACATCTGTTTTTTTTCATAATTTTGCTATTATGAACAATGCTTCTTTCAATATCCCATTACATATCTTTCACACAAGAGCTAAAAGTTTCCGAGGGGTATACCTAAAAGAGAAATTAATTGCTAGGGATCGAGCTTGTTCAGGATGACATGGCTGTAGATGTAGAAAGCATTTTAGAAAAGCAGGGATTACTTTTTTCCCATTAAGGAGCAATCAACTCAAAACTGTAGTTTTAGTCCTCTCTGGGGTTTTGGAGGCCTTTGGAAATCTGAGGGAAAGCTTTGGCCTCCCGCCCAGGATGAATGTAAGTACAAACCTGCACAAATCTTTCGATGGTGACACAGCCTTCCAACGTCCATCTGTCTGCAGGTTCCAGAAAGGCCTTCTCTGGGGCCAGGGAATGCCTGCCCTAGAGCCAAAAGAGGCCCCAGCCCCTCAGCACCCTGGTGCTTAGGAGTTCAGCAGTTTGATCCTGGGCAAGAACCGGAAGGTTTTCTCAAACCAGACCATTGTCAGTGTGTGTGTGTGTGTGTGTGTGGTGTGCGCACACTCGCCTTGAATGCTCCGGGTAAGGTAGACATGACAAGGGGGGATGTGGAGTGTGGAGGGTCCAGGAAAAGGGAGGTGCACTGATGTGATGTGCAAATGTTTTTTTCTCTTGCCCCAGTAGCCACCACACTCGAGACAACGTTGAGAAGAGGCCCAGAACCTGTGACGTGCTATTAAGTGGCAGGGAGTGGGGAGCTGCAGCACAATAAACCCACTCTTACCCTGTTTATGTAACAACACCCGATCCTTGTACCTCTCTACAAATACACAAATGTATAGAATGTGCCCAAAGGATAAACCCCAGACAGATAACAGTGCTGCTCCTGGGGACCGGTCTAGCACTGAAGTCACCAAGGGAAGATTTTTCCACATTGCTCCCTCTGGTTTAAATTTTTCCAGTGAGAATGTATTCAGATGTCAACTGTCTATTAAATAAAAGCTTTTCAAAAAAAAAAAAAAAGTCTCCTAACCTCCTGAGGGGTTCAGATCCCTTTGAAAAGCTCATAGAAACCATGGACCTACCTGGAGCATCTGCCACCATAGGATCCCAGCCCTGAGGGAGGCCAGAACCTTGGCCCTGAAGCCCACCCAGCTCCTTCCTGCAGAGGTCACCTGCCGGATGTTATTTTCCCCTCTCTCCACTTCACACTCAGCCCCTCAGCAAATTCTAGCCTACGTGTTCCCTGGGCCTGTGTTTCTAAAACTCGTGGCATCAGAATCACCTGGGGGCTTGCTGGATCACCCCAGACCTGAGGTTTACTTTTCTAGCAAGTATTCAGTATTCTGACAGAACAGATCTCCTGCTCTACTTTGAGGGCCACTGATCTAGGTAAAGGGCACTATTGCGCTTCTCAGGGCTCACCAGGAATCCAGGGAGGGGCCCCAGCTGGGAACAGAGGCCTGTCTCCTCTGGTGTAGAAGAGAAGCAACGGCATCCCAGGAGTTGCTTGGGGAGAAGGGGAAAACCTTCTCCTGGGGGTTAGGACTAAGAGATGCCTTGCACTGGAGAACTGTGATTATCTCAGCTAGAAGGGACTGGGAAACACCCCACCCCAGGACGGGAGGGACAAGGGGAGTGGGTGGCTTCTTCCAAGTCTCCCCACCAGTCCTTGGGACTCAGAACTGCTCCTTAGTGTCTGATCAGCATGTGCCCCTCCTCTGCACTGTGACAGAAGGCATGGGCAGCAAGGCGGAAGGTGGGGAGCTCTCTGCAGACCCTCAAGCGTCCCCCTTACTCCCTTCCAGGCTCTGTGGTTCTCGAGTATTCAGAGAGAGAGAGTCTCACCTCACCCTCATCTCAAGGGATCTGATTGAACCAAGCAGGTGTACCTGACACTTGGACCAGTGTCTGGCACAGAGCTGGTGCCCAGTACATGTGCACTGAAGAGAAGAAGCAGAAACTCAGCTCCAGCCCGCAGTGCTGGATGCAGAGTTGTGAAGCGGGGGAGGTTTTCTGTGGTACTTTTCCACTCACTAACCTTTCTGCATCTCCCCTCCAACAAGTCCCAGTCCTCTCTGTGTCTGCAGGGACTGGCTAGGAGGTTTGTTTGTTTTCCCTGCAGTGAAGGTGTTCCCCGCTGGGAGTATTTTCATCTTACACCCAGAGCATTAATTCTGAAAGGTGGAATGTGGGGCTTCAGGGCATGAGGAGTTATGCAAGGTAGGGATTCAGGAGCAGTGGGTTCCAGCCTTCCCTCCATCCCAACTCACATCAGATCGACCCTCCTGCATCTCTCCTTAGACCTCGGCAGATGTAACAAAGATGCGAGTTCCCTGGGGGCTCGCTTTGGAGGAGATGCCCTGGGCGCCACCACCCAGGTGGCCTGGTATGTGTGTGGCGCTTCTGCGGGTGAGGTCCCAGCTGCTGTTTGGAGCGTCTTTGTCTGCCAGACAGGCCCAGGAGTGATGAAAGAAGGTCGAAGTTGCCAAATTCTTCTAGCAGCTTCTGAGATAAGAGCTTCTACAAAACTGAGGGAGCAAACAGCCTTGGCTACCTGCTAGCTAGTGACAAGTTAGCCTGAGAAAGGGAGTCAGGTCTGCCCCTTGGGACACTCGGTGAGGGTACAGCTTGATACGCCCCTGTCCCTCGATTCCTTACACCTGCTGAGGGTAGGTGATGGTGGGCAGTAACCAGTGGAGGGGCAGGCTGCAGATCCTCAGTCAACCCTTTGAGGGCCAACTGCCAACAGTCACCAGTGACTTTTTATGAGACAAATCCAATGCCTCTTCTCAGGCCTCTCCTCAACTTCCGAAAAAGTCAGCACCCCCATTAGACTTTCTTTCATTCTTCTATCAATAAGCACTCGCCCAGCACTCACCTTGTGCCAGGCTCTGTGGGGGGCTCTGGGATGAAAAGGGAATAGGTCCTGGTTGCCACTCCAGGAGCTTCCACTGGCAGGGAGAGGGACGTGCCAACGAGCCATGAGTGCAGAGTTTGGGAAATGCTAGGAAGGAAGCAGCCCCTTCTGGAACGTCTCCTTCCACATCGACACTGGGGATTTTATCTCTGTTCTCCTGTTTGACTAATAAATATCATCTCGTGTCTGCTGACTCTGCCCTCAGAGTCATTCTCCATCTCCACCACGGCACAGCATAGGGAGACTGTGAACCCATTTAATTTAACAGAAAAAGAAACCGAGGGACAGAGTGGCTCAGGAGATTGCCCCAGGCCACACACACCTTCCACTCCTTGACTGTCTTTCATTCCTAACTCTTTCTTGCATCGTAGTAAGATTCCCGCTCCCCAAGATCTGGTCTCCATTCTCTTCTCTGCCCACTTTCTGACCACCTACTTCCTCCATGATCTCAGGTCCTTCCACACACTCAGCTGCCGCCTCCCGTATCTGGATCAGAGGCACCCACCATACTTGCACCCACATTTTCTCTCCCACCGTCTGGGCATCTCCATCGGGGCATCCCACCAGTACCTCAGCCCCACTGTGCCCACGCCCATCGTCTCTTCCAGACCTCTCTCTGACTATTAATGCTGCCTCTCGCTCCTTGTCACCTGGGTCCCAAGGTATCTCTCTTCTGCTTCCCTCCAGAACATAGCAGAGGCCAATGAGGCAGTGACATCTCACTCAAGGCTCTTTTGGTGGCACATGACAGAAAAATCCTATTCAAACTACCTTGGTCAGTAACAGATTTTTTTTTTTTTTTTTTTGAGTAGAACTGGTCTCAGACATGACTGAATCTGATAGTTCCAATGGTACCATCAGGTCTTGTCTTTCAGCTCAGCTCCCATCCCATATTGGCTTTACTCTTAGTTCCCACAGGGTAGATAAATGCCCATCAGCTTATGCCTACACCCACTAAGGATTAGCAAAGGAGAGAGCACATCTTGTCCTGCTAAATCCAACACAAGTCCTGGGATTTGCTCTGTCTGCCCCAGCTGGAGTTGTGTGTGCAGTTGCTAGGCTAAGAGGACTCCGCACTCTTATTGGCCTTGCTGGGTCCTGGGCTCCATCAGAACTAAAGAGACAGAGTAGGGTTTCTAGTGAAGATTTTAATATACCCAAAGTCTCCATGAGGTATGTCCTTTCCATATTTGGGGACTACTAGAGAGAAGTGGCCTGATTTGTTCTGAGGATTTTGGTGGCCATTACTAGGCAAGATTCATGCCTAGACATTCTAAGGGTTGAGCCTTGATTCCACTACTATGTTACTCATGATAAGCTAGGGGAGGTGGGTGATAGACAATTCCTCAAATATCTGAGGTTAACACAATAAACGTTTGCTTTTCACCATGCTGAATGTTCCATGTGGAATAATGAGGGACTCTGCTCCACACAGTCACTTAGGGACCCAGGTGGTTGAAAGTGCCAGCATCTTGCAGCTGCACCATTGGCACATCTCCCCACTTTTCAAGTCAGGGGAAAGGAGAGACTGGAGAATTATGCCTGAGATTTTACTGCCTCCCTTCACTCAATATTCATGGGTTAGAACTGGTCACAATCTCACAGGAAGGGTGGGAAACAAAGGGAAGCACATGGACAGTCTGGAGAGAGTTAGTACTGCTGTCGGGCCACTCACTAGCTGTGTGTCTATGGACAAGTTACTTAACTTCTCTGTGCCTCAGTTTCCCCGCCAGTTAACTGAGGATTACAATTGTTTCTCTCTCATAGGGACAGTGTCGGGATTAAATCAGGTTCTGTATGTAAGTGTTAAGGGTTAACAGATATGGTTAATAGGATTAAAAGAGGTAAATGGTATCAATACCCCCTCTCCTTAGGGTCTCTTCTGCATAAATGACCCCTGCCCCAGCAGTAAGAATGAGCGCAAACATCATTCAATAATGTTCTGGTTTAGGAAAAGAACTTAGAGCTGAGTGATTTTTGATGAGTAGTTTAATATCTTTGAACCTCAATTTCACCTTTCATTAAAACAGATTCCTGCTTACCTTTTGGGGCTCATATGAGAGCCTAGTAAGAAGATGGTTGGTTAAGGAAATTATGCACACCTGAAACTTATTTTGCCTACCACAATGGTCAAAATGACCTACACATTTTAAAGATTTGCATGAGGGTTGGAGCCAAAAAAAAGGGTTTTTGCAGCTCATCTCACTTAAGTGGGAAACTCTGGAGACCATGACCACCCTCATCCCAAGTCCTTATATCTTGACCTCCCCAGATCTGCCCACAATGCCTCTTTGGCATCTTGCCAGAAGCATTCATTTGGGGGAGGGTTTGCGCTGCATCTGCCTATGGGCACAGATGGTCTTTCCCAGTCGCAGAAGGACAGGGGGGCACAGGCCCACAAGAAACAAGAGTCACTTGTTTGGCCCTTTATTCATTTTTTTCTCAGTAAATAGTTGTTGATGGTCTATTATGTGCCAGGCCTGTGCAAGTTGCTGGAATTAGCCAAACGAGGGAGAGCTGTCTAAGTGGCATGGTGGGGGCAACAGACAACAAACAAGGAAAGAAGTAAATACCTTTGGGAACTAATAAGGACCACAGAGGAAAATCAGACAGAGAGAGAGAGAGAGAGTGAGAGAGAGAGAGAGAGAAAGGCATGGCAACATCGGACGGAGTGATCAGGGAAGGCCTCTAAGAGGTGACTCTTGAGTTGTGCTGGGAAAGACAAGACGAATCTGGTCCTGCAGAGCATTCCAGGCACAGATGCCCTAGGACAGGAACGAGAGGTCAGGGTGCCAGGAGCCGTGTGAGAAAGGGTGATGGGGAGAGCATAAGAGGCAGGCAGGGGCTCGTCCTTAGGCCCTCTTTCTCTCCCCCTGAAGGGCCCGATGAGTCTGTGCATGTTCACCTCCTCCAGGAAGCCCAAGCCCTCCCCTGCCTCACTGGTCCAGTCTCACCAGTTCCCCTGGCTCCCTGCGGCAATGGGCTAGTACAGGAGATAGGTGAGAATTGCAACATGTTCTCTCTTTGCCCTCGAGGAACAGGGAAGATAGAATTTATAAGGGGGTTGGCAATACAGCTGGACAAAAGCGCAAAGTGAGGGCTGAGGAGAGGTAAGGGGAGGTGTGGATGGAGGCAGAGGTGTCAGGGGAGTGGGCTAGAACTTAGCTTTGACAGGAGTAAGAGCTCGATGGAGAGAAGGGGCGGGAGTGACATTCCACGGAAGAGGTGCACGGAGCCACGGAGTCATCAGAGAAGGAAAGGATCAGAGGACAGTCATACTCAAGGCAGTTTGGCTAGAGCCAGGGGTTGGAGGAGAAAGTTGGAAAAGCAAGAGGATATCAGCCTGCGACAAGGGAGCCGGGTGGCGCGGTACAGAGCACTCTGGCCACGGTGCCCAAAGGCAGGAATGAGGCTTCCGGAGCTGGACTAGTTGGGTTCAAATCTGGGTTCTGTCATTTACTAATGATGTGACCATAATGAGTTACTTTACCTCTCTGTGCCTTTGTTTCCCCATCTATCAAACAGTGATAATAACAGTATCAACCTCATTTTATGCTGCTCAAATGAGTTCATATTTGCAAAGCACTTAGACTAGATAGTACCTGGTCCAGAGTGAGTGTGATATAGGTGTTGGTTAAGTTAAGTGGATGCTAATGGGCAAATGAGACCCTACTGTGAAGGTGTTGGGACGCGCTCAGATGTCTCTGGGCAGAGTCATGCATGGATGAAAGGGTGTGCTACCCTGCACAGGCTGGATTAGAAGTAGGGAGCCTGAAAGTAGGAAGGCAAGTTAGGAGTCTGCTGCAATAATAGTCCAGGCATGAGGTGATGGGTGCCTGGTGAGGGGGTTGCCAGTGAGATTGAAAGGGAGGGAAAGATGGGCCTGGTGGTGGAAGTGCTCATGATACCTGGTGATTGGAGACTGGATTTGAGGAGTGGGGTGGAGGCTGAGGCTGTAGGCCAGGGTGATGGGATGAATGTGGGGCTACGGTCAGAGAGGGGAGTTGGAAAAATCATCTGGTTTGGAGGAAGATGGGGCACTCACGTGGAGACAGGCTGCCTTTGAGGCAATGCATGCCCGCGGCGTTTTGTGCGCTTTCTCATCTCCTAGGTTCGAGGAAAAGAATCCGTGGGGTTGGAGCCTAGCTCCCTGAGAGACGTGAGAACCAGGGTTTCAACTCAGGGTTCTGCACACCTGCATGTGTTAGGAGGAGGGTGGGAAGACCGAGAAAGGGCAGTAAATATTGAATGAGGCCAAGTCACACATCCTCTGTATACTGTATTGAAAGGGCAATCAGGAGGGGAAGACCCTGTCAGATACTGGACAGTGACGGAGTGAGTGGAGATCAGTCCCATCCCATACCTACACCTTTTGTCGGGGAGGGGAACTCATTGTCTCAAAACCCAGACGAATGATGACTACACTCATCCAGTGCCCTCATCTGGATCAGGAACATAACTGGGGTCCAGGGATAGTGGTTGGGATCAATAGCATTTTATTGTTGGTGTCCATTAATAAGTATTGACTGGGCACCTGTGTCAGGATCCTGTAAGCACAACAGACAATTATCCATTAACCAATGGATTTGGGGGGCATCTACTGTATTCGAGGCTCCATTTAAGGTATGGGGCTCAAAATAAAATAAAATACTTGGTTCTAGAAACCACATTAGCCTAGGTTTTTGTTTTTCCATTTTTAATTATTGATGACATCTTTAATATAGATATCAGAGAACTGTATCCTGCTTTCAATCGTGAAAATCTTGGTTCAGCCTGGCTTTTATACATAAATGTCCCCCTCTGATCTTCCCTACAAAGAGTTCTTAATTATAGAAATAAATCTATTTGTGAAATTTTCTTGGGATTCGGTAAGCTTTCATCAGTTTCTCAAAGTTTTTTTTAAAGAAACATTTATTTCTTTTGTTATTTCAGAAAAGAATACAAAAGAAAATTAAAAATGATCCATATTCCCTTCACTCAGATGACCCCTTGTTTCTGCTAATTATTGATTTATTAAATGTTTATTTATTTGTAAGCCGCTTATGTTTTTATAGACCCAGTTCACCTATAGCACAGGGGTTTTTTGTTGTTTTTTTGTTTTGTTTTGTTTTTATTTCATTTCTCTCACCTCTGGCAACTGCCAATCTGTTCTCTGCATCTATGAGCTTGTTTGTTTTTTTTTTCAGATTCCATATATGAGGGAGATCATCCAGTATGTGTCTTCCTCTGACTTATTTCATGTAACCTAATGCTCAAGAGGATTATATTTCTGCTTTTTATATGCACATGGAAAATAGTTCGAATGCTGAAGACGCAGAATGAGAAGCAAAATCTTATCATCGATCCCTCCCCCATTCCA
>NW_011888870.1:921753-926636 GCF_000151845.1 Pteropus vampyrus
TATTTGTGAAATTTTCTTGGGATTCGGTAAGCTTTCATCAGTTTCTCAAAGTTTTTTTTAAAGAAACATTTATTTCTTTTGTTATTTCAGAAAAGAATACAAAAGAAAATTAAAAATGATCCATATTCCCTTCACTCAGATGACCCCTTGTTTCTGCTAATTATTGACTTATTAAATGTTTATTTATTTGTAAGCCGCTTATGTTTTTATAGACCCAGTTCACCTATAGCACAGGGGTTTTTTGTTGTTTTTTTGTTTTGTTTTGTTTTTATTTCATTTCTCTCACCTCTGGCAACTGCCAATCTGCTCTCTGCATCTATGAGCTTGTTTGTTTTTTTTTTCAGATTCCATATATGAGGGAGATCATCCAGTATGTGTCTTCCTCTGACTTATTTCATGTAACCTAATGCTCAAGAGGATTATATTTCTGCTTTTTACATGCACATGGAAAATAGTTCGAATGCTGAAGACGCAGAATGAGAAGCAAAATCTTATCATCGATCCCTCCCCCATTCCAGTTTCTCTTCCTAAAGGTTTGTGCTGTTAATGGTTTCCTATATATCCTTCCAGAAAATGTTAAATGCATTTATCAGCATTATAAATGCATGATTCGTATCCTCGTCTTAGAAGGTCCTCCTACAGGTTAGGAATGGTTGCTCTCTCTAATCTTTGATAGCCCATTTTTATGTTTGTTTTTTTTTTCTTGTCCTGTCATATCTACATTTAAAAAATAACAGTCAGAGGAACCAGGTTGCTAATGCTCCTCTGCCTTGGAGTAGCTGGGTGGCATCAGCAGGTTACTTTACTTCTCTGAGCTTCAGTTTTCTTGTCACTAAAATGAAAGTTCTTACAGGGATTCAATGGCAGGGTAAATGCAGAAAGGCCTGGTTATCCAATTGGGATTCCGCAAATGTTAGAGCATCCCCTTAGTCCCTTTTGGAAGGAGACGGGGTTGCCAGTTCTAAATAAATATCACAGAAGGACCTGTCAGCAGTTGCCCCTCAGAATGACCCGTCACTTCGTTTCCTGGCTGCAGGAAGAAATGTGTGGGAGTCTCCCGAAAGGAGATGACAGGGTCACATGAATTCCTTACCCTCGGTGTCAGCTCCCGCCCCAGGTGCCCAATAGATTCTGGGGGCTGGTCCCATCTGTCCTTGGCTGGGAGGGAATTCCTGCCAACAGCTGGACAGTCCCTGATATATGGTCCCTGTCATCCCCCTCTCTTTCTCTGATCTCAGGTTTTAAGACCTCTGTGACCCCAGCATCAGAAAGGTCTCTACATCCTCCAGGGTCTAGTAGGCAATGTGGCTATTGTCAGCAAAGCCCCAGAAAGTCAGAAGGAAAGGCAAGATTCTAGCCCAGGGAGGTGGGGCTGTGGTGATGACAAATGATGGCAGAAGGTGGACGAAGGCCAGTTGTTGCATGCTGGGATGCGTCTGCCACAGTGCTGGGTCCTTTGCCGGTGTTCTTGCTTGGCTGTCCCAACTGCACTCCCATTTTCATGGATGAGGACACTGAGTCTCAGAGAGCTGAGCTAATTGCTATTCAGTGAGTAAGAGGCAGAGCCAGGACTAGATCCTGACTGCAGAATCCAGAGCTCATGTTTGCCTCTGTGCTAAGCGTGGGTGAACATGAGGGAGGGGACCAAACAGGGCCCCTAAAACTCAAAGCTGCCAATGCACAGGCATGGACATGCTTCTCTTGGGGTCTGTTTTTTATCAATCCTGCTCTCTGTAGCCTTAGTACCTAGAATAGCACTTGGCACTACATAGTAGGTACTCAGAAAATCTCTGTGGAATGAAGAAAAGAATGAACAACAGAAATGATTGATTAGTTAACTAGATGGGCCCACCCCATACTCCGAGGCTGATGTTCCCTAACTGATCTCAGAGCCCTGTGACAATTGGTGTGAGCTTAACACTGAGCCACCAGCAAGATTTTGGAAAGGAGCACAGGTTTCACTCTATTCAATAGCCCCCTTGCCAGATCTCCCGGGGGAGAAGAAAGAGTGGTACCCATCCAGGATGGGGGAAGTATAGACTCTGCCTTCTCTACAACACGCAGTGGGGCTGCAAGGCACCAAAGCCCAGGACTGTGGCCTCCAGCTGACACCTGTCAGATTGCCTGGGTTTTGTGGCTGGGCTGGTCTAGGCAGGGAAGCACTGACCAGAAGGATGAGGGACAGGAAATTTAGCAGCAGGGCACCTTTTGACAGTTCTCACTGTGCCGGTGGCGGGGAGGGGAGGGATGGGCAGCCTGAAGGTCACAGCAGGGTCAGCCTTGTTT
The DNA here is from genome assembly GCF_000151845.1 of Pteropus vampyrus. Taxonomy (NCBI): domain Eukaryota; kingdom Metazoa; phylum Chordata; class Mammalia; order Chiroptera; family Pteropodidae; genus Pteropus; species Pteropus vampyrus. The sequence goes on from NW_011888870.1 coordinate 924,040, forward strand.
CCCTGCTGCCAAGCTGAAGGTCCAGCTCACAAGGCAGTTAGCTGTCCACAGCCCGGCCTGTGAGGAGCACATATTAATAACAGTACAAGCAATAATTATGGAGTGTTCAATCATGCATTGGATACAGTGCCTTCCATGTAATTTTCTCATTTAACTTTCACAATAAATTTAGGAGCTAAGTACTATTTTATCTGGATTGTACGAATGAGAAAACAGAAGTACTGAAAAGTTAGGTTGTAAGGGGGATTTGAACCACGAACCTGGCTCCAGAGTCCTTGAATATGACCACTGGGGTCCCCTGTCATGGTTAGGGCCAGGTCCCTGAGCAGCTTTTCTCACCAGGCTGCTTCCTTGGGCCTCTGAGAAAGGACCTACGGGCTTCCAGCCCTGCCTGACTCCACCATCCAAGTGAGCCACTGTCACCTCTGAACAACTTGGGGAAAAGCAGAGAAAGCCAGCTGTGGAGGAGGGGCTCAGGAAAGGCCCTGGGGAGGACTGGCTACAAGGATGATTGGAAGAAGGACATTCTGGCCAGAGAGCTGAGTGTGCAGAGGCACAGAAGCTCAGGGTGTGTTTTATGGAGCGCAGCTCAGTTAGGCAGAGAGCGAGATATACAGGGGAAGAGCTTTGAGAGATAAAACTAGAAGGCCACAGACAGAGCGTTAGGGCTTTGTCACCAGTGCTTTAGACACAGCGACACCGAAGTGAACTGGCGCTGGGATGTGTACTGTAGTTCATTCTGTCCCCGCACTGTCGGATGCCCCTTGAGACAGGGGCTGGTATTTTTTCTTTCAGGGCCTCATCAAGGTCTTGTCATAGGAACCCTGAGCTACTGGGTAAGAAACCAAGCTCCTCTGAGGCTGGAGGGGCCATGGGGGTGAGGCCATGTGGGATGGCCACATGAAGAGGAGATAGCCTTGATGGAGGAGAGAAACCCAGGCACCCCAGGGTTCCAGCTGAGTCCAGGCCTCGGCCAGACCCCCAGCCAGCCAGATGCAGCCACATTGTGACACACCCACCCAAGACGAGCAGAAGAACCGCCCAGCTTGATGCCTAGCACACAGATGAGCTGTCTCCTCAAAGCACTGCCCACGCTGCAGAATCATGGACAAATGAATGTAAGTTTTGGGGTGCTTTGTTACATACATGAAACAGGAGTTGGTCAGGAAACTGCCTTTGGAGATATCAAATGAATGAAAGCATCAAATGCAGGTGAATCACTGACTAAGACTCCGGAAGCCTTTTCAGGTGGATCAGCCTACCCAGCTCACTAGTCACTTTTCTTTGTTTAGCTGCCATTAATTGACTCATTTGCATCAGTTTCCTGAGCCTTGATGGCAGGTCCTCTGGGGCAGGGACCCAGGGAGCTGTGTTCTTTTTGCCCTCTAGCCTCAGCTAGAGTTCTGCACATAGTGGGGGCCCAGTTCGAAGTGCTGTCTGACTAATGCGAGTCAGCTTCTTTTAAGCCAGGCCTTTATCCCAAGCCAGAGGAGAAATCTTCAGACAAAGTGCCTGGTTCAAAGCCCAGCTCTACCACTTGTTTGCTGTATGATCTTGGGTGGCTCAAGTCACCTCCCTGTGCCTCTATCTCCTTATCTGTAAAACGAAGAGACTAATACCTGACCTTATGAGGGTACATGAGATAACAATTTTAAGGAATCTAACACAATGCCTGGCCTATAAGTGTCCCCCCACTCCACCCATAATATCCATATTTTCTAAAGTAGAATGAACAATTTTAGGTTCCAATGACCCCTCCATTTGCCACCCCTAAAACCTCTTCTCCACAAGTCAAGCTTGGGTCTAGCATCAGTCATCATTTTCGGCCGAATTCTCACTGCCCAATTGTGAGTCTGCTGGAAAGAGGCTAGTGAGGGTGTAAGCCCCACTTCTAGGATGAGAAGACCTGAGTTCCATTCCTACCTCTGTGCCCGATGGCCAGGAGATTTTGGACAAGTTGCTTGGCACTCTGTGCAGTGAGGTTCATCCTTTCTGCCTCTACCCCGCATAGTTGCTGTGAGGCTCTAATGGGGACCTATAGACATGGAAGAACTACTGTCATTGGTATAGCATCGAGCATGCTTTTGGATGATGACACCATTTTTAGTCCCTTCAGTAGGAATTGGTTCACTAGAGCTGTGCTCTCCAAAATTAAATTAAGTTAAAATTAAAAACCCAGTTCCTCAATCACACCAGACACATTTCAAGTACTCAAGAGCTATGTGTGGCTAGTGGCTACCATACTGGACAGCACAGATAGGGACAATTTCCATTATTGCATAAAGTTGCATTGGACAGTATTGCATTAGAGTTTTTCCAATAGGACAACCAACATGGGAATGAGAGGGAGAGATGGAGGCCGAGGAGGTCTGAGCAGAAACGTGCGGGTGACATGGATTTTTTTTAGTTTGCTTTTACAGACCCCATTTGGCTGACCAGATTCCGAAATAGCCATCATCCTCGATCTCCTCTCTGCTTACAGCCATCCTGGGCAGCTTCTCTGGAAATAGCATTTTCTCACCATGAGATCAGGGAGCCTGAGGGCTGCCTCCAAAAGGAAGTGGCCAGAGCAGGCCAAGACCATGAGTCCAGGCTGA
>NW_011888870.1:926686-939912 GCF_000151845.1 Pteropus vampyrus
AAGAGCTATGTGTGGTTAGTGGCTACCATACTGGACAGCACAGATAGGGACAATTTCCATTATTGCATAAAGTTGCATTGGACAGTATTGCATTAGAGTTTTTCCAATAGGACAACCAACATGGGAATGAGAGGGAGAGATGGAGGCCGAGGAGGTCTGAGCAGAAACGTGCGGGTGACATGGATTTTTTTTAGTTTGCTTTTACAGACCCCATTTGGCTGACCAGATTCCGAAATAGCCATCATCCTCGATCTCCTCTCTGCTTACAGCCATCCTGGGCAGCTTCTCTGGAAATAGCATTTTCTCACCATGAGATCAGGGAGCCTGAGGGCTGCCTCCAAAAGGAAGTGGCCAGAGCAGGCCAAGACCATGAGTCCAGGCTGAGCACCAAATAAAGATTTATTCCCTGTCCTAGATGCTGGTTGGATGGGCCTGTGGGCTGACAGAGAGCTTTTCTTCCTGTCCCTCAGTGCAGCTTGGTCCAGAGGGCATGGCAGAGAGCAGGGACAGCAGTGCCAGGATGATGGTGCCTAAGATTGGTGATAAGGACCAATTAGTCATAGGGTACATCCCATGACCCTACTGTCAATCCATGGAGCTCCTTGATCTCCAGATCCTCTCTCCACTCCAGGCCATGGCATCAAGAACCCAGCATGCTCATGGTCACCAGCACTAGAAACTGAAGCTTGACCAACAGGCTCTGTGACAGGGGAGGCCTGGAGAACAAAACGGACAGATCCCAAAGACCCCTCCGCGAGAGGCTCAGCTGGGAGGAGACCCCAGGAAATCTACATTTTCTGGCTTTTTCTATAGAGCTCCTTCCTGCCCACCCCAACCTGACATACACATCATATTCATGTATGTATGCAAACAGACTCGCAGACAGCAGGCACCCAGACATGCACACACAGATCCACCCAGAGATGGATGCAGACATAGGTACCCAGACATGCAGAGCAGATGTGCCCTCCCAGGCATGGGCTCACAGCCGTAGTAACACGTTTACTGGCACCAGTTACTAGCGGGACAGAATTCTCTCTAAATCAAATCAGAATTCTCCCTAAATCAAAGACACCTTCCATTAGCCCAAAGTTTAAACTCTGCGTCACCAAACAAAAACCGTCCCAGGGGCCACCCTGGCCCTCGCCAACTGCAAATTAAACACCCTGTTGTTCCAGAAGTCCCCGCATACTGAGCATGTGCTTGCAGAAGGGGTCACCCAGCTGGGCATGTGACATCCCTGGTCTCAGCTAGAGGCTCCTCCTCTCTCGGGACAATGAGAACGTGAGAACACAGCACCTGTTCTCGGGGCTCTCCCAGGCACACCTGCCCCTCTCCCTCCGTGCCCTTCTAATCTTCACAACAGCTTCAGTTTCCCACGGGCCTTCCGGTGCCCTCCCCACCCTCTGGAACAGGCAGGCAGCATGACAGGTGACAAATCAAAAGTTATTGTTTTCTGCTCAGGTGTGTGCCAGGGCTGGGGGCAGGAAGGGAAGGCTTTGATTGGGGTGAGAGTTCTTAGAAGTCTGTGAGGCCCCAGAGTGTCTCAGGCCCGTGGCTGGAACCTTGTTTTTAGCAGTCGGTCAGTCAGAGCTGCCGGAAGCTGTGACTGATTTCCAATCCTGCCCAGTGCCAGTTTCACGTGCTGCATCAGCCTTTAGGAACTTTCGTCACCTCCTCACACCAGAGTTTCACAAAGTAATCTCAGAAAAAGGCTGGCTCCCATCTTCTCCATCCCAGCCGGGCAAGCGCCCCTTCTCTATCCCCGTGCTTTCTCTGACCACCCAGTGGCTGACGGCTGGGCTTACCCAAGCCCTGAACCCGCAGGTGAGGTTGCCCCCAGCTTTTTAACCCATCCGCCTTGAGCTTGGTAGGTTATTAATAGCCTCAGCTTCCATCCCCAGACCCACTGGGAGTTTAAAATGAAGTCACCCACCCATCTCTGAAACCACAGAAAATGTCCTGTGCCAGAAGATTAATTCTCTCCTTGCTTTGTGCCCTCTTAAGATCGACAGAGCAAGATTTAATAACAGATCATTTAAAAATAATAATTTAAAAAAGGTAAAAACCGTAATTAAGGAAGAAAAAGTCAATTAAAAAAAAAAAAAACCAACAATAAAAAGGAAACAAAAAAAAAAAACCCAACAAAGCAAGGGGTCCTTGGCCAATTTGGTCAACAATAAGGCCCAAAAAACCAAAACAAGGGTTGGCAAAATGCCGCAACCAAAAAACAATTGGTGAAAAAAACCCCCAACAAAGAACAAGCAACAACCAAAGGCCTTTCCCAAGAATAAATCAATCAAACCTTAAAAAGGTGGGAAAAAAGGAAAAAGAATCCCAATTTTTCAGAAAGAAAAACTGAGACCCAGAGAAGTCGAGTAACCTACCCAAAGTGATATACCCATCAAGGGAGGCTTTGTGCTCAGGAGCCTGGCTCTAGGGCCCAGGCTTCTGCTCTAGGGCTTCTCTCGACAGCAATGTCATGTTATAGCTCTTAGGCTGTTTCATCATTCTTTGATAATCATTTATCGATAATCTCTCTCTCCCACTAGACTACCATATCTCTGAAGCCACTGGAGCGGGACATGTCTCAAACACAGGCAATGGTTCAAAAGTTGGTAGAATGAATGAATGGAGTTTCCTCCCCCTCCCTGTATTTATGTCATTCATCAAATGTCTTGGAAGTGATTGGGGGTGGGGAGAAGGGGCAAGAGAAGGCACCAAAGGATCGGTGGCTAAAAGCACAGTCCAAATGGCTAGGTTTGAATCTCTATCTCTACTCCTTGCTAGCTGTGTGACCTTGGACAAATTACTCAACCTCCTAGGGCCTCGGTTTCATCATCTGTTAAATGGGGATAATAATACCTTTTGCCTTCTAGATTTGTCATGAGAATTAAATGAGACAATGCTGGCTCAGTGCTTGGCACATAGTAAGGGCTCCATAAATGGCAGTTATTATCACTGTTAATATGATGTTGGTATAACTTCTGCTTCCCCTGGATCTGATGTGAAGTCAAAGCCTCCTATTAGCTCTTCCTCAGGCCACAGCCAGCGGCTTGTTGGCAGGCGCCTGTAGCAGGCGTGACCCACTTCTCCCCATCTGTCAGGGTGAATCCTCCGCAAGTTCCGGTCAGAGCTTACAACCCACTTATTAGGTTAATTAGACGTGACACCTTTCCAAAGATACTGTGGCTCCAAAGCCAGCGCTAACATCTGGTGAAGGCTGCAGCTTGCCAAGGATTCGGGGAATGACAAGTTCTCACTGGTCTCTGGTTGGAACAAGTGGGACAGGATGGGGTGGCAGGGGCTGGAGGACCCATCTATTCCTCTCTTGGGATTATTGGCTGGCACCTGGGGTCTTCTCTGGGCAGGATTGCCAGATAAAATTAACAGGATGTCCAGTTAAACTTGAATTTCAGATAGGTGTCAAATTTATTTTTTAGTATAAGTAAGCCCAAATATTATCCGGGCATACATATATTAAAAAAAATTGGGTGTTTATGTAAAATTCAAATTTAAATGTATGTCCCTGCTCTCATCCAATTCTGGCAATCTTATCTCTGGGACATTTAGGAGAGAGAAATGAAGAGCAGGGAAGGCCCAGGTATTTGAAGGAGCAGGAGCAGAACTTGGCTGGGCCTGGCTCTCTCTGCTGCTCTGGCACTGGGAGCTCCACCCTGGGCCTCCTGGGTCTGAGGCGAGGTTACCCAGGGACCTCTGGGAGCCTACCTCCCATGGGAGGCTCAGCGGGAGGAACAGGGCGCTGCTGCCAACTCAGTTGTTTGCACTTCACTGGCTCCCCGGGGGGACGGGCCCCTTCCTGGTTAACATCCTGGATGGGAGAACAGAATAACAGCCTTTCTCCCCTGAGGGGGCATTGACATGAAGTCCCGGGAGCTCCTTGGGTGGCAACAGGCCTCTAAGGCTCAAGTGGTGCAGGACCTGGAAGGCCCATCCCTCCTGTTACAAGAAGCCCTGAGAGGCTCAGGAGCTTGTCCAGTGTCACGAGGGGAATCGGTGCTGCAGGTGAACCTAGCACATGGTCTCTGGACATCTCGTTCCCATTCCTCCATGCCTCTGTGGCCGCCTTTCTGTGTCTGTTGGGAGGGAGCAGCTATAGCCAGAACAATTCCGATCTTCAAACTCCACGGCCTTAGAACTAGACCCATCATCTTCCCTCTCCAACATGCTCCTCTACCTGGTTCCACAGCTCAATACATGGCACCCTACCCACCTGCCTGTACCAACTAGAAACTCAAGCATCATCTTGGGTACCTCACTCCTCCCCTTTCCTGTAAATCACTAAGCCCTGTTAAGGCCACTTCCTCTGTAGCTCTTCAATTCGCTCACCTCCTTCCACTGCTACCACCAACACCTGAGTCCAGGCAGCCAGCATCTTCCACTCAGATTGTTGCATCAGCCTCCTGACTGGTCTCCCAGCCTCACTCTCCTGCCCTCTGATCCATTCTGCTCCCAGCAGGAGGCAAACAAATCTGTGCGTGTCAGCCTCTACCATCCCATCTTACAAATCCGTCCCCAGCTTCTTATTATTTTTAGGGTCTAAACTGCCTTCTTAACATGGCTTGCAAACCTCTGTGTGATCTAGCCCTGTCCACTCCTCCCATCACTCCTCCCATCGTGGAAATCCCTCCCTCCACAGTGCAACAGCTGTGTTCTTTCACTCCTTCCATGAACCAAGCTCTTTCTTGTTTCGGCGCCTGGCACATGCTGTCCTGTCCACCTGCCCGCCTCGCTCCTCCCACCCTGCCTTCCCGTGGCTAACCCCTACCTGTTTTCCTTGTCCATCAGACCTTTGCACAGTCTCCACCCCCTCAGGAAGCCTCCCCTCGGCCCTGCCAACCCTCAGAGACTGAGGTGGGGGCTTCTCCCATGCGCCCCTCTGTATTTTAATGATTTCTCATTATCGCTAGTTTGTCCTCACCGCTAGCCTGTGGGCCGTGCGAGGGCAGGGGCCAAGTCTAGCATATTCTCTGTTATGTATATAGTAAGCGTGGTGGTGCTGAGTACATAGCGAGGGCTCACTAATCATGATTATAAATGTCTGAGTAATGTCAGGCTGTAAGCATTGGAAAGAGAAAGGAGAGGAAAAGAGGGGCCGGCCTAGCAATTTTTCAGTTCTAGCCACACAACAGCATTACCTGGGTTGCTTTATAAACATATCAATGCTCGGGCATCAGTCCAGAGATTCTAATCCTTTTGATCTGAGATCGGGCCTGAGCATGGGTATTTTTTAAACCTCCTCAGATATTCTAATGTGCAGCTGGGGTCGAGAGTCCCTGGAGGAGCTCTAAGTCAGTGCATACAGCCTCAACTCAGTAAATTCTTGCTGACTGGTGTTCACCTCTACTGCTAGTGTGTGTGTAGCGGGGAGTTATTCCCAGACATGTAGCCCTGCCCCAGCCTCCCCTCCTTGGGGAATGGCTCCCTGGCCCAAGGACGAAAAGGTGACCCTCCACTCTTCCCCTATGGAACCAGTCTGGCAGCCCCCCACTGGCTCTGTGGGGAGACAGCCTGGACCAAGAGGGAGGACAGGGGCTGGGATCTAGCTCAGCAGGCTGGGTCTTCAGTCTCCTGCCAGAGCTGGCCCCAGGGGAGTTCAGTTGGTTCAACAAATATTTGCTGAGCACAAGATTGGCCCAGGTATACTGCTGATGGTTGGGGAGACAGAGGTGAATCCGGTAACCTAGTCTGACCGCAGATCAGCCCCACATCCGGCCCCGGGAGGGCTCTAAAAGAAGTTGGTTGAGGAGTGGAAGTGGCATTTGCATGTTGGCGCCCGTTAGCCCCCAAATCCACCCCCACCACCACCTAAGCGAAGAGGAAGCTGTGGTCCTCATGTTCCCACCCCCACTGCCCTCAAAGTTTACTATGGCCCAGTGTAGCCAGAACTGTTGCATCAGAATTCCCTGGGGAGCTTTTTAAAAACACAGGTTCTTGGCGCTACTCAAGGAAATCTGAAAATGCAGTACTCTGCATTTTCAGCGATTCCCCGAGAGATTTTGATGCAAGTCATTGGCGATTCCATGTGTGGCTGCCTTTAAGAACCACAACCATCTCACTTCTCCAGGTGAGTTTATGCATTTTGGGGGAAGGAGGTACACGAATAACACAATGTTTCCTGGGCGTGGAGCTTAACCACGCCTGGCTCTAACTGACTCGATTCATAGTCATCTTTCCCCAATATCATCCAAATGGGTACCGGATGATTTGGCTGAGCAATTTGCATAATCCCATTTTATAGACCAGAAAAGGGCAAGGACTTCCCAAGGTCAGAGAGCAAAGAGTAAATCAAGGTTCTGGCTCTCAAGTTGCTCACAGACTAACTTGTGCAAACTACAAGCAGCTTTGGGCAGAACGAAATCAATGAACCCAAAGAGGTAAATACAAAGCAAGTGTAGAGAAGAAAGCAATTAATGTCTACTGGGGAATGGTGAGGGAGGTCCCAAAGAAAGAAGGCGGTGGCATTTGAGCAGAACCTTGGTAGATGAATTCAACTTTGACATTCAAGGAACGAGGGGAAAGAATACCAATCAGAGGATACAGCGTGAGGGGTGTAGGGAAACATACAAAAGGAATGGTGGGTGGTCTGATGGATTGCAGTGTCGGGTGTAGGAACAGACACGACAGCAACGACATGGGAAAGGTCAGCCAAGGCCTCTTTACTTAGTGGGCACCGGGAAATGGCCAGGAAGGTCTGAACAGGGACGTAACAAGGCCAGTCTGGCTTTAGGAAGGTAATATCTAGAGACGGAGGGCTGGAGGAGGATGACTCGACCTTAGCAGGCGAGCATGGTGAGTCACTCCACTTCTCTGGGTCAGTTTGTCCATCTCAAAAACGAAGAGAATTTTCTCTTCTGTCTCAGAGTTGTGAAAATGGAAGAAAAGGCAGATGAGAAGGAAAAGATGTTGATAAGATCCAAGGGGGCAGAGGTGTTTTCCTCGGATTCGGAGTCAGGGAGTTATTTGGGGGCTATGTGTGCAATGATGTACCTTGGCTGGAGACCCCAGTGGCATGGCTGCAAGACACAAGGGCATCCAAAGATGATATAGGACAAGCTGAGGAGGAGACATGTGTCATCTGAACCCATACTGAGAGGGAGGGAGGGAGGGAGAGAGACTTCAGAGCCTAACCTGGAGCAAGGTGGCAAACTGACTTGTTTCTGCATCTGAATGGGGCTCAAAGAATAGAATTCTTGTTTCTTGGAGAGCCTTGGGCTCAGCTACCCTGAGCCAGAATCTCTTGGGAGTCTGACCAGCATTAACCTCAGCTCCAGCGTAGAGATGACTGTGGGAGAAGCTACAGTCAGAAAGGCTCAGGACCTCTGGTCAAGAGTGACATGAGCTGATCCAGAGGGCTCTCTGAGTGTGTCCAGTCCAACCTCTTGCCTTGGCAGTGTCCAGTAGTGTCCCCAAGAGGACTACCCGCCACTTACCCCAGCCTTTGAGTCTTACTCATTCTTCCAACCCCGCTAGACTTGGGGCCAGTGTTTAACCCACGTTAGCACCTTGAAGCCTCACAATTCTAGGAAGTGAGTTTTTTAATCTTAATTTTCTTGATGAGGAAACTGAGCCTCAATATGTCCACACAATCAGCATATGGAAAAGCTGGGATTCAAACCAGGGCCTGGGATGTTAAAGCCTGGGCTTTCCCTAAGGTATTATGCATCTCTCAGACAGGGGCTGAGGTGTCCTTTTAGGCCAAATATTGGAGGTCAGAACACGAAGAAGCTAGTTATGTGAGAGCTAAGGTGTGAGTTGGTGAGCTCATTGGAAAAATGCTTCCTGGAGGAGGCAGTGCGATTCTGGAGAGAGGAACTAGAAGGCCAGTCTGGAGGCCTTGGCCTCTCTGGCCCAAGCTGCAGGCTTACTCAATTCTCTTGGGGGAAGGGGGACTGTCTTTCCAGGGAGACATTACTCTGACATAGGCTTGGGGAAGTGAGTCCTGTCTCCTCCTCCTACATGGATTCTTTCCGGTCTCCGTGTGTTTGGTCCTCAGGAGTCTGAAAGAGCACATGCATAGACCGATGCCACCTTCATACCCTTCAACCCCTCAGGCCATGACACTCTGGGGTCCAGTGTGGGCCTGACCAGCCACGTTGTTGAGTTCAGCAGTTCACATTGCTCAGTGATATACGGGCTTCATGGTAGAAACTTCCCCACTGGGTGGGGAGACCACACCTTTGTTTTACATTTGTGTAACCCAAGGGCCCAGTCAATCACTTCCCCCAGTTAAGGGCTAGAGATCTCAGAGGAGCATGATTTTGCCTGTGGAATGACCAGGCTTCCTTTCCTTTTTTTTTCTTTTCATTCTTCTTTTTTTTAACCCAACCCTTCTACCTTCTCATACCCACACCAGTCCCAAATGAAGCAACTGTTCTAATGATCTCTCTGCCAGAGCCATTGCCTTCGCTTCAGGCTCCATCAGCTTTTCTTTGTTTGATTGACAGAGGAATCACTCTATCCTAGGCCCCCATTCCCTTGATCACCGCCCATTCATCTCCGTCCCATCCTATCTGGTGCCAAAATGGTCTTTCTTGCTTTTGCTTTGGATTTTATTTAAAGATCAATTTTTTTTAAAGATCAAAATTACTCATAAATATAATACAGAGACTCAAAGATTTGTACAAAGTTAGTTACGAACAACTGCAGTCCTGACCCGCCTCCAAGGGTTCCCACTTTCAACTTTTGAAACTGATTCTCTGAAATGTTCTCAATAACATCTCATTCTTGATCTTTGGAGTTTTAGGAAAATTTTATTGATTTACTGCCCTGGGAGATGAGTTCTTCTACCTCCTGCGTACATCACACCTACTCCCTTGCATCTATCTTCCCAATATGGTAATATAGGGTAATTTTGGTTGTTTCATTATTTACTGTTGACCTTTTAAAACTATAAAAACACTGTGAACAGGCGAGCCACACGGTTTTTATTTTTTCCACCTTTCCTTTAAATCTGGGTAGTCACCAGCTCATGGGCAGTATCAGCCTAGTAATAATTTGACTCAACTGACCCCAGCCACTGACATCTTCAAAACGAATCCTTAAATCCTACCTGTGAAACATCTACAGTGAGGCTAATAGTGAGTTTGCCAAGAAGACATGGTCCAAAAAAGTCACTGGCATCTATTCACTTTAAGTGTCATCGAGAGGCCGCTAAATGGTGGCTCTGATGTGGAGTCCAGAGTCAGAGCGTGTGGGTTTGAAATCAGCATCTTCCCTCTTTGGCTGTGAGATCTTTAACAAGTTACATGTCTCCTCTGAGTTTAAGTTTCTTTATTTGTAAAGTGGAATTGAAGAACGGAACTGCCTAGTTTATAGGACTCTGACTGGGATAAAATGAGATGACACACACAACATAGTGAGCATGCAAAAAGCATAACAAATAGTGAGCTTCACTACCGCTGCTGGGTTAACTATTAGCAGGGGCTCCCTTAGTGGATACCCCAGAATGAAGAAACAACATGCTTTAAAACGTCCAGGACTTGCAGAGCGGTTAAAGGTCAAGTGCCCCATCTCCTGAAGAGCCAGCATTCCTGTGTCATCTTCTCTGAGGAGCACAGTCCCTGAGTGCCATGTGGGGCCTCGGCTAGGCTCTAGAGGATAGAGGTGTAGACTGGTAGGATCTCTGGGCTCTGTTCTCACAGCCCCCCACTTTGCTCGCTTGGATTGTTGTTGGGGCATCACCCTGCAGTATGGACCTTGTCACGCTAGTCTCACTTCCTTTGGTTGCTCCCAGGAGAGGGTTGACATTTGACCCTCTCCAGCTTCTTCCTTGTTTATTGGGCGCGTGTGTGTTAAATCAGATCTAATAGGTGCTAATCTTAAGAAATTCAAACAGGGCAATGCAGAAGTACATAAAAGAAAATTTAGAAATCTTTTTTCCACCCTAGAGGTAATTGTTGTTAACAGTTTGCTCTGCACCTCTAGCATTTTATTTTCTATGCTTCATAATGTGTGTGTGTAGAATTGGTTCATATACTATATTCGGTTATATGTTACAATGCATATATAGTAATAAAATGAGATCACGCCATACATTCAGTCCAATTACTTTTTCACATAATGTATCATAGACCACTTTTCAGGTTGATCAAACACTTTCGGCAGAATGCTCTGTATGTTTTTTTGGGTTGCTTCCCATTTTTACCTAGACAAGCAGTCTTGTGATGAGTGTGCTCTTGGGTATATCTTCGTGCATTCGTGCTAGTATTTTTAGAGCAGAGTCCTGCAGAGTGGAGATGGAAACCACTCAGGAGTTACTCATCGTGATCTCTCTGGCCCCTTAGTCCCTGGAAGATGACCTCCTCCAGCTTCCTTTCCTCCCATCTCTCCTCCCTCCACCAGCCCACTACTTCTCCTGGAAAATGTCTAATCTGGGCCAGGCTTGGGCAGCTAGAATATCTGCTGTGTGTGTCCTTTGCTATCGGTTCTCATGGAAAACAAAAGGGCTTCCGCCATCTGGGGTTTAGGGAGCACATCTTCATTTCAGCCCAGGCCCAAGTTTGTACCGAGCCTCCACCTCAGATGAGGCAGAAACTGCTTGCAGATCGGAAATGACTACTTTTCCTGCCTTTGGCCTTCCCACAGTTTCAGAAAATGAAGAAACTGAAACCCAGAGAGGAAGTGGCCTACCTAAAGCTGGCCCCTGGGTCACATCTGGGTCTCCGGGCATAGAGGAGGTGGGATGTAGTGTGGAGGTGGGAACAGTGGCAGAGGTGGGAGAGGGGAGCTATGTGCTGAGCCCCTTACCAGGTTACCCCATTCGGTCCCGCTTCCCAGGTGAGGAAACCGAGGCAGACCTGGGCCTGTAAGTACTAAACTGTCGTTCTCCCTGCCTTGACCTCCAAAGTCTGAGCACTGGGCTGCAGCTCTCAGGTTTGGTACTCAAGGGAACCAACAACCCTCCCGGGTGCTCCTGCCACCCAGTAGTGGTTCCAGTGAAGATGCCGATTCTACTCGCGGGAGAGCCCAAACCTGAAATGTACCAGCCAGGCTGCTGGAGGCTCCGTGTCCCCAGAACGCCTCTTCACACAGCCAGCGAGACTCTCAAGCAGCCTGTCCGCCCCTCACCCCCACAGGATCAGAGCATGAGAATTCCCAATCTCCCTGTCCCATAGTGGGCACCCCTGGTGACTTCTCAAAGATCATGTAGCAGAGTAGGATCCAAAAGGAGGGATCCATTTTTTCCTTCCTCCTCCCTTGGCCAGCAGTTCAGCCTTGTACCTTCTCAAAGAGCCTGCATAAAGGGCAGGGAGCTGAGGGAACACCCACCTGTGCTCCATCAGCTGCCCTCTGCTCTGTGGAAGCTGGGGACTCCTTGGGCAGGGCCTTCCTCCCCAGGATGCCAACCTCATGCTAAAACAGCAGCCCTGGTTGCTGGGTGCTGTCAACAAAACACTCCCCATAGGCCCAACTCTTGCTGGGGATTGAGAACAGCGGTCTCAGGAAGAGGCTCCATTTCCCAGGGCTAGCTCAGGGAGGAGTGGGGTGAGCTGGGAGGCACGGCCTGTCACCTTGGTGTTTGGAACACTTGTCGAGAAATGCCGTCTCTTCCTAAGGCCTTCATACCTCCTTCTTCCCATCTCTTTCCCACTTGATGGTCTTGCTCTCCAACCAATTCAAGAAAGGCAGAAATCTCATGTGCCCTCTATTGTCTCCCAGTGTTTAGCACATTGCAGATTATCAACAAACGCACATTGAATAAGTGGACATAATAAGTACTAATTCACCCGAGTGCTCATGTGGGCCCAGCACAACGCCAGGTATGGGGGACACTCAATGGAGTAATAAGACAAGGGCAGATTATCAAAGGCTAGTGGGTGGGAGGCACACCAAGGATGGGAGCAGGGGTTTGGGTAAGAGGTTTGGGAAGGGGTTTGAAACTCAGTGAGGATAATTCAGGTGCTAGAATGTCATTTCAAAGGGTTACAAGGGTGTGGGTTTTGAGGTCCCTTTGTGATATGGTTAGGTTGTTGCTTGATTGTCTTCTCTATTCTTCCTGTTAAACACAGGCCCCTGGAGAGAGGAGCCTTTGCTTCTACTTTCTGCTCTCTTCCCCCACCCCTCCCCAACTCCCCTCTCCCTACTTAGCTCAGGGCTGAAGTCCACGATGTGTGTTAAAAGGATGATGGATGGATGGATGGATGGATGGATGGATGGATGGATGGATAGATCAAAGGGCTAAAAAGCCAACAGGAGATCAGATATCCCTTATTCACATTCTGATTTTTAAAATGAGGAAACTAAAGTCTAGAGAAGCGGCATATATCTTTTATTACTTGTTTTCTTTCAGAACCTATTGCTTTCTCTCCTCAGCCTATAAACATATCAAATACCCTGCAACCCAAACAAAACAAAACATCTCTTTCCCTCTTCCCTACAGCTTCTCTCCTGAGCCAGGACCCCCCCTTTCCTATAACTGAGAAATTTCTTGAAAGACTTGTAAACTCATCCCTTGGACTTCCTCATCTCCCATCAGCCTTTGACCTCTCATATCCACTTTATCAGGGCAACTGCTTTGAAGTTGCCAGTTATCAGGGACCTTCTGGGCCCTGAGCCCTACCTGGGCCCAGGCAGTGTTTGGCACCGTCGCCAACTCTTCCTCCCAAAACTTGGAGGTCCTTGTCTGCCCACAGATCACTCTCTTTCTGTCCAGAAGACCTCTTTCTTCAGTGATGTCTTTATTTCCCCAGTGACCCCTGCCACAGATAGAACCTCAGCTCCTCCTTCGCTCTCATTCTATAATTCCTTAACAGTTAGTGGGTGCTTTCTGTGTGCCAGGCACTGCGCTAGGCTCTTAGCTGTGTCATCTCCTGTAATCCCCATGTCGACCTTCTGACTCGGGTGTATTAGTTTCATCTGTACTTTGCAGATGGCGAAGCTGAGACCCAGTGAGGATAATTCAGTCGCCCGATGCCACATGGTTAGTCAATGGTATCTGTGGTACTCACCTAAGTTTTAACATTTCTAAGTTTACGCTAAGCCACACCTTTCTCCTAACTGTCTCATTCATACTCAGGCCTCGTCTGTCCTCTTATGACTCCCAAGTTACTATTTTCAGAGGCGTTCTCCCTCTGGAACTCCAGAACGAATCTTCCAAAGGCCTGATGAAACTTTTTTCTTAGATATCCCTACAGAATCTCAAAGCCAGACTTCTCAGATCTCTTGCTGGGCTGACCTTACCAGTCCTGCGCTCAAACACCTGC
>NW_011888870.1:940829-952785 GCF_000151845.1 Pteropus vampyrus
TACTTTACTCACATGTACATAGGAAAGTAAAAGGATAGACTCACATATACATATATATGTACTTATATTTGCATAAGATATCTTTGGAAGGGTACTCCCAAACAGCGGTTGCTTCAGGGAAGGGATACAGACTGGGAACTGGGCAAGAGGGATCAGAGGAGGTGTGGGTGTTATTTCTGTTCAGTTTTTAAAAACTGAGGGAGGTACATTTAGAAAAGAAAAGAGGTAATTTACAAAACAAAATGGAAGTAGCTATTCTGGAGCCACAGCTATTAAGTAAGTGGGAGGACCCCCAGGCACTCCCGTGCCTCCTTCCCGTGCCTCCTTCCCGCCTCCCTTCAGATGGGCCTTCCTGGTGGAGGGGGTGGGTAGAGAGCAAAGAAAACCCCTGGCTCCATCCCTGAGCTGGAGCTGGATCCCTACTCCAACAAGGGCCCTGTGCACTGAGGCCCCATGAGATGGTCTCCAGCAGGGAGACCAGGCTGATAGCTGGGGAGGGATGTCTGCTTGGGGCCATGCACCGGCTCAGGTGGGAACTAGCTTCTCTGGGGAGCAGGCAGGTCATCACAGGTGTTTTGCCCAGAGTGTTTGCCACACCCTCTTGGGGCACCTTTCCCAGGGTGGGGAGCATCAACTGAAAACAAGGCAGTGACTGTGCACCTTGGCAGCTACAGTCCCACAGGAAGAAGCAGTGGCCCGCCTGCTGGGCGCGGTGGGGAGGGATGTAGTTAGAAAGACAGTGAAGACATGGCTTCTTCTCTGATTAGGATGCCCTGGGCTTGGCTGGAGGCAAGGGCTCTGGGCTTCACTTGTCTTCTCCTGCACCGGGGTCCTCTCTCAGGGGGCAGGGATCAGACTGGGCATAGCCCAACAAGCTGCTGGCCAGGGAGTGAATTGTCATCAATGATAATAATTTGCATTTCTTTGGAGACTTTTATCTTAGGATCTCGGAGCACCTCGGATACTTTTGCAGAGTGAGAATTTGTCTGGACCACGAGCTTAGTTGTCAAAGGTGAGGCAATCCAAACCTTTCTAGCATCACCCCTTCCTGCTCCTAGATGGGGCCCAGATGCCTACTACCTTCCTCACCCAAAGTCTTGGGCCCAATTTTGTCCACACACGCTGAGAGCTGTAGACAGTCTGACACTTAAGGCCAATTTGGCCAGTGGCCAGAGCCACCTGTGTTGGCCCCTAATGCCGTGAGCAGCCCACCCTACTGGTCAGGCTGGGAATGGAGGTATGGACAAGAAGCAGTGGCCTGGGACACAGTGGGCCTGGGTTCTCATTGCTGAGGCCACTTACAGGGCCTCATTCTCCTTACCCAACAATAGACCTTTGGAATTCTCCAGGGGTTGCAAATCGTGCTAAACAAAATTCTAGCTTTTTCTAGGGGAGCTTAGTGGCTTTTGTCCATGCTCAATAAAATGTAATTTCCAAAATGCATTTTAAACTAACTTGAAAATTTGTAATAAGCATCAACATGCCCATTTAGAAGCAATATATGATTTTCACACATTGGAGCCCACTGCGTTCACTCTTATTTTATAAGTAACACAGTCATGTGGCAACTTGAACTTAGAAAATAAAGGTAAACTAATGGAGTGCAGCTTTTATCAGTTGTATACATTAGGGCCTCGCGCCCTGTCAAATTTTGTTTAGAAAAAGAGTTTCGCTACTAAAAATGCCTGACAGGCTCAGTCACGAGAGAGGAAAACAGGGAGAAGGAATGTGACCCGTGCTTTTCCGATGAGTGATGTCTGTCTAGCAGCTATGTTGGGGGACGTGGTGGAGGTCCCTCAGTGGATGGTGGAACATCTTGAGATCTGAGCCCTCGTCTGAGCAGTGCCACTGGTTGGCAGAGATTTGTGGAGTCAGTTCTGGAAGTCACGAGCGGGTGACGCATGTTTCATGGTCCCCATGTGCCAGGCACCATGCTGACTCCTCTACCACATGAATGCATTGTTCTGCACAGCTACCTAAGGAGACATAGTCTCATTTTACAGGTGAGGAAACTAAGGCAGAGAAGTTTGACACCCCTTAAGTCCCACACTAGTGAGCAGCAGTGCTGGGAGTCAGACCCCAGCTCAGAGGGGAGCCAAGAAATCTGCATTTCAAATAAGCAGCCCATGTGACTCAGATGATTCTGACCCAGGTGGTCCACAGAGAAATACTTCTCTACTTTGTATTGGGTTCCAGACACCGGACTGAGGTACAAATAGTTCTGACCAGCAAAGGCCTTCTTGTCGGCACCTGCTTTTTACTGGCTTTTTATCCATGAGGTGGCTCTGGTTGAGGAATGCTATAGGCGGTCTCTGGCACCTGGCACAGGCAAGCCCCTGTCCTTTCCTTCTCTTCCTTTTCCCCATCAGTAAGGTGTGTGTAGGGGGGATTGGACCTGATGACATCCAGCTGCCCTTCCTGCTCAGACATCCTTTCATCCATGCCCAGCCTGGGTGACCTAGGAGAAGCCAGATGTCGGTGTGGTTAGGGGTCTTGCTGAAGCAAGGCAGCTAGTGAGCGTCGGAGCCGGGCTCCATCAGTCTG
Organism: Pteropus vampyrus; assembly: GCF_000151845.1. Classification (NCBI taxonomy): domain Eukaryota; kingdom Metazoa; phylum Chordata; class Mammalia; order Chiroptera; family Pteropodidae; genus Pteropus; species Pteropus vampyrus. The sequence continues at coordinate 943,374 of NW_011888870.1, forward strand.
CTGGCCTCCAGGTCCTCGTCTTCTTAGCTTTCAAACAGTGGCGTCTCCAAGGGAGGCGGGGTCATGGGAGTGATCCACTCCAGCACAAGAAGGGGACATATTGTCTGTAGAAAAGTTAAAAACAATAATAAAACCGGCTGAAGCTCATGCTCAGGAATTCTAAACAACGTCAGGGATAAAATACTTTCCTCTGAGAGGTGGGCTGCTCTCAATGCCCCCCCACCTTGGTGCCACTCACTGCCACTCTGCCACACTCAGTTATGTTAGTGACTGTCACTGCAGTGAGACTTCTCGGAAGAAAGGGAGGAAGGAGATGGAGGCGTCTTGGTCGGCGGGGGTGGGTCCCCTGTGACGTGGTCCCCATCTAATAACACCAGCTGTGATAAAGATACACAGGAGAATGTGGTCTGGGTGACTGCAGAGCTCATTTACCTCAGGCTAAAAATAGGTGCCTTCCCTGCAGCAGGTGGGTGACTCAGCAAGGCTGAGGAAAGCTCCCGCGTGGAGATGTCATGCCTGCGGCTCTGGTTTAGCCCCAGTGCCAGGGCAACAGACAGGGGCCAACAGACAGGGGCAGCAGCGTAGTAGGCTTTTCACAACTCTTCCTGGGCGAACCGTCTTTTTCTCTGCCCCTCACCCCTAAACTCGCTTTTCAAAAGCCATGCGAATGCTGATTCAGGCCAAAACGCCACAGTCAGACTGCCCGAACGCATGGTAGCTTTCTCCCAGGGTTTAAAAGGAAAGGCTAAAGAGAAGAGGAGTGTGTGTGTGTGTGTGTGTGTGTGCGCGCGCGCGTGCGTGCACATGCTTGGTTCCACATGTGGTTGATGGGAAGATAAGCAGGCCATGCAACATCTATACTGGGGTCTGCCTTTGTTTCTGACTCCCAACCTGGCCCCTAGCCACCTACAGTGGGACGGGAGGAGGGCTGCTGCTGCCCTGACCACTCTCTGTGATGCTCTGCGCCCAGGGAAATGCAAAGTGCTCATTTCTCCCCATCCTAGACTCTTCAGGAAGCAAACACAGTCCTGGCCTTCTAGCTACATCCCCAGAGGCTCAACGGAAGCTGAGGAGTGAGGCAATTATTTGGAGAATTCAGCCCCACCTCAGGCAGCTGTCTGAGCAGATTGGTGTAATGGGAAGAGGCGGGGCCGGGCACCAGGAGACCTGTTTCTGGCCCTGGCTCTGCCACTTACCTGCTGTGTGACGTTGAGCAAGTCCCTTTTCCTCTCTGGTCTACAGTTTCTTCTCTGTTTATCCATTTATGTATTTCTTCAACAAATATGTATTAAATGGGTTCAGGGCCAGGCACCTGTGCATACCGCAATGGATACAGGAAAAGAGCCACTATAGAGGATCAAAAATGCCCACAAAGTTTTTGCATCTCCTCCTATCAAAGACTGGCAGTATTTCCTCATCCTTTTACTTTGGGATGACCTTGTACCTTGCTTTGACTAAAAGTGACATGTGACTTTCACTCTCACCCTCTTGAAACCCAGCCGCCACATGAAGAAGCCCGAGCTACCCTGCTGGAGACACTGCACAGAGTTTAGCTGAGGTGCCCTAACTGACAGCCAGCTGCCAGTCATGTGAGTCAGGCCATGTGGAGCCCCCAGCCCTCAGCCCTCAGCCCTCAGCCCTCAGCCCTCAGCCCTCAGTCCTCAGCTCACTGACTATAAATACTAGAGAGAGCTCAGCCCAAACCACTTACCAAGCCATCCCAGCTAAGCCTTACCCTTGTTGTCAACCCACAGAACTGTTGTAGTTTTAAGCCACTAAATTTTGGGGTGGTTTGTTATGCAGCAAAAGAGAATCAATACAATTAACATTTACTGACCATTTCCTATGTGCCAGGAATAACGTTAAATAGTATACCTATATAATCTCATTTATGCCCCACATCAACCACGGGAGGCAAGTGTTATAATTCTAATTTCCTTTTCATTTTTTTTTTAGTTTTCATAATTTTTATTTTTATCTTTTTATTTGTTTTTAATCAATTAATTAATTTATGGTGACATCGGTGAACGAAATTTGGTAAATTTCACCTGTACACTTTAGCAGTAAGGCATATATATATATATTTACATCGTGTGTTCACCTCCCACAGTTAGATTTCTTTCTGTCACCACATCGTTGACCCCTTTTACCAATTTATAAATGAGGACACTGAGGCAGGAGAAGGGGAAGCACCTTGATGAAGAATGAAGAACAGGTGGGTCAGGGAGCTGGGCTCTGGGGCCAGGTCGACCAAGCTTCAGAACTCGCGCGGGGAACTGCTGCACTTCCTGCCAGCTAACAGGTGCAGTTCTCGCCTTCATGGTTTACAGTCCAGGCAGGAGCCTGGCATGACACAAACACAGAGATAAATGCACCACCACAAGTAATGGTAAGTACCGTGAAGAAAACGGGTGCCGCGTTTAATCACAGGGAAGCTCCTGGGTCAAGGCAGGCTCGGGGGAATGCTGAGGAAGAGGGTGGGCTGAGTGAGGCTGAGGGGTTTGCACTAAAGCCATGGTTTTCCGGCTTCAGTCAGCGTAAGTCACTCGGCTCCCAGGTGACTCTGTGAGAAAGGCAGATTCCTGGCCTCCTTCCACAGAGATTCTGATTTGGCGGTTCTTATTGGTTGGGGGCTTACTAACTTTTTTTTTTATGTGCCCTCCTACCCCCAGTGATTTTTTTTTATCATCAGAGAAATTTGAAAAGCACAGCTCAACAGAGTCACTGAGGAGATTAAAAATTGTAGCTGCTCAGCCACCATCCTGAGATTATGACTCAGCTGGTCTGAGGGGAACCCAGGAATTAGTATTTTTAAAAGCTCCTTGGGTGATTCTAATGTGCAGTCAAGGCTGAGAACTGATTCTAGAAGATTCTACAAGGTCTCAGACTACTTTTCTTTATATCTCTTTTGAGATACTAGGGTTACTGGGTGCTTATTGAAGTCCTTTTAGTGACTTAATACTATGGGGGCAGGCCCAGAACTGGCCTGAGGTAAACCCATGCTCAGAGGCTCATCCTGGTTGAATGGACCTTCTTCTCAGAGAGCCCCCCTCCATAGGGGCTCCCTATGGCTTCTGAGTCCCCTGTAACTTTTATTTGTTATGAAGTAGAACATTCCTTTAACCTCTGGGAGAACATGGCTACCATCACAAACATTTGCCCCCTTCTAGGGCGCTGCAAGGCAGCCCATCTGTTCGATTCTCTTTCCCTGACGTCCCAGCTCAGGGCCCTCTGGGGCGTGGGGTCCCCGCACACCAGAGAGTGACAGCATCGCATCAGTGGCGTGGCCATAAGAACAGGCGTGTTGGTGCAAAGCCGATTTCTTGTCTGGTTTCCTGCTCTTCTTCCAGATAAGGCGGGAGGGCCACTGGGGGTTGCTCCCAACTCCACTCGGTTTAGGCCAGAGAGTATGAAGGTATCCTCTTTCTTGGCTCGGGGCGCCTGCCAGCCTTGAAGGAAGCTCGCTGGAGGTGAGGGCAGAGAGAGGGTGGAATCAGCCCAGAACAGCTGTGGCCCCTGGGGAGCAATGCAGCATGGGCCAGCAAGCAGAGGGCTGCTGACAGCAGGTGTGAGCTCTGGCCACCGGGAGCCTCGCTTCCTTGTTCTCAGTCATGGTTAGCGTTCACTGTGTTGAGGGTTGTTGTGAGACCTTGGAGTTCACGGCGGGGCCTGTGGCACAGTGGGCACTTGCTAAAGGAGTTTTCGTTCATCTTCTCTGGGACAAACACAGAAATGAACTTGACACTATGGAGAAAGACAGGGACTGTGGGGAGAGACCCCTGGGAAAGTTCTTCTTGAGATGCTGGAAAGACCCCAGTCACTGTGGCCCAGCCCCAGAGGCCCCAAGAGACCCCCAAACCTGAGAGCTCAGCTCTGCCCACCTCTCCTTACACACAGAGGCCCTGCCAGTGGCTCTGTGGGCACAGCCTGCACTATACATGATATAGATGACTGCCCAAAGGAGAGGCTGGCAGAGGGAAGGGGTGAGGCCTGACCGATGAGAAAGGAATGAAGAGAATGAGGCCTTGACTCATTCTTAGGCTCCTGCTCTAGAAAAGAAAGAACGTTTTTGGGGGCGTGGCTGGGAGGAAGCCAGGCCAGAGGGCGCAGTGAGAATTGAGGGTGCATTGAGAAACGAGGGTGCTCTAAGTCCTCTTAGTTCAAGGATAAATCATCCTGGGAAAGGGGCCAGTTTAAAAACCAACAATTCCATCGATGATCTCTTCTTTTTCTGCCTCATCCTTCCAACTGGCAGCAGTAGTAGAAGCCCCAAGGCCACCTTGGGCAGGAAGACTGTACTGAGCTCTGGGCTAAGTCTATCTGTGGGCACCATTCCTCCGGAGACAGGCCTGACTGGGGATTCTGAATCCACTTGAGCTGAGCTGATATTTGCCATTGTACCTGGTTCTCTCTACCCCCATGTCTAGTCCCCGCCTACCTCCACTTCACATAGGGTCTGTGCTGTAGCTCCTTGCTTGTCAGCTGTGGACTTTTCCTATATAGCACAATAGTTCTAAATAGTCAAAGGCACCTATGTGATAGAAGTGGGTCGCCCTGGCTGTCTATTTGTATTAGTTAATTTGCATGTGGTAGGTAGGCCTCTGAGGAGGAAGTTTGGGGCAGGGAGAGAAGCAGGGGACCCCAGTCTTACCATCTATATCACTAAAATTTTGGTTGCTAGTGAAAGAAAACCCAATTTTTTGCTTAATGCAAAACCAGAATGTGTTGGCCTTGAAACTAAAGTCCTAGGGGCATGGTTGGCTTTAGACAAAGCGTGAGCAGGAACTCTATACAATGTAACCAACACCTGGTGCTCCCTGTTGTCTTTTGGCTCCATGCTTCTCCAGGTAAGCTCTAGCACAGGTGAGCTCTACCCATGGGGGCAAGATGGCTGCAGAAGTTCCAAGCTTCACACCTTCTCGCTGGGTTAAAGAACCGGTCTGCTTCTCTAACAGCTCAAAGTTCTGGCACTGGGTTTCTTTGGCTCTGATTGGCCTGACTTTGGTCAATGACCAGGCATAACTTAAGCAATGACTGTGGCCAGGAGGATGGAGTATACGAATGAGGGGTGGGGGAATGTCACAATGTCCACCCCAGATCTGAGTGTGTGGGACAGGGATGTTATAGGGAGGGGATAGTTTCACTGGAACTATATAAACCAAGCTGAGGCTATTACTGTGAGTGCGTGAATGGGGTCAGGCTACCAAGGATCACCGGCCCCCTTACTCCTTTAGAGAGCGCTGCAGGGAAAAGCTCAGAGACTTCTTTTGGGGCCCGGGTCACAAACTGGGACACAAGTTAGAGCAGGTTTCTGCGTCTTTCGGCTCACCGCACAGAACTGTTTTGTGGTGGCGGGGACTGAAGACTGGGGTCAGGGGTCACAGCCTGAGTAGAGAAGCAGGGACCTCACGAGTGCTGTGAGAGAGACGAGGTCTCTGCCTCCGCTGCCCAGTACACGGCAGACATCAGCAAGGAGCTGGGGCAGAAGAGACATCAGTCTGGCCACAAGCACTGAGGTGACACCCAAGGAACTTCTGGAAATGACTGGGAGTGGAAGTGGGGAGGCGAGTCCACCGAGAACCCCTATCGGAGAGAAGGGCAGCACTCCTGGAGTGAGTACCTTTGCTGGCTATGATGGAAAGAACTTCAGATGTCAGGTCAAAAGACCTGGCTTTCGGTCATTGCCAGACCGCTTGTTAGCTATATGACCTTGGGCAAGTCCCTCCCCCTTTCTCGGCCTCGGTTTACCCCTCTGCGAAATGGGAATGATACTGTTCATCTCAGGAGTTGATGTGGGAATCAGAAGAGCCCCGGCAGATGAAATGGGGAAAGGCGACAGTGCTGCCCGAGAGCGAGGCCCTGTTAACACCCCTCGTCCTGACTGCTGGGGACCTGAGAGAGCCAGCCATACATCCGTCTGTGTCCGGAGGCATTGACATCATAGGGAAAAGCAGAAAGAGGGACAGTGAGCCCAGTGGAAGTTGGTGGACAGAAGCCCTGGGGCGAGGCTGTCAGCCAGGGATGTAAGCGGCTCTGACAGGGGAGGGGGCGGGGAGGCTAAAGGGAGAAGGAAAAGCAGCTGTAAACAGCAAGCACACCCATTCCTCTACAAACAAACTCCTCCCGCAGCACAGATGCAAATCTTTTTCTTTGGGGGGGGGGGCAGGGAGAGTTCAGAGCCCTAATCTGTACTTCCTCTGGCCTCTCCCCAGAGGCCAAACAGCAGGGCCTTATGGATGGGGATTGCATGTTTCCCAGAATGCAGCTGGTCACAGGGTCCCAGACTCCTCTGGCCTCTCTGGGTCGCTCAGACCAGCCGCTGCCCAGAGCCTGGGTTCCCTCTGCCCACCTCTCAGGGAGGGGTCTGTACCGCTCCCTTCCCACTGCCAACGTCTGTCTGATAGATTCACCCTCACGGAGAGCTGGCTGGTCAAAATGTCTTCTCCCTGCCATACTTGGCCTTTCAATCTGGCTGTTAATCAACTCCCATTAGAGAGAACCGCTTTCGTATTTGCCCCAGGCTGGGTGGCTTGCTCTTACGTACAAGGGAAAGGCCATTCTGTCTGGCCAGCACTAGAGGCCCCTGGGGTCTCGTCTCCTGCCCACAGGAGTGGTTGTTATGGTGGAAAAGGCACCGCTGTGGAGTTTTAGACATGGGTCTGTGTCGTAGCTTCTTGCTTGTCAGCTGTGGCTTTGGACAAGTTACTTCACTTCTCTGAGCCTCCATTTGCTTATCTGGAAACGGGGTGGCCATGCTCCAGAGGCCTTGTGAGGAGATACGAGGTGCTAGCTCCTGGTAGGGTTCAGTAGATGAAACTTCCTGTCCTCTACACCTTATCAGATATCATCTTCCTATTCTATTCTCCAGTCGAAATGATCGGCCCGTTTGTTCAGTAATCCTGTGCTGAGAGCCTATCATGCACAAGGCGCTATTATCTTCATCTCCACAGCTCTGGGAAGTTGATGCCATTAAGCTCATTTGATTCAAGAGGCGATCACGTTTTGGAGAAAGGTTAAGAGTTTGAAGGCTACAGGGTGGTGGAGCCAGGGTTTGATGTCAGCTCTTAAGGAATTAACAAGAACCCTGGTCCACAAATTTCCGTGGGCTATTTCTCTACCTGGAATGCCGTCCCTCCAATTCTGCTTTCTGAATTCCATCAGTTATTAGGGTTTTATTCCTTCCATCTCCTCCAGGACACCTTTCGAATCAGTGAGGATACTTTTGGTTGCAAGTGATAGAAAATTCTATCCCAAAGAGGTGTAAGAAAATGATGGAATTTTTTTGACCTAAGTAACCCTAAAAAGCCCAGGTGAATTTACATTAGGGAAGATTGGATTTAGAGTTCATCTAACGTCAAAAGTATTTTCCTTTTTTCCACATTTCGTCTCTGCCTTCTTTTACGAAGTCTGAAGTTTCAGGCTCCACGTGGTATCAAAAGGGCACAGCACTTCCAGGTCTTCCATTCTTACAAGTTTCAGGAAAAGCAGAAAGAGTGAGTCTTACTTCTCCATAGCTCAAACTTAGTCTTGGAATTGAGACTCATTGCCTCTGATTGATCTGACATGGATCAGAGTGCCCATTCCTGAACCAGTCAATGTGTCCGTAGGGCCGGATCCATGGATTAGCTACAGCTAAATCACCTGCATGTCCAGAGGTACAGAGGGGTGGGCTTTGCTCCCCTCTAGAGGGAAACTGAGGTATGCTTGTCAGCAGACAGGTGAGTGGAGGCTGATGGCAAAACAACAGATGTTCAATGTCCCTCTTGATACCTTTTCCCTTTTCTGAATTCCTGCATTGCTGCTCTTCTGGTGGGCATCTCTATTGGGCAGCAAACATTTCGAGGAAAAGGACGCTCTGTGTGACCCTTAACTCTTGGTAGAGCACCTGGAAAAGAATGGGTGCCAACTCCATGCTTTCAATTGACTACAGTATTCAGAACTCAATGTGTCCAGCCCTGGGACAGTTACATTAATTGGGATTCGAATGAAAAGAGAAACACTCCAGCTATTTTAAAGAGCAGGGTGTTTCTGACTGGGTATTACATGGCTTGCAGAATCACTGGGAAAGCTGAAGAAACAAACTCTAGGCTGAGCTTTCGGGAATGACCTCCTAAGCCGCACGGCAGAACTGGGCCACCAAGAGAGCTGCGGCCAGAAATCACCGCCAACGACACGTTTGCCATGATAATGAAGCTGCTCTTCCACCAACTCCAGAGTCACTGTATGCGTGATGTGATCCAGGCAGACTGGGTGCTCATGTCCTACCTCTCAACACCCACCAAGCGACTGGACCCTTGAGTTTTGCTGACCCTAGTAGAACCAGGCTTGCCGGCAAAAAGAGAAGTAGCAAGAAGTGTGGTCTCCACCCTACTTCTACTTTCAAATCTCATGTGGTTGAACCTGAATTATATCTGGAATCTGGGAGGCCTGGGAAATGCAGTTGTGATTTTGAAATAGTCTTTATTTTTTTGAACAATTTTAGGGTCACAGCAGAATTGAGCAGAAAGTACAGAGAATTCCCATATACTCCCTGGCCCCAGATCCCACACATGTGCAGCCACCTCTGCTATCAACATCCCCCACCAGAGTGGCATGTTTGTTGCAATCAGTGCACCTACTGATTTTATGACACATCATAATCACTGGGAGTCCATAGTTTACATTGGGGTTCACTCTTGGTGGTGCACATTCCATGAGTTTTGACAAATGTATAATGACATATAGTGTTATACAAAGCATTTTCACTGCCCTAAAATTTCTTTGCGCTCTGTCTATCCATCTCTCTCCACCCCTTAACCCCTGGAGACTGCTGATCTTTTTTTCTTCCCCCAGAATTCAACGCTGAGATGAAGTGACCTTTAGGAGTCATCTAGTTCAATCTCGATTTTCTAAGGAGGAAACCAAGGCCCAGAGTAATGACATAACCTGTTCCAGGATTCATGGGCTCATGCCTCCCAGAGAGAGTCCGTCTGCCTCAGAAGGTCTGTGGGGGGCGGAGGGAATGGACTCACACCTTGACCTTATTCCGTGTATCGGTGCCTACTCTTCAGTTTCCCAGAAACAGACGCTAAGTTTGTTGAGGGCATCCAGAGGTGGTTGCCACCTTGGACCTAGTTGACACTAGACAGACTTTAGAGACCAAAGTCTTAAACCAGAATCCCTTGTGCTAATGGCAGTGGCAATGGAACAATCTAGTGAATTAATACCGTCATTTTTTGGAGGCTGTTTGGCACACCTTCCTTCACGTGGTCCCGAAGGCATAGTGACACGTTTTTGTTCTTTGAATTCCTTTCCTGGACACCCTGCGGACCAGTCCCCTCCCCTATCCTCTTTGGCCCATTCTTTCTCAGAGGGGACATCATATAATTAGTTAGCTTATGTTTTCTTAGTTATAATAACTCATTTACACGCC
>NW_011888870.1:952835-955809 GCF_000151845.1 Pteropus vampyrus
ACCTTGACCTTATTCCGTGTATCGGTGCCTACTCTTCAGTTTCCCAGAAACAGACGCTAAGTTTGTTGAGGGCATCCAGAGGTGGTTGCCACCTTGGACCTAGTTGACACTAGACAGACTTTAGAGACCAAAGTCTTAAACCAGAATCCCTTGTGCTAATGGCAGTGGCAATGGAACAATCTAGTGAATTAATACCGTCATTTTTTGGAGGCTGTTTGGCACACCTTCCTTCACGTGGTCCCGAAGGCATAGTGACACGTTTTTGTTCTTTGAATTCCTTTCCTGGACACCCTGCGGACCAGTCCCCTCCCCTATCCTCTTTGGCCCATTCTTTCTCAGAGGGGACATCATATAATTAGTTAGCTTATGTTTTCTTAGTTATAATAACTCATTTACACGCCTGTCTGAGGTTTCACCCACCTTGCCTTGTTTAGAGTCTAGTTCTCAAACTATTTCAATCACGAATTCCCAACAGTCTCTTGGATTGGATTATTTCAAAAGACTCATACTTTCATTCAACCAAATGTTTGGGGATAACTTGTTATATGCCAGGCTCCAGGGACATAACGGTGAACAAGATCATGAGGGATTCCCATTAGGAAAGTGATGCCATCAAATATTCAGATTATACAGAGGACTGTAGCTGGAGGGAGGACAAGAAGAGGAGGCCAGTCAGGACACCGTGGGACCACCCAGGAGATTATCGCTCTGAGCCAGGCAGGAGGCCCTGGTGGCTAGAACAGAGTGCTGGCTCTGGGGCTGGAGAGAAGGGAACAGATTTGAGAAAGTAAAGTCAAAGGGCTTTGTCGGTGGACCGAGGCAGCATCTCACGCTGCTTAAGAGCACAGACTCTGGAGCCTGACTCTACCACTAACTGGCAAGATCTGTAACCTCTTGGACCTGTTTCCTCATCTGTCAAATGGTGATAATAACTCTAATTATGTCATAGGGTTATAAATTAGGAGACTGAATAAGTATAGTTTCCAGCTTTCCGGAAACCAGATGCTACTCCAGAGCTAGGAAATGCAGGAGGAGCGCATGGGTTTGGGGTGGATGATGCTCCACCTCATTTGGGATTCTCGATTCTAAGGACCCTGTAAGGCATCTCACTGGAGTTGCTCAGCAGGCAGTTGGATGTTGGATCCCCGGCTCCAGAGAAAAATCTATGCTGGAGTTTTCCATTTCCTTTTAATTTTTTTCTATTATTCCTTTTAATTTGGGCTGTGTAGGTCACAGCCTTCACATATGGCTTATAGGCAGTGATGGAGTTGGGGCTAGAACTCAGTCTCCTTTGTCCTAAATTCTTTTGCTTCACCAAGCTGCACCCTCTACTCCAAGAACCAACAGCTTCTTCGTATTAGCTCTGCCCATTATCAAACATTGTGCTGAGCGTGCACCTGGATTCTCTCGTTGGACCTCAGGAGTCGCCAAGGTAGCTGTTATAGGTGAAGAAATGAAGGGAGGCTTCAGGAAATTAAGTGAGTTTCCCAGGCTCACAGTCTCTAGAACTTGATTCTAGATCAGCAGTCCCCAATCTTTTTGGCACCTGGGACTGGTGCTTCTATGAGAAATCTAATGCCTGATGATCTGAGGTGGAGCTGAGGTGGTGATGCTAGCACTAGGGAGTGGCTGCAAATACAGATGAAGCTTCACACGCAGGCCTGCTGCTCACCTCCTGCTCTGCGGCTTGGTTCCTAACAGGCCATGGACCAGTACCAGTCCGCGGCCCGGGGGTTGGGGACCCCTGCTCTAGAGTGAATATGAGAGGGGTCTGTCCAACTTTCCAGTCCATACTATTAAAGCTTATGTTCTAGGTCAGCGCCATCTCACAGAACTTTCTGCGATGATTAAATGCTCTATCTGCACATCCAATATTGTAGCCACTAACCACATGTGCAGCTAAGGAACCAAATTCTTAATTTTATTCAATTTTAATTAATTTCAATTTAATGACCACATGTGTGTAGTGGCTTCTGTATTGGGTAGCACTGTCCTAGTCTTTCCAGAAGGTCAAGGAAAGACTCCGAACATCTCCTTATGCCTTGATGCAGTTAAATGGCTCACAGTAAGGAACAGGGATTGTCTCGAATAAAACAGTTTTCGCCACAGGCTCCAGAGCAACTCAAAATAGTACGGCGTTCTAGCCCTCCAGAGTTAACAAGATATTTCCTGCTGCCCACGGTGTTCAGAGGTACCAGATGGGAAAGTTGGATGGTTTGGGAGGTGTGAAGGCCCCTGGTGACTTCCGAGATGGGGAAAGGAAATGCCTTTCTATGGCATCCTGGGATACCAGCCTCCGGCAGCACCCTAAGCTGTTGCCTGGGAAGCAAGGAGTGCTGAAGACCACCCAGGGGGCACCGGCCTGCAGCAGGGACCACCCCTGGAGGACAGTTGCTAGAAGCAAAGGAAGGGGTGAGGAGAGGCCCAAGTTAGGCTGGGATCGGGCATCGGGGGCACAGGGTAAGGAGATGCTGAGACATTGCCAGGGTGTGGCGGGGGCCAGCACGGGCCTGCTGCAGATGGCGGGGCTGAGGCGGAGGAAGGGATGGCAGAGGCTGTCAGCAGGGGGAGGAGGGAGTGATCAGTGGAGTGGAGACTCAAACAGGCTTTGGCAGAAGTGGTGCCTGCGAACCCTTGCTGATTTAGAACTACAAACCCTTACTGTAAACTGACGGCTTGTGCAATGCCGCTGTCGGCATCGGCTGAGTAAGAGTAAGTAATCAGAGGCCAGGAGGAGGCTTGTTACTGTGTAAGTGGGGCAGTTGCCTTCCCAGATAACACTTCAGTGGCCGCAATGATGCCTTAGCTACCCTTTCCCCAGCAGGACGATTTTCTAATTACCTCTACCCATGCACACCAAGTGTGTTTCTCATTGCATTTCATTTCTGGGGCTGTTGAATATTGAATTAATTTTTAATCACCCCGGAGGTGCTGAGTTTAATTACCCAGATTGAAAGTGGCAAGGAGAACAGGA
>NW_011888870.1:958044-960142 GCF_000151845.1 Pteropus vampyrus
GAGGGTGCCAAGAAGAGTCCTGGAGGGCAGGGACTAGGTTTGCAAAATCATTTATGTTCCCTATAGCTTTGAGTGCTGTGGTCTCCACTCATGGTTTTTGATCACTGCTCATTATTTCCCGGCACCCCGCCCACCCTCCACCCACTTGCCTAGGGACAGCCCACCAGACCAGAAGCTGGGGTTCTGGATCAGAGCCATGGTGGTTGAGGCTCAACATTCCAGGCACTGGGGCCAAGTCCTGAATATTCATCTGCCCACTTTATCCTCACAATGTCCCATGAGGCGGGTTGTTATATTTGTAGCTCTTTGGGTCTATTTGCTTAACCGAGGACCTTCTGTGTGCCAGGCACTAGAGATGCAGCCTTAATTTAGCAGACAAAAACCCTTGCTGTCATGGGGCTTTCGTTCTATTGATTGCACGTGTCAGAGAAACATCTCAGACTGGCCTTGACAGAGGACGCGTGTAGGCTTATTAACTAAGGCAGCGAAGAGTATGTCTCGGGCCTGGTGGGAACTGGAAGCTCAGGTGGTCCTCTCTTCGAGGCTCTTCTCCATCTTCGGGTCTCCCAGTTCTGCCCCCACCACCCTTCCTTTGCTTCATTCTTAGGAACGCTCTTCCTGTGCAGTTACTGTTTAGCCACCAGCCACCCAGGCTTACATCCCAATAAGCCAAAAGAGAGCCTTTGCTTTCTTAGTGGGTCCAGCAAAAATCTCAAACTTAACTCTCATCGGCTAGATTTAGTCACATGTACTTATTCCAAAACTCATCACTAAGGCTGGGAGAACAAGATGCTTTGGTGGCTGGGCCTCAGGCACATGCTTATTCCTGCCCCCCGCAAATGGAGTCATTGCCGGGAGAACCATAGGAATGAGGCGTTAGGGAGTAGTAATTTTCCAAGGAGAAATCATGGTGTCGCTGGAGGAAGAGAGAATAGATTTTTCTTGACAGGAGGGAAACTGAGGTTCAGAGTTATTAAATGACTTGCCCAAGGAAGCACTTAGTATACATCGATATCCAGGATTTGAACTCCAGCATCTTTGACTCCAGAATCTGAGCAGTGAACCCCCATCCTTCATTGCCCTTTCTTCCCAGGATCTCCCACTGGGCAGGGGCAGCATGTGGAGGCAGAGAGAAAGGACTCTGGAGAGAATGAATAAACGAAAGAAGGAAAAAAATATAGTTATTAAGAGGCTTCCACACACATACACTGACAGCAACCCTGTGACATCACGGGCTATGTATTATTATGCCTATTTAATAAAGGAGGAAACCAAGGCTCTGTAAGACTAATTGACTTTCCCAAGGTCACAAAATCCTGCCTCTGCCATCGATTATGCAAACTCTCTGGGTCTCAGTTTCCACCTTTGCTAAATGGGTGTAATGATACTTACCTCACAGGGTTGTAGGGGGATTGCGTGAGTCAGAAAATGTAGAACTCCCTGGAAGAGTGCCTAGCTCGTGCTTTGTGGGAACTAAATAAATTTTTAAAAACTAAATCATACGGTCGGAGCTAAAGAAAAGATTTTTTTCAAAGACCGAAAGGATGACATCTCTGAGTTTTCGTATTCTGTCAGGCTCTCTCAGCTATTAGATAATTCCCTGAATCACCTCCTGGGGCAAGCAGGAAGGGAAGAGCTGGAGAAAGAGAGAAGTCGTGGGTCACGGGGTGGGGGAAGGGCTCCTCCTCCCACCATGAGAATAAGACACAATTTCCGGTCTATCAGTGTCAAGGGAAAAGGAAATCCTGCTCTAGGGCTAAAGGAAAGCCCCCGCCCCCCCCACCCCAGGGATGTGCACTGGCCGGGGAGGGAGGGAGGTGAGCGCTCCTCCTCCTCCCGGCACCCCCTCCTAAGGTCTCCCATCCTGTAGAAGAGGCTGCAGGATGCCTCAGGAGTGAGTGTGCAGGCCTGTGTCCCTGCACAGGCCGTCCCGGTAACAACGCCAACGTCCGAACGCTGATGCCTGAGCACGTGTCTCCCCAAATCCCTCGCCTTCAAAACTGAGCCGGGAATATTAGCGGGGAGGCAAAGAGGACAGGCTCTCGAATCGGGAGGATTTGGGTTCAACTCCTGCTATTCTTCCTGTCCAGTGACAGTA
>NW_011888870.1:960192-963100 GCF_000151845.1 Pteropus vampyrus
ACTTCAGTGGCCGCAATGATGCCTTAGCTACCCTTTCCCCAGCAGGACGATTTTCTAATTACCTCTACCCATGCACACCAAGTGTGTTTCTCATTGCATTTCATTTCTGGGGCTGTTGAATATTGAATTAATTTTTAATCACCCCGGAGGTGCTGAGTTTAATTACCCAGATTGAAAGTGGCAAGGAGAACAGGAATTAGAGGGCGACTTTTTGGGGGTACTTTTTGGGAATGGGAACACATGTATTTCCAGAAGGCTGGCAGTTGTCGAGGGCGGGGTGGGGACATGTCTTGGTTCTCCAACTAGAGCATCTGTGTGTTCATGAACCCATAGTATAACCAGCTCTGCAGTAGACAGGGTCAGGAGGAAGAATTCGAGAAAAGGAGTCTCACCCAGGCACACAAAAAAGTAGGACCCAATACAAGATCTTCTGGCCTCAGGTCCTCAATGGTGGAGTGAAGCCTGTTGATAAAGTCACTCAGCCCAGTGGTCTCTGTGCTATACCACCGTGTCTGTCCAAATCCGAAAGCCAATAGCTACCCTTTTCTGTGTATTTCCTACATGCCAGTTGGACGTAGACATGGTTGCGTCCCCCACCTCCACGACCTTCCTCCTTCCTAACTGGACAAGGGTACTCTCTCTGCCGTGTGGCCAGGTGCTTGACTCCCTGGTCAGTTGGGGCCATCCCATTTCCCTCACCAGAGATTGCTGTAGGTGTGGGCACGTGATGCTCTCCCGGCCAACGAGTTGTGAGAAAAAGTCAGGGGGCGGCTCTGGAAAAGGCTATTTTTTTTGGTTCTCACAATGAGACGCACGAGAGATGCCCCCTTTTTTCTAATATTGTTGTGTCTTGGTGTGCGAGTTTGAGGCCTGGAACTATGGCAGCCATTCTTTCACCATGAGGGGACCCCTTTAAGAGTGTGGCTGATATTTCTGAACATAGTAGAGCTAGAAGAACCTAGGTCCTCGACGAAGCTGTTGAGCTCCTGAGTTAACCAAACCTGGAACACCCTACCCAAGGTCCTCTTGTTAGGTGCGATAATACATTCTGTATGATGCAGCCATTTTGAGTAAGTAAGGTTTTCTGTTTCTCGTAGCCAAGAGCATCTTAACTGAGACCCCGACACTGTGTAACTGAGTAATTGAGGCTTTGCATCAATTACTTTATATAAGCGATGAAGACAAATTAAGACTTGGTTCCTGATCTCACGGGGCTTCAGTTCAGTGGTAGAGAATATGGTGGGTAGTCTGGTAGAATAATGGTAGAATATGGTGTGGTAGGCTGAGGGTGACCAAACTGGGCCAGGAGGGTTCAGGGAAGACACTTAGAGGAAATGACATTTGAGCTGAATAGTAAAGGAAAAGAAGTTAGTCAGGCAGTGAAGGTGGGTAAAGAGGGCACTTCAGTCCACAAGAGCCACGTGGACAAAAGCAGGGAAGCCTGCAATAGCCTGGGCCTTCTGAGGACATCTTGGGTACTTGCACAGCCTAAGCGAGCTCTTCCTTAAATGTGTTGTCCTAGTCATCTCACCCGGCTTTGGAGGCGATGGTGCTGGAGAAGAGATCAAGGGCCAGATTGGGGAGCATCCTAACAACTCTGTCCTGTAGGTGATCAGCAGCCTTTGAAGGATTTCCAGCATTTTAGAAAAATCTCCTTGGCCACAGTCTGAAGGAGTGCTTACCAGGAAGCAAGGTGGCAATGGGGCAGATCAGCAGCAAAGCTTTTGGGGTAACACAGGAGGAATGTGCTGGCATGAAGGGAGGGTACAGAAAGATTAAGGAGAACCAGAAAAGTGTGGGCAGCAGGAGGAAAAGGCCCGTGGGCTGTGGCAAGGAGCATGGCGCATGGAGGGTAGTGTCCAATACTGGCTTCAGAGGTCTGCAGGGGCGGCCAAAAGCAGGGTGTGAAGGCTGTGGCCTGATGTTTAATGATGGTAGCTCAGGTGCTCTAGCTCAGGGCAGAGGGAGGTCACGTAGCCGGGAGCCATGGAGACGAGGGTGCCAAGAAGAGTCCTGGAGGGCAGGGACTAGGTTTGCAAAATCATTTATGTTCCCTATAGCTTTGAGTGCTGTGGTCTCCACTCATGGTTTTTGATCACTGCTCATTATTTCCCGGCACCCCGCCCACCCTCCACCCACTTGCCTAGGGACAGCCCACCAGACCAGAAGCTGGGGTTCTGGATCAGAGCCATGGTGGTTGAGGCTCAACATTCCAGGCACTGGGGCCAAGTCCTGAATATTCATCTGCCCACTTTATCCTCACAATGTCCCATGAGGCGGGTTGTTATATTTGTAGCTCTTTGGGTCTATTTGCTTAACCGAGGACCTTCTGTGTGCCAGGCACTAGAGATGCAGCCTTAATTTAGCAGACAAAAACCCTTGCTGTCATGGGGCTTTCGTTCTATTGATTGCACGTGTCAGAGAAACATCTCAGACTGGCCTTGACAGAGGACGCGTGTAGGCTTATTAACTAAGGCAGCGAAGAGTATGTCTCGGGCCTGGTGGGAACTGGAAGCTCAGGTGGTCCTCTCTTCGAGGCTCTTCTCCATCTTCGGGTCTCCCAGTTCTGCCCCCACCACCCTTCCTTTGCTTCATTCTTAGGAACGCTCTTCTTGTATAGTTACTGTTTAGCCACCAGCCACCCAGGCTTACATCCCAATAAGCCAAAAGAGAGCCTTTGCTTTCTTAGTGGGTCCAGCAAAAATCTCAAACTTAACTCTCATCGGCTAGATTTAGTCACATGTACTTATTCCAAAACTCATCACTAAGGCTGGGAGAACAAGATGCTTTGGTGGCTGGGCCTCAGGCACATGCTTATTCCTGCCCCCCGCAAATGGAGTCATTGCCGGGAGAACCATAGGAATGAGGCGTTAGGGAGTAGTAATTTTCCAAGGAGAAATCATGGTGT
>NW_011888870.1:964360-968299 GCF_000151845.1 Pteropus vampyrus
ACACAGACACACACACACACACACACACACACACACCCTCTTTTGCAGTGCATGTGAACCCACCCCTAGAAAATGAATTATGCTTGGTCTAAACCAACGATTGGCAAATTATGGCCTGAGGGCCAAATCTGACAGTCCCTTGTTTTGGTATGGCCCATGAACTAAAATGGTTTTTAACATTTTTTTAAATGGTTGAAAAAAATCACGGCAAAAATAATATTTTGTGACACATGAAAATTCATTGAAATTCAAGCTCGTGTCCATGAATAAGGTTTTATTGGAGCACGGCCACACCCATTCGTTTATGTATTGTCTGGGGATCTTTCATGCTGCAAAGTCAGAGTTGAGTCATTGTGACAGATACTGCATGGCCCACCAAACCGAAAATATTTAGTCTCTAGCCCTTTACAGAAGTTTGCTGACCCTTGGTCTAAGCTAATAGTGATAATCCTGCTCCCTGTTCCCCAGCCTTTCTACAGCTAGGAGTGGCCACATGTTTCAAGTCTTTCCAAAAAGGAAGTAAGAAGCCTGCAGGGGAGATGTGTATAAAAACAGTGCTTTTCTGAGAGAAGGGCACAGCTACAGCTGGCACCTCCTCTTCTTCCTACTTCCTGCCTGAAGCGTGAGTATGTTGTCTGGAGCCCACTCAGCCCTTCCAGAGCTCGTTTCCTGCTGAGGAATGGGAAAACAGGGCCAGGAGTCCGGCTGGGAGGGCTGGAAGGGCTGGCTGGGGTCCTAGAAGAGGGGAGGTCCACCCTGGGCATTTGCCCAGGAGCATGGGCTGCTTCTTGCTCAGACTGGGTTTGGGCCCAGAGGGGACACCAGTCACTTGGGCTGGACTGTCTACTGGCCCCAACATCAACATCCAGAGGGTGGAAGAAGGGCTGAGAATATTAGCAGTCAGCACTTTTCGGGTCTGCCTGGGTTCCCTTCCATTCCTAACTCATTCCACAATAGCTGAAAGAGAGTAGGTAACAACAACAAAAATGTTAGATGGTTGAGTGCATGGGTAAGGGAGGGAGGAAGGGAGAGAGTGAATAAATGAAAGAAGGAAAAAAATATAGTTATTAAGAGGCTTCCACACACATACACTGACAGCAACCCTGTGACGTCACAGGCTATGTATTATTATGCTCACTTAATTAAGGAGGAAACGAGGCTCTGTAAGGCTAATTGACTTTCCTAAGGTCATAAAGTTAGAAGAGGTAACGCTGTGACCCAAACCCCAAAGCAGATCCATATCCCTGGGCACGTGTCCCTCCAGCCCCACATCTCACCTCCAGGTATGCTAGACTCACTATACACCGGCACAGGCGAAGAACCTGCCTTCACCTCAGCGGAGCATGAAGGGAACTTTTATGATGTGCATCTGGGCGGCTGCCAGGAACGCCTCTCACCCGCCCTCCCCCCCCCTCCCCCTCCCCCCGCTCCCCACCCGCCACCCGGCCCGGAGTCCTCCGAGAACACGAGAACACGGCACCTCCTTAGCAGGTGCTCAGTGCATATTTGTAGCATGAATGAGTTGCCTTGTATCAGTACAAATTCCTCAACAAAAACTCATAGGCTGTAAAATCCCCCAAAACGCAGGTAAAATTGACATCACGTTTCCTAGCTTTGCACTGGATTAGAATGTGCCTTCTGGTAGCAGAGTAAGCCTCCGGCTTTGCTATACAAGCACAGGATCATCATTGCTGCGATCATAAGAGAACCGTTAACGTGAACGTTTGCTACCGTGCCACTTGCTATATACCAAGCACGTGATATGAATCAGCTCGTTTAAACTTCACGACAACTGGACAGGGTAGATATTATTGCTATTCTCATTTTATGGCCGAGGAATCTGCAGCTCAGAGAGGATAAACTTGACCATACAGCTAGTAGTTGACATAGTCTGATTTAAACTC
The DNA here is from genome assembly GCF_000151845.1 of Pteropus vampyrus. NCBI lineage: Eukaryota > Metazoa > Chordata > Mammalia > Chiroptera > Pteropodidae > Pteropus > Pteropus vampyrus. The sequence continues at coordinate 966,265 of NW_011888870.1, forward strand.
AGGTCTTTTGCCTCCATAGAAAAAGGAGAGGAGGTATAGGAAGACTGGGGTGGGGTGGATTTATAGGACTGGCTTAGGGACAAATGCTTCCTCTGTCACCTGTATGGAGGGTGGTCAAGTCAGAACAGTGATAGGGAAGAGAGAGGTGCCGCTTGTAGAGGCAGAAGTGAGTGAGGTCTTGTATGCCCACAGGACATATTGTTTCAGCTGGCCTGTCCCTGTCCCCCACCAGATCAGCCCTAGTGGGGTTGTTCAGCAGACCTAACTGTTTATGTGTGCTGGGGGTGAGGGGCAGGTTGATTAGGAGGGACTAGGCTGGGCTGGCGTGATGGTGACATCAGCCTTTCATGGAGGTGCTGGCGCGATGGTGACATCAGCCTTTCGTGGAGGTGCTGGTGATTCATTTACTCTTCCCAGCCAGCTAGGCCTCTATCAGGGTGTGACTTGCAGTAAACAAGCCACAAAATGCCATCTGGGAAGGGGGAAGTGGGGAGGGCAGGGTGGCTCAAAGGGCAGCCCTCGGTCTCACGCCAGACCCAAGTCTCATCCTGGCTGCCTGGAGCTCCTACTCGAGGCCCACCAAGCCCACGGCAGGAAAACTTTACCTGCCCAGGTAAAGCATGTCGGAAAGTGTCACTGTTGGCACTTCCGACCTCTTTTTCCTGGGAGGTACCAGGGCACTGCCCTGGGCTGGCCCAGAGGTGTGGCTATTCTAGCCTGGGCCGTGGACCTTGGTGCCCAGAGACCACCTCTTTGCAGAGCTTCTGAGAGGTGTATATAGGTAAATCAACCACATGCCGTTCATTGACACTCTCGGTCTGGCAGATTTAGACGGCTGACTTGGGATAGGTGCTTAATAAAGGTTTGTCGCCTGACTGAGTGATTGAACAGGCCAACAACTCAGAAGCCAGAAGAGAATCTAGAGGAGGCATACCCCAGACCTCAAGACACTTAAAACCTCACTCACATGTAATAACACAAGGAACAGAACAAATACGTGTCAAGCTGTGCGACTCCCTGGGTGCTGCTAAAATTTAGAGTGGGCACTGGGAACGTTAGGCAAGCTTCCTGGTAGAGGTGAGCTTGGGTTGGTTCCAGTGGGGAGCCTGGCGGTGGGTCGAGATGAGCCTCGTGAGAAGTGTGGTGACCGTACCAGCCTGACGCCTGCAGGCCTGTATCACAGCAGCAGTGCTCCGTTACAGAGGTTTACCCTGTGCCGGGAACCCGCTAAACAGGCACTTCCTTCTTACTTAAGCCTCATGCCAACCTGGTGGTGGAGGTATCATCACTGTCCCATTTTATAGGTGAAGAAACGGAGGCTCTAACAGGTCAGGAAATTGCCCAAAGCCACATGTGTACAGAGGGGAGAAGGAACTGGACCTCTGCTGACCAATATGGTAGCCACTAGCTGTGTGTGGCTATTGATCACTTGAAATGTGGCTAATCCCGATTGAGCTGCACTGCGAGTGGAAAATAACACACTAGATTTCAAAGACTTAGTATAAAACAAAGAAGCATATATATATTCCTTCTAATTAATAGCTCTTTTTAGTACTTATGATATTTTGGATAAATGTCGTAAAATAAAATATATTATTAAAATTAATTTTATCTGTTTCTTATTCTTCTTATTTTTTAATATGGCTAGCAGAACATTAAAAATTACATGGGTGGATGGCATAGTATTTTTACTGGACCATATCCTGCCACGTGGCCATTAGCCTCAGCACGAACTACTCCAGCGATGGTGTATTCCTGTCCCATGGGCTGCCATAACAAAGTGTCACACACTTGGTGGCTTAAACAACAGAAATTTATTGTCTCACAGTTCTGGAAGCTAGAAGTTCCAAATAAAGGTGTCAGAGAGCCAGTTCCTTCTGGGACTGGGAGGGAGAACCCATTCCGTGCCCTTTGCCTAGCTGCTCGAAGTTTGCCGGCCATCTTTTGTGTGCTTTGGCTTCGGCTGCAGCACCCCGGTCTCTGCTCTCCTCCTCACGTGCTGTGCTCCTTGTATGTTTGTCTGTGTCCAAATCTC
>NW_011888870.1:968349-994932 GCF_000151845.1 Pteropus vampyrus
GGGAAGGGGGAAGTGGGGAGGGCAGGGTGGCTCAAAGGGCAGCCCTCGGTCTCACGCCAGACCCAAGTCTCATCCTGGCTGCCTGGAGCTCCTACTCAAGGCCCACCAAGCCCACGGCAGGAAAACTTTACCTGCCCAGGTAAAGCATGTCGGAAAGTGTCACTGTTGGCACTTCTGACCTCTTTTTCCTGGGAGGTACCAGGGCACTGCCCTGGGCTGGCCCAGAGGTGTGGCTATTCTAGCCTGGGCCGTGGACCTTGGTGCCCAGAGACCACCTCTTTGCAGAGCTTCTGAGAGGTGTATATAGGTAAATCAACCACATGCCGTTCATTGACACTCTCGGTCTGGCAGATTTAGACGGCTGACTTGGGATAGGTGCTTAATAAAGGTTTGTCGCCTGACTGAGTGATTGAACAGGCCAACAACTCAGAAGCCAGAAGAGAATCTAGAGGAGGCATACCCCAGACCTCAAGACACTTAAAACCTCACTCACATGTAATAACACAAGGAACAGAACAAATACGTGTCAAGCTGTGCGACTCCCTGGGTGCTGCTAAAATTTAGAGTGGGCACTGGGAACGTTAGGCAAGCTTCCTGGTAGAGGTGAGCTTGGGTTGGTTCCAGTGGGGAGCCTGGCGGTGGGTCGAGATGAGCCTCGTGAGAAGTGTGGTGACCGTACCAGCCTGACGCCTGCAGGCCTGTATCACAGCAGCAGTGCTCCGTTACAGAGGTTTACCCTGTGCCGGGAACCCGCTAAACAGGCACTTCCTTCTTACTTAAGCCTCATGCCAACCTGGTGGTGGAGGTATCATCACTGTCCCATTTTATAGGTGAAGAAACGGAGGCTCTAACAGGTCAGGAAATTGCCCAAAGCCACATGTGTACAGAGGGGAGAAGGAACTGGACCTCTGCTGACCAATATGGTAGCCACTAGCTGTGTGTGGCTATTGATCACTTGAAATGTGGCTAATCCCGATTGAGCTGCACTGCGAGTGGAAAATAACACACTAGATTTCAAAGACTTAGTATAAAACAAAGAAGCATATATATATTCCTTCTAATTAATAGCTCTTTTTAGTACTTATGATATTTTGGATAAATGTCGTAAAATAAAATATATTATTAAAATTAATTTTATCTGTTTCTTATTCTTCTTATTTTTTAATATGGCTAGCAGAACATTAAAAATTACATGGGTGGATGGCATAGTATTTTTACTGGACCATATCCTGCCACGTGGCCATTAGCCTCAGCACGAACTACTCCAGCGATGGTGTATTCCTGTCCCATGGGCTGCCATAACAAAGTGTCACACACTTGGTGGCTTAAACAACAGAAATTTATTGTCTCACAGTTCTGGAAGCTAGAAGTTCCAAATAAAGGTGTCAGAGAGCCAGTTCCTTCTGGGACTGGGAGGGAGAACCCATTCCGTGCCCTTTGCCTAGCTGCTCGAAGTTTGCCGGCCATCTTTTGTGTGCTTTGGCTTCGGCTGCAGCACCCCGGTCTCTGCTCTCCTCCTCACGTGCTGTGCTCCTTGTATGTTTGTCTGTGTCCAAATCTCCCCTCTTTGTAAGAACACCGTCATATTGGATTTAGGGCCCACCGGACCCCGGTATGACCTCATCTTAACTAATTACATCTACGATGGCTCTTTTCTCAAATAAAGTCACCTTTTGAGGTACTAGGGGTTAGGATTTCAATATATGAATTTTTTAGGAGCACACAATTCACCCCATAGCAGATGGGGAACTCCCTCCCTCTCCTGTAGCTCGTTCAGTATTTGGATCACCTTAGTGTGAATGTCCCCTGGTGCCAACCCACAGATCCACTGAGGGTTCCTCCTTCAAATCACTTGCAAATTCCTAGTGCATCTCTGTGAGGTGGCGTCACGGGCCAGAGACACCCACATTTCTTTCCTTGGAGCCCAGGTGTGACTGGCCCCACCTTGACTGAGACTGCATCTGTTCTGATAACTGGAGAGCAGGAAGGAAAAAACCGATACAGGAGAGAAGGTTAAAAATAACCGAGGTGGGGGAGGGCGGGCAGCCCAGGTGACCTTTGCCCTTCGCAACCTCGATTTACAAACAACACAGCCAGGTTGTCACCTGGGTCTGTGCAGGCTGTAAAAACCTCATCAGCTGACGTAGGTAGCATTCTGTTTAGCGGCTTGAGAATTTCCAATCCTGGGGAAATGTGATCACAACACTTCTCTTTCTTTGTCCTGACAGCCCTTCAACACCTTCCTAAGAGTGGGAGGGGTTCTGCTGAGGACTCTGTCTGCCAGACTTACCTCCTCAGTCCCTGTAAGAGGAGGGGGTTGATGGAGAAGAGCTCTATAGAGTCCTTCAGAGCAGGGAGGTACCTGAGGCCCAGCTCAACTCCTTGTCACAGGTGTGACTTGGGAAAGTCACAGAAGTTATTTGAGCCTGTTTTCTTATCTGCAAAATAGGAGTAAGAAAGAAAGCTTGCTCTGCCTGCCTTATGAGGTTACGGTAAAGAGCAATGCAGGAAGCAGAGCTGGGCCCCGGGGCATAGGGAAGACCAAGGGGAGCACCAAGTTCCATCGGCTTCTTAGGTCCCCTCACTCATTGCACGTTAGGTTTGTTAGGGCCCTCGCCATGCAAAGCATGGGTCCCAGTGCAGCAGCATCAGCATCCCCTGGGAACTTCTCAGAAATGCAGACTCTCGGGCCCCACCCCAGACCTGCTGAACCAGAATCTACATTTTCACAAGATCCCAAGAGATGTGTGCGCTCACTGAAGTTTGAAAATCACCGCTTTTGTGGACATTGTTTTTGCCTGTCCTGGGTCCATTTCCCCTTCTTCTGGTAAAAGTGATCTTATTTTCTTTGGGAGAATCATGCCCACCCCGTCTCTACTCTAGTTCTGTATGATTCACTGGGGCTTATCCTCTCTCCAGATCTCCAGATCCTCAATGGAGACATGAAAGCTAGTCCTGGCCAAACAGAACCAACCCTGGGATGTTAGCTGGAACTGTTTGGGAAAGAGTTCATTTTCTGTGGCTGTTATTCAGCTGTAGAACGGAAGCCTGGGACTGGGTGCTGCCATCTTGGTCACTACTGTGGAGAACCCAAGAATGGAGTTCTCATAGAGAGGAGCCAAAGTGTGTGTGTGTGTGTGTGTGTGTGTGTGCGTGCGTGTGTGTGTGTGTGTGTAAGAGACAGAGAGAGGAAAATTCCTGATCACGTCTTTTGAGCTTCCAGCTTTGTTCAAAACCAGATCGACTCGCTTGACTTTTCAGCCCATATAAGCCAACCAGTTCTCTTTTACCCGAGCCAGTGCGTGATGGATTTCTGACACCAGAAAAGTAAGAGCCCCCTTTGCACAGTGCCACTGAACAAAGAGTAAGGCCAGGTTTGTGGCCTCATGGTGCTCACCCAGGGGAAGGCAGAAAAGAGCCATAATCGTGGCGAGTGCTAGGGCCCTGGCAGAGGGCAGCACCAGGCGAGGCATATGGCCTAACTTCTCGGGGAGAGGGGTTAGGAGTAGCTCCTCTGAGAAGGTGCCAACTGAACTAACTGTGAAGGACAAACGGAGTTAGCCAGGTAGACAGATCAGGTGAGAGCTTTCCAGGCAGAGGGAAGCATGTGAGCCAAGGCAGGGAGGCGGGAAGCAGTGTGACGGGGCTCAGGGTCCTACAGTTCTCAAGGTGGCACAGGGGACAGGGAGAGACCAGGTGGGGAAAAAAGGGGAGGACTTGGTGGGCTGCAATGACATGAAGTTGGGACTCTGTCTGGCGGCATCTCTCAGTGCGCCTGAAGGAAATGATGGTAAAGGGACAGGGGAGGGACGTCTGGAGGGGGAGAATCATACGACTGAATAAAATCAATGCCCGAGGCTGTCATTCCTGAAGGACAGCTCACATGGGTGCCGAGCTCCCTGCCCTCAGGAACCCTGGGGACACCCTGGCATCATGGGCCGAGAGTTGACACCGCAGCCAGAAGAGCCTGGCTGCAGTCTCAGTCCTGCACTAACAGTTGTGTGACCTCGGTGAACTTCTTCACTTTCTGGTTCTTTCTCTAAACACAGATATTCAAAATTCCTGTTCTGAAAGGGCTGCAGCGGAATTGAGTGAAATAATGATAGCCAAGCTCTTCAAACTTGAAAAGCAAGGAAACCTTCAGCCTAGAGGGAGTCGGAGGTCCCTGCAGGCTAAGACCCTTGAGGGTTACATAGGGAAGCCCCTCTCCTCTGGGCTTCTGTGCCTTCCCACACCTGCTCATGGAATCTGGTCTCCATTAGAGGGGCCTAACTCCAACTTCCACCTGGCCCTACTCATCCAATTCTGACGGCACTGCCTCCGGGCTCTGGGTGGAAATGCAGCATCCCCGAAGCTCTGGGAAGACGAAAGGGCTGGCGCTTCCCGCCCTGGGGCCTGAAGATGCCTAGAACCATAGATGTCGCCTGCTGAGCACTTCCTGGAAGCCAGTTACCAGATTGAACAGCCACCTGTACTAACTCAGTCTTCAAGTTCATTCTTCACACTTGTGCATTAATTGCCTGAGCATGTCGTGCTTTCAGGTTAGAGGCTTTGGGAGAGAGGAGACAGTGGCTAGGGGCCAAGGACAGCAGCTGGAGCCCAAGGCTACTTGTTGAGGAAAAGCCACAGCTCTGTGTTATAGACCGGGAAAGGGAGAGGCAAACTCGGGGGAAATGCGTTGCCTGGAGGCGTGTGCCGATGGCCAGGTACACCTTTTTCCCAGCCAGGCCCACATGGTGACCATTCACCTTGCAGTTTTTTTGCTCAGGACATTCAGTCTGAGTAATGGGTTCTCGGGACCCTGGCAGACCAGGTCGAGATGGTCACACTATTCCCTGAGTGTCAGGGACTCACACTGGAGCTGACAGGGGTCATGGGGTGGGAGGACAAGGCAAGATCAGGATCAGACTCTTCCCACACCTCCCCGCCCCCCGCCCCCACTGTCTCCCAGAAGGGTGAGGGCTCGTTTCCTGGGAGGGGATGTGAGAATCGGGCATGCGTGTGCCTGCCTGTGCCGCGGGTGGACGGACCTCGTGCATGTGTCTGTGTGAGTGGCTGAGGGAGGAGAAGAGTCTGACGAGCAGCGGGATGTAAATCATGAGAGCTGTGACAGTCGTCTGCTGCCTGTGCGGGTCAGGGCCGGGTCCCCAAGTGGCCAGTGCTCGTGTAGGGAGGGTGGAGGCTGGGAGTTATCTTTACATCTGTGAATCCGCTGTGTGTGCACGAGGTGGGTGCAAGTGAAAGTTGTGGGAGGTGTGAGTGGGGCCTGATCTGTTGCCTGTGGAAGCTGTTTTGTGTGTCAGTGTGATGCGGCTCTCTCAGTTGTGGGGGTTGCCAGTGGGGAGTAGCATCGTCTTTGTGAGTCAGTTTTGTGTGTGATTGTTGGATACAGAGCTGAGCGGCGAGCCTGTATGAGCAGGTGAGTTATCTGCTGGATGTGTCATGTCCTACGGGTTCGGCAGGCAGGTCCCCATGCTGATGCAAGAGGAGGGTGTCCAGTGCGAGCTCAGTGAGTAGATGGGCAACGTGTGTCCATGCAGAGCCAGGCCGAGCATTACGTCAACGCTCTTTATTGCTCTGAGAACAGGAGTTCCAATCCCAGGGCTCAAACTGTCCTCGATTAATGCCCAGTTAATACCTGATTCTTACCTCAGCCTGGGGGAGCTGACTGTGCCCCTTTGGGCTTCTCCCCGCGACCTGTCAGCTGTTTCAGAGCTAAGGAAGCTGCAAACTAGGCGGCCCAAAGCCCCTGGGATGCATTTACCACTTTTTTTTTTTAAAGAGGGGAAATTGCTGGTGACACTTCCACCCCCTACTTCCAGAAAGCGGCTTTCAGAGCAGAGGTGTCTTCACACCAAGACTGGTGCCTCAGAGCACCTGACGACTTCTCGGCATTGTCATAAGTCTGGGGAATACTAGAATAATAGAGCCATAGACAATAGTAAAAGGGAGAGAAAAAAATGCCTGTGCCTTTGTGTAAGGCTGAGAAGAAATGAGGCAGGAGGGGAGGGAAGAAAGGAGAGGCTGGAGGTCAGGAGCGAGCAGGCCTAGAGGGGCTTCTTGTCCAAAAACAGGGTGACCTGGCCAGTTATGAGGCTCCAAGGAGGGGCTGGCACCAGGAACTGGCAGGGATGCAGGCTGGGCCTTGGGGAGAAGTGGGGGTAGGGTGGGGAAGAAGAGCCTCTGGATAGATAGGTCTCTATGCTCTGTCAGGAAGCACAGCAAGGGGAGGGGGCTTCCTCTGTCACACACATCACTTACTTGACTCTCAGATCCTCTCACCTGTGTGTGAATTGTGGCACTAGAATTAAAAGTGACATAAGCTATGTTGGACCTTACCAGGCTTCAGCCCACCCCTTCCTGATTCCTTCATATTCAGCCAGGGGAGGACCCCAGCAGAGAGGGGTCTCCTCGCTCCTGCGATGTAGGGAGGACTGACTGACAGCTGGGGAGGGTGTGCTCCCTGGCCTTTCCTGGATTCCGGCCACACCTCTTAAAACACAAACCTCAACATGGCAGACAGGGCTGCCTCCCTCAACATAGTGGCTGGATCCCTGGGCAGAGTGATGCCAAATGACTTTCTCCTCCTCAGTTCCATGCAGGGAAACTGTGAAGAAATAAATTTCCTCTCAATATGCTGTGGATTGACTCCAGCTAGCTTCCCAGTGGCCCATACAGTAATAGTAACATTTATCGGGTATTTGCTTTGTGCCAAGTACTCTTAGGTAGATCTTAAAGAGAGGAGCCAATAGCAGCTTGATTTGTGAGACGAGAGAAGGAGAATTCTGTGAAGCTCACATGGACTAGGAAGTCCCAGGGTCAAGATTGGAGCCCAGGCAGCTGACCACCAGGCCACCCCCATTCTTACAAAAAGGTAGGTTTGTGAAATGCAGCAAGGAGGGGACCAAGGAGCATCTCAGAGGCTTAAATGTGTCTTTTTCTCAAATGAGCCACATCCACCTCCTTCCCAGAGTCTTTGCACTTGCCGTCCCCTCTGCCGGAAATCTCTCCCACGGATCTTCACACGCTGACCCTTTGCGTCATCCGGTTGGAGCGCAGATGATCAGAGAGGTCGCCTGATGCTCTGGTGTGTCATTCCAGGTGAGTTCCATCACCACGGTCACCTTTCAGACACCGTGAGCCTAAGCTGCTTACTGACTTGTTTCCACGTTTACCGTCTGCCCCGTGAAGTCAGGGGCCACGTCTGTATTGTTCATTTTGTTCCAGTGCCCAGCACAGTGCCTGGCACAGAGAAGGCTGAGAAAATAAGGACCAGGAGGGCATCTGAGGGCTGCAGGTGAGTGGCGGAGTGAGCCATCCTGTGTGTTGTAGAAACACGCCCACCCAGGCAAGTCTGGGGTCCTTCAGGAGAGATTCGGGAACAGGCAGATCAGATGAAGCGACTTAGGGGTACAGTCCCCAAAGCCTGGCTTGTCTGCCCCAGCTCATCAAACCTCTGGCCTGGAGAAAATCCCTTTACACTCATCTGAAAGCAAAGGAAGCACTTTTTAAAATGTGGTTTTTGATGTCAAATCACAAGTTTATAAGTTTTAATTTCTAGTCTGGAGACAAGTCAAGGGACAACATCCCCCAAGTTTCCCTACATAGGTCACTCAGAAGCATAACATATACGAGCTTTTTATTTCACTCCCTCATCTCACCCAGACGTCTCTCGTGAGTCCTGTCCTCAGCAGCAGCAGCGTCAGAGTAGTTAACTGTGTGGTCTGCTGCTGGTGACAGTGACCCAGCTCTGTGCTTTACATCATCGTGAGTAGGGTCAAAGGAGGTACATGAGATCTAGAGGGCCATGCATCTCACATTTCTCTTCCCACCCACTGTCCTGAGCGGATGTGGGCACAGCCACTCCCCATTCCTTCCCCCAAGCACCGTAGTACTCTCCCCAAGGCATGCAGAAACAATTTTCATTTCTGCTCAAAGTCTCCTCTGGCATGTTCATTGCAGTATGGTGTACAGTAAGAAAGATCAGTCCAAAGCACACATCCAACAATAGGGAGCTGGTTAAGCAAACCCAGAATCATCTAGACTAGGGTTTCTCAATCGTGGCACTATTGACTTATTGTGGGGGCTGTCCAGAAAAACTGTAGGCTGTTTAGCAGTATCCCTGGCCTCTAGCTACAAAATACCAATAGCATCTCCCACCCCAGTATGAAAACCAAAAATGTCTCCAGAAATTATAAATTACCTGTTAAAAACCAAATCCATTAGTCCATACAATGGAATTCAATGCAGCCATTAATAATGACAAATAATAATAAAAGTAATTATAACTAACAATATTGACGGCACACTATGTACCAGGCCCAGTTCTGAGCTTTACACAGAATAACTTTTTAAACCTTCACGGCATCTCATTTTAGATATGAAGAAACTGAGGCACAGAGAGTTTGATTAACTTGACCAAGTTCACACAGCCAGTTGGATGCTCATGACATATTATTAAGAGAAAAAAAATAAGAAAACAACATGTGTAAAATGATTTCATTGTTTTTTAAAAAACACATGCATACCCCCCAACACACACACACACATGTATGTATATATATATATACACCATGTATATATATATATATACCACAAAATATATGTGTTAGCAGTGGTTCTTTCTAGGTCGTGAGATTGCAGATGAATTTTACTTTTGTTTCTCTGTAGTTTCATATATATAACTATACAGATAGTTCTATATAAATATTTTACATATTTATATACAAATATATATTTTATACATATATATGTTATACATACATATATATAATTTGTATAACAAGAGAAAAACATGATCTCATCTCCAGTCTTGGAGGTGAGGTATCCTCAGCCCCATTTCGAATCTAGGGTGGCAGGTAGGAATGCTAGTCCAGTACTGATGGTTTGGGGTGTCTCTGGGGCCTCGTCTGGTGTTGGAGGTTAGAATGGACTCCACCAGAGACTAGTGGGGCACCTTCTCAGCAACCTCTGGGGAACCCATACTTGTTGCCCCTTTCCAGAAAGTGATGGAGTGAGGACACGTTACCCAATAATTGACGTCTAGACTACGCACCCAGGTGAGCGGCCCACTTGAGAAATGTTGTGGGGAGAATGAAGGGCCCTAGCAGGAGCAAGCAGATAGCAGCGTGCAGTGGGAACTCGATTCTTTTAAAAATGATTTTAAGTAACACCCAATGTGATCATTTCACAAGTAAACGATGTTATAAATAGCCTATCTTATTATTCCTAAAATAGCCAAACATTTCTACAAACAGCCTACATTTCTAAGGGGAGTTTTGAAATGTAAAAAAAAAAAAAAATATTTTTAAAACAAAAAAAAAAAAGTCCAAATATTAACAGTAGCAGGATAGGGACTGAAATAGAAATGGGCTTTAAATGAGACGAACCTGGGCTGAGCCCCGCTCTGCTCACAGTAGCCCTTCAGTCACGGCTCAGTTTTTTTGGTCCTAAAATGGAGTTCATATCGATGCGAAGGATGGGGGGTGGGAGGCTGCTAGAGGGGAGTGTCGGGGCTGTCTGAAGCACAATTCCTGGCACTAGGTTCGCACTCCATGCCTCGTAACTGTTACGATCGATCCAAAGATGGTGGCCTTGCGGTTAGCTTTTCCCCTTTGTACTCTGGTCAGTTTGCTCACAGTGTATTATTTAGAATCAGAAAAACGAAAAACCCTTCATGAAACCAAGAGAGGTGAGGAGTGATCGCTGACGAAACGACCTGCAAGGAGCAAAGGGCAGAGAGACAGATGCTCTTTAGATAGCATGGCTCTGGGGCCTGGAATTTAACCTGCAGTTAGCAAGGCTGAGAGAGGCAGGTGGGCACACCCACAGGTTTCCTTACTGAGAATTTCCTGCCTTTGAGCCCACCCACCTGTCCCCATTCTACAGATCTCAGGGAAAGCCCGGGCTCACAAGCCCCTCCACACACGCCCACGCCTGATGAGCAGGCCTGCAGGGCCCCGGTTTACTGAGCCCACCCGGCCTCACCCTTCACAGCCACTGTCATGGGCGGTGCCCCTGGGCTGGGCCTCTGACATGTAGATAGCATCGGGTAAGGAACAAAGGCCAAGGACCACAGAATCTGTGTTTTGTTCCACTATCTCTGCCTCCTCTTCCTGTTCTTTCTTATCTTCTTTTTTATTGTAAACATTTTTAAAGTCATTCCTTTAGATAAATTGGGCTTCATCAGAATTTAAAAATTTGTGCATGAAAGGACAGTATCAACAGTGCAAAAGCACCCCGTGCAGGATGGAAGAAAATATTTACAAATCATACATCTGATAAGGGATTAGTATCTAGAATATATAAAGAAATAAAACTCAATAGCGACAATAAACAACCCAATTCAAAAATGGGCAAAAGACTTGAATAGACATTTCTCTAAAGAAGATACATAAATGGCTGATAAGCACAGGAAATGATGCTCAAGATCACGAATCATTAGGAAAATGCAAATCAAAATCGCCATGAGATAACACTTCCATTATGATAGCTATTATCAAAAAAGCAGAAAACAAGTGTTGGCAAGGATGTGGAGAAATTGGAACCCCATGCATTGCTGGTGGAAATGTAAATTAGTGCAGCCTCTATGGAAAACAGTATGGAGGTTCCCCAAAAAAGTAAACATAGAATTATCATATAATCCAGCAATTCCACTTCTGGGTATACACATAGCAGAATTGAAAGCAGGGACTCGAATAAATATCTGTCTACCCATGTTCACAGCAGCATTATTTACAATAGCCAAAGATGGAAACAACTCAAATATCCTCTGATGTGATGAATAGATAAAGGTTTCATATACATACAATGGAATAGTATTCTGCCTTAAGAGGAAATGAAATTCTGATACATGCTATAGCTTATATAAAACCTGAAGACACACTAAGTGAAATAAGTCAGATAAAAAAGGACATATATGATTCCATTTATAAGAGCTATCTGGAATAGATAAATTCGTAGAGACAGAAAACAGAATACTGGTTACCAAGGGCTGGGGGAAATGGAGCATGGGGAGTTATTGTTTAGTGGGTACAAAGTTTCAGTTTGGGATGATAAAGAAGTTCTGGAGATGGATAGTTGTCATGATAGTACAACCATGTAAACATACTTAATGCCACTAAACTGTACACTTAAAAATCGATAAGGTAACATAAGTGAATTTTATGTTATGTATATTTTATCACAATAGAAAATTTGATGGAAGGACTGTTAATCATCACTTAATCAGAGAATATCTCTCTCATTCTGCAGAGAAAAAAGTTGAGGTTCAGAGAGGTGATTAAAAAAAGTCATTCCTTTAAAATCATTTTGATATCTGAAGTATGACAAGTATTCTTGAATTTAGACAATGCAGATAAAGCGAAATGCCCTTTGGGCCACCCTTCTTAACCGCATCCCCTCCCCAGGGGATAACCACAGCAAAATTATATTGTGTGAATTCTTCTAGGTCTTTTTTTAGATTTTCAGAAATGGAACCATTTTGTACCTATTTGGCAACTTGCCCTTTATACTTAGTGAACGCTATTTCTTGGTGATCTTTCCATGTCAGTTCACACGAGCTCCCTCATTCTTTGAAACCGCTGAGCGTATGTCATAGTATGCACGTAGTTATGCACTAACCGTTAACTGTTCCCCTGCTGTTGGACACTGAGTAGGTGGCTAGTCACACAATTCAGCAGACAGTCCTCTCTGTGCACATGTAGCAGTGTTTCTTTAGGAAACAGTTATTACTTATGAAGGTTGCAAGCATTCATGAATGAAAGCCAATAAAGTGGTTGACATTTATTGGTGCTCAGGAAATGCTAAATATTTGTCGTTATAATTTCACATATTGTTCCTCCCCCAGTCAACTCTGTGTGAGGAAGTCCAGTCACTATCCTCACAGATGAGGGAAAAGTCTTGAATTATTTGCCCTGATCACAGAGCTCGTGAAAGAGTCCCTGGGCCTTCAAGGGGACCTGGACTAACCATGGAAGACGCCTCAGCCTATGGCGGCCTCCAGTTCACGACTTGGATCTCTCTCCTGCTGGGTCCCCGCATCTGGAATGTCACGGGCACTAACAAATGCTCTTTGAATGCTGTCGAGCAAATGAAGTAATGCAGGACGGTATGCGACCCTACTGCAGCTGTTGCTGCTCTGTAGCCCACACTCGTTCACACCCTCGTCATTCACTGTGCTGCCCACAGCCCCTTCCCTGGGCCCCAGCAGGAAAGGGGGAGTCTAATACCACCAGTCTCTCCAATCTCATTTTCAGCTGCCTCATAGCATGTCCCATGGGAGGGTGACCTCTCACCTAGACACCCTAAGCCCCCTGCCTGGTACAGTCCCTGTCCTCAGATACCTGAGCAGACCCACTGGACCTTCGACACTCAACCCAGCCCAGAGACTTCCTCAGAGGACATCCAGGGCTCTTATCTTTCTGCATTACATACTTTTTTTCTTTTTAAAAGTTTGAATGGCCATTATTCCCTTTGAAAATGCTACCGTGTGTGTGTGCGCTCAATACAGATGAAGAGACTGAGGGACAGAAGGTCACATAACTTGCTTAGGGCCCCAGCCAGCAGACAGCAGGGACAGCGGTCACCCCCCAGGTCGGTCTAAGCAGCCTCCAAGGCAGATGCCCTTCCTGTTACACTCTGGCAGCTTCTGAGATAAACCTGAGAGGAGACTCGCTTGTTATCAAACAGGAGTTGCACAGAGCTGGGAGGGACATTCATTTCCTGATACCAGCTCTGCCCCCAGAACCACGCAGACCAAGTCCCATCGCCCCACTGGCTCAAGTGCCCGAGTGGCCAAGATTGCAGTTACTCAGGTCCAGTGGACCCTCTCAACCCCCGGTTCCCTGGGGCTTCATCTTGACTTCTCCACTCTGTGCTCGGCTCCGTAAAAGGCTCTTAGACTTCTGTGCCCCCGCCCCCCACGAGCCCCCAGCACGGAATAGGGGCTGATTAGACATCGTTTTTCTCCTGTTTCAGTCACTTGCCCTTTACTTGTTGATTCCAAATGAAATGGGGCCAAGTAGGCAAGGAAAAGGAGTTAATCAGTTCCCTTTCTAACCGTTCCAAAGCTACCTTTCTAACAATAGCGTCTACCATTGCTGGGGCCTTGGTCTGTACCAGGCACAGCCCTAGATCCATTGCCTCATTTCCTTCTCACATCATCTTGGTAGTTACCAGCAGGCGTGGGAGGTGGGGAGTGAGCAAAATGGGTGAAGGGGGTCAAAAGGTGCCAACTTTCAGATACAAAATAAATAAGCCCTGGGGATGTAATGTACAGCATAGCGACATAGCGATAATCAATAATACTGTATTGCAGATATAAAAGTTGCTAAGAGAGTGGATTTTAAAAGTTCTCATCAGAAGAAAAAAGACAGATAATAACAAGTGCTAAAAAGGGTGTGGAGAAATTGGAATCCTCCTGCATTGCTAGTGGGAATGTAAAATGGTACAGTCGCTTTGAAAAACGATTTGGCAGTTCTTCAAAATTTTATACATAGAATTATTATATGACCCAGCAACTCCACTTGTAGGTATATACCCCAAAGAATGGAGAATATATGTCCACACAAACACTTGTACACAAATGCTCTGAACAGCATTATTCCGAATATCTCCAAAGTGAAAACAATCCAACTGTCCATCAGATGATAAACTAACCAGATAAATAAGATATGTTATATCTACACAATAAGATATTACTTAACTATTATTTAACTTCTCTTTTTCCACAACGGGAAATGTGAAGCATTAAATTTTGAGAAAAAGTGAAGGTTATAAAAATATTAAGTAAAAGTTAGGAATAAGTGAAATTTCTGAAAAGAAATGAAACCCAAGACTTTAAATTGAAAATCTATCCTCTTTTTCTTTCATAACAGAATAGAATGGGTTTAATATTTAAAATATCTGTTTATCTGATGTCTATCTTTAACACATGTCAACTTTCCATTGGATTCTTTTTATTATACTTTCAGTTTATTAAAAAATAAAAAGCCACACAGGTTCATAAATGAGAGCACTAGGAATATCAGAGAATTATCTATGTCTTTTAATTATCTATGTCTTTTAATTTTTAACTTAAATTTACCTCTCTGATGGTATTTTACGACGTTGATAACTATACGGAGAATTTATTATTTTCCTTATTCCTTTGCAGACCAAAGAGGTACATTGGTAGTGATCCTTCTTATTAGTCCTCGGAAATGGAGTCTTTCAAAAAATTCTTTGAACTTTCCTTTTCCTTCCTTCTTCTATCATTTCCTGCCCCGAAGTTCCAAAAAAAGGTGAGTACAGAAATACACAGAAAAATATGATGACAAACATTTATAAAAACAAGCGCATGTTTTCAAAACAGATTCTGGTCTCTTTTAAACATAAATATATTTCGTGAATTCAAATTTTAATGCATATTTGCAATTTTACCAATTTTTACATACAGTGAAAAAATATGGAAACCGATTTTATCATCACCTCAGTAGAAAATACAAAAAAGTATGAACTACATGTAGAATTCAATTAAATTTGATATTTAATTTGTTCGTAAAAATAAACTAAATAAATAAATAAATTACTGCTAAATAAATCTAGAGTACTTCATTTTAAATAGGAAATTATTGTTTTTCTATTGTGTAATAACTACCTTATCTTGAAAACTAGCTTGGTCAAACAATAAAATATATTGTTATCTAAAAAAAGAAAGAAAAAGGAAGTACTTATGCATGTTACAACATGGATGAACCTTGAAAACATTATGCCAAATGACAAGCCAGACATAAGAGGACAAACATAGCGTGATTCTAGGGGAAGGGGAGAAAGGGAAGTGACAGCTAACGGGTGTGGGGTTTATTTTGGGGGCAATAAAAATGTTCTGGAATTAAATAGTGGTGCACGATTTTGTGAATATGCTAAAAACACTGAATTGTACACTTCAAAAGAGCGAATATTATTGTATGTGAATTATATCTTTGAAAAGAAAGAGGAATGTATAACAGTATAGAGGAAGGTAACACACAAAAAGGGAAGAAGGGTGTAGACAATTGTGCTTCTGTGGGGAGGTTTCCGGAGAGACGGCACCATTGGAGCCAGGTTTTAAAGGACCAATGGGATTAGCCAAACAGACTGCGGGAAGGAAGGTCTTTCTTGGCAGAGGGAGTAGCATGTGCAAAGGCCCAGCATGAAGACAGGAAACAGTGTGGTGTGCTTTGGTTACTTCTGGTTCTCTGGTCATTATGGGTACACACCTTGGTACACAAACTCAGAAGTCATATTTTATTCTTCATTCCTCACTCCGAGCCCCATTCCTCCAGGCTTCAGAAAATATCACCCCATCATTTCTGGTGTTTCTTAGGCTTGTGAGATGTTTTGAGATCTTATACTGAGCCAAGAGTGGGATCAGTCTCCATGGTTTAACACAGAGGTGTGGTCGTCCCCATCTTTCCCGGCCTCCAGCCTGTGCCAGTCTGTCAAGACCAGGAACCCAGTGCTGATGGCTCCACATGCCTGAGGCACTGTGGGAGCCACTCCTCCTGGGGGTCTTGCTGCCTCTATAAGCGCCGTCAGGAAGCAGAGCTGGGCCCCGCTGATGAGGGCCTCCCCACCTCCTGCTGGAAGAATCGTGAGATAGGGGAGCCTGCTTTCTCCATCGCTCCCCCCACCCCCTCCCCTGGGACATTTCAGTAAATCTTCATTTAACTTCTCTGCGAACTCTCTAAATTGTCCTCAATTTTCGAGCAAGGCCCCAGCAAGACTGTCAAACTACTCCTGCTTGAATAGGAGAAAGGAGGAGGAGATACCGCATAGAGAAAAAAGAAAAACTAATATTCAAAAACATCCAGCTTTATAAGTGACCACAGTATCTGATGTGATGGGCTCAGTAAGGCCACAGAGTGAAGGTCCCACTGAGGGTCCCTCTGAGGAGCACAGGTCCAAGATCACGCCACCTTTCACTTGTGTGACCCCCAGTCATTGAGTTTTTCACAAGCTGGTGCCTCGGGCTCTGTCTTCTGCAAGTCCCTGCCAACATCGGCCATTCATCTTGCAGAGTGCAGGCCCCCAGGCCTCCACCCACCCTGAGCAGGGCACAGGCTTGGAGGGAGGTTGCAAAACTGAGGCCCTGAGGTCAAGGCAGGACAGTGGCATTGTGGAGACAAAGTGGGGATGGAGTGGAGGGTGGGAAATCAGGGCCAGGAACATTTGGCTTCCCATGTCCAGAGAGCCAAGGATACGGGAAGAACAGGTTAAAATGGAAGTGCGCAGAGCAGGAGGCTGGTCCCTTGTCCCTTTGTCCCTTGTAGGGTTGGGAGGAAGGAGCCATTTAAAGAGTCAGCAGTAGTGGGGAGCAGGAGCTGTCAGCCTCAGACTGACAGCTAGGAGTTGCAGGTGGCAGGTAGGGGCAGGGGAACCTTCTCAGGCGGAGGAGAGGGTCTAGAAAGCTGTAGCTCGAGCAGAATGAGGATTGATTTCCAAGCTGTTCCCACACACATGTGATGGTGGGGGTGGGGCGAGAGCAGAGAGAACCAGAACACAGAGGTGAAAACAGTTACGGGGTCAGCGGTCCTGGCCACCGACTTTACTTTGTGGGGAGGATGTTTATTTAAGGAAAATCACTATGTTTACGCAAAGCTTTGGGCTGCAGCCCTCAGGGATGGAATTATCAGTGAAAGCTGGGCTATTAATCAATTGTGGGGCCTGGTGACAGGTCTTCTTCTTTTCCGGAGAGTGGGAGGGACAGAGGACAGAGGGGGGAAGGGAGAGAAGGGGGCTGGCTCAGGCCCCAGCCAGTGTGGGAATAACTCTGATCCCAGGAGCAGGAAGGTCGCATGGGAAGTGGCCTTGAGGTGGCTCCGGGGGTGGGAGGGAAGAAGAGGGTGGTGTTTCCATGGCACGGGAGTCATGGGACAAAGCTGGACGGAAATACACTCTGGGATGCTCTCTGGCCAAGGCCAGGTTGCCTGGGGCGGAAGGATAAACTTCCTGGATGGACACTCAGACTCCGAATCCCGGGGAAGAGAGCTGGGGTGGGGGCCGTGGTGTTCCTGGGACAGTGGGGTCTCTCCAGGTCATTGCCAGGAACACGTGCTGGATGTGGGGCTGAGCCAGAAGCATGGCCCTCAGTAACTTCCTACATGCCCTCGACTCTACTGGCCAGCCTGGCTGGGTGGAGGGCGGGATATGTGCCTGCCCCCGCTAATGAGCAGGTGGGGCAGGTAGGGTAGGAGCTGCCAGGGTGCTGACAGCTACGCACAGGCTTGAGAGCCTGCATGGGACCCTGTGAGGCGACTTGGGGCTGGGAGGTGGAGGAGTGAGATGCTCGGCATGTGTGCCGGGGTCCTTGGGCAGCTGAGGCCATATCCCCTGGGCATGGCCCAGTGGAAGATCTTTATAAAGCAGACTCGACAGAGCAGGGCCACTCTCGTGGCCATCTGGCCCGTAGTTTGAGACAATTGCCCTGTGAGAACTCAAAGAGAGATGAGTGAAAGAGCTGTGAAGGCAGGAAGGGTGGGAATGCAGCGGGGAAGGAGGGAGGGATGGAGGAGAAAGCACCTCTCCCAGAGGTGACGTCAGTAGTCGCCGCCTCCGCAGGGTGTTGGCGAGAAGGCACGCATGAAGCACCAGGCCCAGGACAAACTAAGTGCTCAGTAAATGCCACTAGTGTTCCGAGTATAAATGCTTTTATTACATCAGGCTTTCCGCTTTCTTCCCCACACACCACTCGCTCAGGCACCTCCTCCCTCCCGCTCCACAGGCCATAGAACCACCAATGACAGGACCGTCCAGCAGGCTGTCGCAGGTTCTTAGGGCCCAAGGGCCCCTTTCCACCACCTGTTAGCTGTGTGAGCTTGGGCTACCTACTTAACCTCTCTGTGCCTCAGCTTCCTCATTTGCAAAATGAAGATAATAATGGCATCTTAGAGTATTAGAAAGATGAGATCAGTTAACATATGTAAAGTGCTTAGCACAGGCCCTGGCCCGGAGTAAATGTACACTCAGGCTACCACTGCAGTGGGGAACAGGGGGAACACTGGCAATTTTGCTCCAAGGCGAGGTCCCCCATGAGCGGACCCGTCAGGCTGGGCAGTGGGGCCACAGGCAGCCTGCAGACTCTCCCCTGTGGGATGTGGAGTGTTGGTGACGCCATCACGGAGCCTGGAGCAGAGCTGCAGGAGAACACTCCTCCAGGTGGGCGGTGTGTCCCCCGCTCTGGGCTGGCAAGGGAGGGAAGAGGAGACCTGCAGCCCCCCACCCTTCCTCTTTCCTGACCTCCTAGGTAGATCCCTCATCTCAACCATGAAAGGTCATGAAAGGTCAAGCCAGGCAACCTCTTCAGATAACAAGTCCCCTGGGGATGCTTCCTGCCCCACAGAGCAGCTTCTTTTACAAGAATACAGCCAGGCAATTGAAAAACCTACCTGGCCCCTCTGTGCTATCTTAAAAAAACGGAACATCATGAAACGGGGTTAAGCATCCGGTCAGGTGTTCTGCAAGGGAAAAGAGAACTGGAGACTGTTCTTTTTATGGGAAGGGTGCTTTCAGGGAGCCTTCCGTGGTGGTGAGTTGGCTGGTGGCAGGTGGGGAAGGGTGGCTAGTGGGGAGGGGAGGCCGGGTGCGGGGCAGGACGGAGGTGGGGTGGAGGGTGGGCCAGCATCTGTCTGGGGAGGAGAGAGAGGAAGGAAGAGACAGCTCTGCCAGGGAGGCACTTGCTGGGGAAGGGGACCTTGGGCGATTTCCCAGAAAGGCTTGGCAGGATGAAGCTGTCCTGGGGGTTCAAGTCATGCCCTTCCCTGCCCCTTTCAATGCTGCCGGAAGTGGGCCGGGCTGCCCTGTTCCCCACTGCACTGGCTTCTCCTTCCCCTCCTCCTCCTACTTCCCCTCACCTTGATGGAACACCTACTCCTGTGGCTCTGGGGGCCCCAGTGAACTGGAAATACCTGGCTGCAGGCCCTAGCGTGCCTGAGGCCATTCCAACTCGCATGGGCTTTTCTTGTCCATTTCCACCTGGAACCTCCCCACCACGTCATCACGGTGGCTCTGTGGGAAATGGGGGCTCAGCTCCCCTGACCTGAGACGTCTTCAGAAGGCAAGCCAGAATTGTCTGCTAGCTCCATCCCCCACAGGTGGTGGGTTACCCCAGGGAATGAACTTCTGCCATTGCTGGCCTAGGCTGTCTAAGGGACCCAGTAGACGCCTGCCTGCTGCGTGGGAGAGCTCCAGGGCGGGAACTGGAGAGGCTGGTGCCAGCCTGGCCGGGCACTGTCTAGCAGCTGTGGCTGAAAGCCAGTGGACTGGGGTTGTGGGGCAGACAGCAGAGGCTCCTCTGTGGAAGCCCTGGGGGCAGAACTGTGTTCTACTCATCTCGGGGTTCCTGGCAAGTGCAAGTACAGAGAGCTCAAGTGACCCAGCAAAGGTCGCGGTCTCCAGCTGAGAACTCTACACTCCTGACTTTCCCTTAGGTGGGGCTGGGGGATTTCCTCCCTGTCACCCAACCCCTAACTACTCAGCTTAGACCATCTTCAGGAACTGGGTTCTACCGAAGGACTCTCCAGGGGCCAGACACAAGGAGGAAGTAGAATTGTGGGATCATGTAGTAAGCCCCAACTGTTTTTACTTCCTGTGTTTCTCCATGGGAGATTCAAGTTCTAGGAAGATTGCCTGATCAGCCCTACTCAAGTCATGTGAATACCCCATGGCCAGAAAAGGGTGGGGCACTCGGTGGACAGTCCCACAACATAGTGCAATGGGAGAGGGGTGATCCTAGAAGCGAAGTTGGGGTGCTGTTACCAGTAGAAGTGGATGATGGCAACCTCTAAACCTCAGGCTGCAAAACTGGAAATCACAGCTTACCTTTCCATGCCATGGAGTTGTGTAGCTCCCACAACATCGCATATATGTCTGGACTTTGAAAAATATAAGATGTCCTCAAATAGCAGGTCTTCTTGAGACCAGAGACTGTCAGCTGGGAAGAAAGGAGCTGGCCATGGTGCCAGGATGTAGCCAGACCTTCCTCTGAACACTTCGCAAACTGAGATACTCAGATTAGCACCCAGGAATCTTGTCTCCACGCTTAACCAGGAGCCACTTCTCAGATGTGATAAACCATTAAGCCATATCCTCACGACCAATGTCACCCCTCAGACATGGTTATTTATTCTGTTAATTCCTTCTTTGGACACCAACTATAAACCAGGTCTTTGGGTCTCCAGAATAAGACCTCCTTGCCTTCAAGAAGCGAACAGTCTCGGGGCAGAGATAAATGAGAAACTATCTCTATAACAGTGAAGTGTGATGGCTTCCAGAACCCAGGCAAGCACTAGGCATTCTGGTGCTGGAGAGGAGGGTGAAGACGTCTGCTGATTCATTTACCCAACGAGAATTCAGAGAAGGACCACCGTGAGCTCGGCACTGTGTATGGAGCAGGATTCGCAATGAATGATGTAGACAATGTCTTCTCTCCTGGCGCAGGCAGTCCAGCCTGTGCCTCCGCCACCCAGACCAGGACCTGCCCTCCTGCCTGCTTGCATCCTGCAAGGAACGTCCAGGAAGTGCCACCTCCTCATTCAGCCTGTTCCGATTTCCCTGGCCCACAGTGAACACTCTAAACTTCGAAGGCTGTGTTAGTCTGGGTTCTCTAAAAAGCGGATATCAATATAGGATTGGACATGCCAGGGTATTAGTCAGGAACATACTTATGTGAGAAAAAAAAGGAAAAGGACCCAGAATGGTTGGGAGGGCCCTCCACCCTTGATGCAACTCTTACTGCCAGTGAAGAATAGAGGGAAAGGAGGTTGAGTGAAAACATCCTAGACTGTTGTGCGGTTTAAGGAAGGCCTGGCAAGTCTGTAGAATGGGGTCCTCAGTGGTCAGAAGAGTCTGTTGTCTCCAGGGACTGGCCTGCAGCTGTAACCCTGCCATCTGTCACCGGCTAGGAGCAGCCCGCAGGAAGTATGGCCTCGGTAGTGATGGATTTGAGAACAGAACTGGGAGCCCACAGTTAACTATATTTGCTGTGGCCGCAGATCTGTGAGACTCATTCTCATCGGCCTCCCCAAAGCACTGGATTCTACGTATTACACCTTCAGTTTGATGCATAAGCAAAGATCGTTTTCTGCACTTGCAAATTGTTTTAGATGTATCTTGACCTGTCCACTGGCTCGTGAGCTGCTCAGGGCAAGAGTAGCATCATAATTCCTCATCCACCCATCCATCCATCCATCCATCCATCCATCCATCCATCCATCCATCCATCCATCTATCCATCCATCCGCCTGTTCATCTATTGATCTGTTTGTCCATTTATTTTTTCAATGTGTATCTACTGGAGCACCCACTGCCCTGGCCACCAAGGGAACAGGGATGGACAAGGTGACCTTAAGAGGTCTAAAGGAGAGTCATTAAATAACAGGGAGTTTCTAGCTAAAGGTCGAGTGGGTTTCTATTTCCCCTTTCCCCATGCCAGGAGGGGGTTTTCTCTGAAAGGGCAGCTAGCTGTCTCCAGTGTACGTCTCCTGCCCTGGGAACATGAGTCAGCCAGGGTCGGGAAGAACGCTCAGCTCTGTAGGGACCAGCGATGACACAGCTAGGGAGAACTGCTTAACGCCACTTCCCTGGACCCTGGGGAGCAAGAAAAGAAAACACTGAGGGCAGCTTTTCTTCAGAGGAGAAACACCCCTGAGCTTCCTAAGGGGAAATGGGGAACGTCAGCTCCTCCCTCCCCCAGGAGCTTCAAGGAGCTCCCTGAAATGCCAAGAAATCAAATCTCTTCGCTTGAACGCCTTTCGAGAGTTGTCTTCCCCCTCCCCCCACGGAGGAATAAATAAAAATATGCTGAACGAATGTCGAAGTGGAGACGGGAGAAAGGAGGCAGATTGGGTGGCAACGAGGGTGATGGTTTTTCCTCCCCACCGAGTCGGGCTCTGAGCTAAGTGCTTTCCACGCAGGCCCTCGGTGAACCTCACCGCAGCCAGGATCCCTGTTTTACAGCAGAGAGGCTGGGGCTCCGAGACAGTAAGGGACTGGTGAATGGTGGAGTGGAGACCTGGCACCATAACCCGTGCCCACCCCAGAGAGAGGGCCCCCTCTGTGGTTTCTCTTCCAACTCTACAGATGGAGGGTGACCTCAGCCATTGGCAGGAGTCGGGACGTGTAACAGGGCGTAGGTTCTGGGCAGGGCCTCCTTGCCCACGGCCATAGGTAGCAGGTGGCTTGTTGGCCTTCACACACAGCAGTCCCTATGTTCATGGGCTGTGGAGCCGCTGGCAGAATCGGGGTGATGATACCAACAGAAGTTGTTATGAATCACATCTCTTGCAGTTATGTGTAAGGTAAATATAGTTCCAAACCCACAGAAAGCTAGTACCTCATTTTCGATTAAAAAAACAAAGTTTAAAGAGCTAGTGGGCAAGAGAGCCAGTTTAACTCCTACACCAAGAGGGAAACTGAGGCAGGGAGCATTTGGCTGCCTTGCCCCAAACCACACAACTTAGCAGGTTCTAGAAAAGATTTTACGGAGTCTTTTCTTCTGTCCTGTGGAAGCCAGTGCTGCCTTCTTTTGCTTCTTTTCAGAAACGTTCTTTGAGAGGAATCAGTTCAATGATATTAAAGTGTTAAAGACGACTGTGATAACTACTTACTGCTTCTGCTGTTAGCGATCAGCTCTTAGGCGCTTATCGTATGCCAGACATAGTGTCCGTCCGTGCATCATATAAGACTTTACGGTGTTGCCATGTGAGGTTAAATGGGGCCCAGAGCCTGTAGGAGCCCAAGTGCTTCAATGGTAAACTTCAGGCATCGGATGGATTGGGTGCTTTTCAGCCACGAGGTCATCACCTTCTGTAACTACATCAAGGTCTTAGAGCTCAGTCGCTGCTGGACGGGCCCACGTGAGGAAACTCAGAGAGGTCCAGCCGCCACCTAGTCATTCCGAGCAGCCTTCATCAGCTACCCCACCTTTCTGGGTTGCTTTGGCCCTGCCCCATCCAGTGGCCTTTCCTGATTGATGCCCTAGTCTTTGGGATAATGATCCACCTCCAGAGCCACCAGCTCGGGAGCCCTGGGATGGGAGAGCCCCGCCTCTGGGCCTGGCGCCTGGGGAAGAAGGTGCCCTGGGGTGTGCACATGCCGCTGCCTCTGGAGCCTGGTTCACGATTATCAAAGTGCTAGTGGCCTAAGAAGACAAGAAGAGCCCAGAAGATGGGCCCCGCACGCTGGAGGCAAGGACCAGCAGAGGAGGAAGTGAGAACACAGCCAGCAGAGGGGAGCCCAGCTGAGTGGGACCTGGGCTGTGCCCTGCTGGGTCCATTCGCCTGAGGGCAGCCCGGCCCGAAAGGCCAGGACTTGGAGAGCTGTCCACAGCCTCTGTGCAGAGAGACTCACCATCCTGGCAAGGTCCCTGCATCGGTACCCGCTCTGCCCGACCCACGCCCAGTCCCTTAGGCTCCTAGTGCAGCCTGTGCTACTGCTCACGAGCTGACTTCCGTTTTCTCTTCAAAGCCAAAAAAGCCATCAAGCTTTCAAAGACAATTTTCCAACTCTCGGGATAGGTGTAAGTGCTCAGAGAGAGTCTTACATCTCTTTACTCCATGAGGAAATGGCCAAACACAGAATTTTAATTCATCCTTGGGTCAGAAAAATGGAGTCCTCCTTCAGGGGTGGCAAAGAGGCATAGCTCTACAAACAAAGGACAGGTCACCTGCAAAGTGCCCCCATCATCTCCCCTGAAGAACAGGACAGCTTTGAATCAGAGCCAGATACATGTCATTGTACATCGAGTACCGTATGTGTGTGTGTTGGCGTCGGGGTAGCGGGGAACGGCCGAGACACCATCAGCAATAAAGAACCCACATTTATTAAGAGCTCACTGCCTTTCAGGCCATCTGTTGGGCCTTTACATCAGTCACCTCATTTCATCCTCGCAGCGTGAGGAAGGTACAGTCATCATTCCCATTTCACGGATGAGGAAACCGAGGCTCAGAGGTCCTTTAGCTGGTAAGCGGCGGAGTGAAGATTTGAATTCTGATCTGACCTCAGAGAATCAGAGGTTACGGAACCAGGATTTTCACAGTGGCAACCAGAGACCACCTGCCTGGGAGTCTTCAAGGATGCCTGAGAAGAATACAGCATCACGGGTCCTGTCTAGGTTTACTGAATCAGAATCTCGGGGAAGGGGGCCCAGGAGTTGCGATTTTGACTATCTTTCCAGGTGGTTCTTATGCATATGAAGTTTGAAATTCTCTGCACTATGCTCCATTGTCCACTTAGTGGGGAGAAGTGTGAGTGCTGAGTGGATGAGCATGAGTTGAGAAGGCCCCAAGTGGCAGACAGTCCTGCACGATGCACTAAGGAGTTCGGGGGTCCCTCGCTGAGCAGGAGCATCCTTCGGAGAGCTCCCCACAGGCCCTGGCAGCTGTCCCTTCACACTGCAGGTGGTAGCCGGGGCCTAACCAGTTACCCACCCAGTCTCACGTTGTTGCTATCCAGGCCCACAGAGATTCCTCAGGAGGCCTAGGGTGGTGTTTCTATTATTTTAGGCCAAGTTCTTGCCAGGACTAGGGTTAACTCATCCTGAGGACAACTTGGCTTCTAACCCCCCATCAGGAGAAGCTGCCCCAGAAGGCTCCACTCTCTCCTTTTCTGCAAACCTCATCCTGACCTGTCCGGACCCTTGGCCCTCTTCTTCTAACCAGGTCACCGGCCCAGGATGATGCTCCAATCGCGTTAGTGACAGTGATGTCCTGGGGGGAGCGTGAGGTGGTGTAGCTTTCTTCTGAAGCATGGTCAGAAACAGAGAAGGGAGGCATGTGGCTGATGCCAGTGACACTCACTGTGGCAGAGCAGGTGGCTTGTGGGACATGCGGAAGCCAAACGACCCCTCCTGGCCTAGAAATGCCAGCAGATAGGGTAAGGGGAGGCTGCTGCTAAGACCCAGGGCTCACATGCTCCTCCACAGACTCTACAATCTTCTCTGCCCCCCAACACCACCCCAGGAGATGTGTGGAACCCACCTACCCTAAGCCCTGTGACTCGTCTGTTCTTCACAGCTGCCCTGAATGTTAGTTTTAATCTGACTGCACCTGCGCGGGGGGCAGGGACCACATCTGCCTGGACAATTCCACTAATAAGGCTGGTTCCAAACTGATGTCTCAAAGCACCACCCCTCTGGACACATTTCCCTTGTGTGAACCTGGGAGGAAGAAGCTGGGTCTGTGCAGGAAGTGAAGTGAAAGCCAAGCAACCTGTCTGTAAACTGATCTGCCTTCACTCCCTCTTTTCCTGACTCACCTCCTGGCCATGTTTTGTCTTGGGATGGTTCCTGACACCCCATCTGGCTGGCATCTCCAGGCCAGGAAAGAAGGCAACTCCAGAGGCTGTAGCGTTGCTGGAGATGGAGGCTTCCACACAGGCCGGAAGCAGCCCAGATCTTTTTCCGTCAGCCAGCTGAGTCCCTTCCTCCCACCACGCCACCTCCTCCTCATGTCCTCCAGGAGAAGGGTAACGCAGATGGACGAGCGCTCCGTCTGTTTGGCGATGGCTGGTCCAGACAGCAAGTTCTGTTCCTTCTCCATCTGGCTCTCGGTGAACTTTCCGCTGAACTCCTTCCAACCCTGTCGGCAGCTCTCCTGCCAGGAGGAGCCAGTGCCAGGGAGAACAGAATAATTGCCTCTCATGTTGTGCATGCAGAGCCTTCATTAACACATCCCCAGAGTGGCATTTGCAGCCCTCTGTCACAGCAACCCGCCATTGAATAGCGTGCAATTCATCACCCCCAGATTCTTGACTGTCTTGAAAGAACCAATTAGCCCTGTGTTTCCGCACGTTGCTTTGGCTCATTCGGGAAGTCACATCATTGGCACCGCTGTTATTCACAGAGAGGAGGTTTCTTTGTGACCTTGCTCACTCAATGGCACATATAAGTGGCCTGGCCCAGGTATTCTCCATTTTTCTTCTTCTTTTTGGTACAAGGAACTATGCTTCTAATCCATGGAGGACACGAAAGGAAGATCATGGGGTGGAGGGGGACACCCCATGGTAACAGCTCTGCCAGTGGTTAGGTTATGACCTTGGGCAAAACAACACTTCCGAATGTCACTTTCTTCACTTACAAAATAAGGGGGCTGACACTGACACACAGGCTCAGGGAATCTTAGAGTTCATCTAGACTACCCATCATTTTATAGGTAGGTAAACAGAGGTGTTAGTGGCCATTCAACTCACCTAAGGTCATGCACCTAGGTGATGTTAAGACTTGAGACCTCAGTTCAGGCTGTCTGCCTTCTGGGTCGAGGTGGGACTGGATGAAAGAAGGAAGTATTTCAGGAGAGCAAGGACACAGGGGAGCGATTCCACCTTTTGTGCATGGAGGTAACTAGGTAAGGGTGACTTTCCTTCACATCAAGGATTCCAGGGCTTAAAGTGGTGGCTCTCACCCAGGGGTTATTTTGCCCCTTAGGGGACCTTTGGTAAAGGTCTGAAGACATTTTTGGTTGTTACAACTGGGGCTGGGGGGGGAGTGGGGGCATTTCGTAGGTAGAGGCCAGGATGCTACAGGCACAGGACAGAGAATATTTAGCCCAGAAAGTCAACGGTGCTGAG
>NW_011888870.1:995977-1010736 GCF_000151845.1 Pteropus vampyrus
ATTGAGAGTGTTGCTGATGTAAATTTTCTGATTCAACCAAAAGTATGGCCAAGGTGTTACTGACACCTTTTTACAAATGTGAACACTGAGGCCTAGCAAGGCAGCTTGCCCAGGGCCAATGCACTGATGGCAGGAAGCGCTGGAATTTAATCCAGTGCTGTCTGAATCCATGGCTATGTGCACCTCCTTTGAAGTTTCTCAAGCCCTGTGCAATCGACCTTCTGCTGCCCACCTCTGTTTCTACAGCAAGAGGCAGCAGGTGGGTGCATCAGAGCCTGTGGTCTGGATGGCCCCAGGCAAGGCGTCGCCCTAAGGGGAAGTCACAGAGCCCAACCCAGCTCCTTGGCCATGGTAACCTCTGGTTGGCAGCTGAGAGAGCTGCTAGGAAGCTTGATGGACAAGGCGTGTGCAATCCAGGGTCCCAGGTGGCCGAGCATTCCAGGTTGGATGAGTGGCCTGTGGATGGTGGCATCTAGAAGTCACAGTTCTTGGTTTGGTGGTTCCTGATGCTTTGTGCCAAGTGTATTACACAGGATACCAATAACAGGTGGCTTACTCCGCAGACACCTGTCTGCTGGAGGCCCAGCGCCCTCCTTCTCTGTCAGGGGCTGATGAGCTGGCCGGAGCCGGGGAGGCCAGGGACTGAGCTCCCTCACCAGAGGAGGGTGCATCTATCCCTCCATGGCCACCCTTCCTTCCCCGGCAGGCACAGCCCTGCTCTCCAAGCTTCTGAAGTCGTTTCGGCTACTTCCGAGGTGTTCTCTCTTCTTTCGCAGTGTGGAAGCCCAAGCACAGGGTCTAGATGAGGGTTAGCTTTGTCTCGAGCCCAGTTCTTCCAATAAAGTGATTTTGCACAAGTTGCTTGACTTCTTGGAGCCTCAGTTTCTCCATCTGTAAAACGGGAAGGGTGACACCCAACCTCACGGGGCTGGGATGAGAATTATGGCTGACGAAGAGAAACTGACATGTTGTAGGTACTCAAAAAAATCTTTCTCTTCCTTTCTGGTAGATAATCGAAAGATGGTGGGAGGGTGGTCGGAAAACATATGAGAGAAGATGGGCTGGAATGGGGAGGGGGGAGTGGCCGCGTCTCTCCCGTTTGTTTTTCCACTCAAAGCTCAGGTGGAAGGGAATCCCTTTGCTGGTCGCTGGCAGCCTTACTCAAACACACCCAGTCTTCACGCTGGTTAAACCTGCTGTTCTAAACCTATGTGCTCAGAATCAGCTCCACAGGCAGTGGAGCACGGTGGTTAGAACAGGCTCCAGGTCGCCTGGCACACAGGCTCCAGCACAGTGTGGCCTCTGGCCAGTTGCTCAATCTTAGAGCCTCAATTTTCTCATATGTACAGTGGGGATATTAATATCAGATTGGGTTCCTGGGATGATTAAATTAGACTCTGCTTGGCTCAGAGATGCTTTAATAGGCTAGCTACTATTGTGTATTTTTGTTGTTGCTGTAATCATTCCTCGCCGCAGACAATGTCCTTAACCTAGCCTGCCTGTCTTGGAGACATGCTCATCGGGAGAGTGTGGCTGGTTCACCAGACAGCCCCTGGCCCACACCTGGGAAGCTGCATCATTCCCGATGGGTGAGCCAGCTCACCCATGGCTGAGGACCAGCAGCCCAGGTGTTAGCAGAGGCTGCATTCCAGCGACATTCCTCCTTGGCAGAAACTTCAAAACCAGAGGAAGACATTACTCAGGCAGATTCCAGGATGTCAGTCCCGAGGCTTATGACGCAGACTGAACGTGATGATAATATGGAGAGCCACAAAAAGCATTGACTGGCTGCCTGCCATTTTGAGGCAGAGGGGTGTGCGGAAGAGGGTGGGGCCAAGGATGGAGGCCGATGGTGACCCCGCTCCACTCCAGGTCTTGCATAAACCTCTTGAAGACAGAACTCTGGGTCCTTCCCCCAGAACATGCCAGGAATAGGCCTCCAAAAGCTGCGAATTCTTCCTCCTGCTCTTCCTCCTCCTCAGGAGGAAGTCACCTGGGCTGGGGGTGGGGGCCCAGCCAACCCTTCTGACTTCTGGGAGAAGGAGAACTCCTGGAGCCTCTGTGTTGTGATGGGCAGGTGGTCAGAGGCTGGATCCTTCAGTTGGGGACTTGCAGTGTCCCCTGCTGTGGAACTGGCCCCATGCTAGTTTTACTGTCCCTAGCTGGGAAGGACCCTAGGGGAGATCCCAGTGGAAGGGGAGGAGAAAGGCCACATAAATGAGCAGACAAAGCGCATGAATTGGCAGAACAGCATCATGCCTAAGGGCACAGAACCACCCTAAGGTAGGAGGGGAGTGGTTGCAAGTGTCCAGGCCAGAGACCAGAGAACTGGCACAGCAGTAGGCTAGGGAGTGTCATGCAAAGGCAAGTGGACCCACAGTCCCGGTGAGGGAGAGCGAGGCCTCCAATGCCTGAGGGTGAGCATCTTCATCTGGAGACAGTGGGGCCAGAAGAAGGGAAGAAGAGGGGAGGGCGATGGTAAGTGCCAACACCTACTGTGTGCGGGGCACTGTGCTAAATAGTGTGCCTTTCATCCTACAAACATCTCTGAGGTGGGTGTAAAAGTCCCCCCTTAACAGGACAGTGAAGCCCAGAGAGTGTCAGGGACTAGCCCAGTTTGCAGGCTGCGGGTCTCTTGACTGTCACACTGGCCCCACTGCCTGTTTATATACCACTGTCTACAGACAAACCAGACTCGTGGGCAGGGAGCCGTGCCTTCGTGGTGTGAGTGCGGCCCAGCAGAAACCCCGCTGTCATTTCAGACCATGTAGACTAACACTACCTCACATGACATAGATATTTTCATCTATTTGCTTATTTTAACTCTGTCGAGAACCTCGAAGGAGCATCATTCCTGGAGGATTTGTTCATCTCTGCGTCAAGGTTGAGCTACCAAACCTATGAGCAGGAAGGAAATGGGCAGGTCCAGAGGCCCAAACATCTGTCTCCTATGCATCTCGTAAAGGTGGGGAGCTGGGCCTCTTGTGACTCATATGGAGACTGGGCTGCCCGTGAACTTCAAGGGTGTGCCCCCCCACCCCCCCATCATGGCCTGACGCTTGGACCATTGGCCCTGCCCTGCATTTGGGGTGAGAGAAGGTGCGAGGTAAGAGGCGTTTGCAAGACAGGGAGGTGCTTAGGCAGTTTGACCGTCTGGCACGGCCAGTGGCTGCACCATATCCCCCAGCACCCTTGTCACTTCAGGAGGAGGTGCCTGCTGAGTGCTGGGCTCCCCAGCTGTGCCACCTGGTTACTTCTCACAAAACATGTACATCGTCCCCATGAGGATGAAGAACTGGGGGCTCGGAGGAAGTGCTACTTGCTGGACAGGTTGAGAACAATGTGATGTCTGTGACCTCCTGGCCTGGGTCATACAACCAGGGAGGTGCTGGCCTGAGGTTGGAGCAGGTCTCAGGAGTGTACCCCGGTCACCCTCCCGTCCTACAGGTAGCGCTTGCAGCTCTTATACAAAAGTCTTTACTTGTTCTAAGCCTAGTTCTTTTCAGGTGTTATTAATTAATTAATTAATTTTCTGTTTCTTTTCTTTTTTTTAGGCTTTGGGGTTTGGGGAGGGAGACCGAAGGTGGAGATGTGCTATTTTGCACAACCGACTTGCCTGCACGTCATCCAAACACCAAGTTCCGTTCACAGAGGAAGTGAGAGGTGTCCAATTCGGTCATGCAGAACGCAGCTGGGCTGTCTGAAACAAAATGCAGTGGCTACTCTGAAGGAGGTGTTGTCCATGGGTCGGTAAGGGGCTGAGTCACAGCAGACGCCACTCCCGCGTTAAAAGTACCGGGCCATTGTCCCAGGGAACTTGGCCCCTCATTCAGGCTATTACCACCCACTCCCTGGAAAGGGAAGGGAAGGGAAGGGAAGGGAAGGGAAGGGAAGGGAAGGGAAGGGAAGGGAAGCAGGAATCAAGATGACTAAGCTGCCAAGTGAGAAGAGAGCTGGCCATTTGGACCAGCGTCTGAGTGTGGGACCCCTCCCCAAATATCTGACTGCCACCGGCCTGTGCAGTGCTTATACCTGTTGGGTCATCTTAGCCTCGGTTATATTCCAGACCCAAGAACGAACCCAGGTTTATGGCGTCCAAAGACTTTCAATTTGGGGGCACTTCTTAATAAAAAGAATACAAAACTATGAAAATAAAGTTAAGTACAAAGCGAATATTTATTTAGATTGGGGGGGATCGTGGAAATTTGCTGATGCCCCGCAGATTCAGGTCTGTTTCCTCAGAGATCTCTTTTGGCAGTTTACCAGAAAGGCACACACAGAAAGGCTTCCTGTTTGTAACCTGCCTTCCCTTCCCTGCCTGCAACACTCCCCGCATCTCCCTGCTCTCGTGGCCAGGAAGCCCCTGTCTGCAGCTTTGCAGGAAGTGCACCTCTGGGGAGACTCCAGAGTCAACACTTTGACAATCATGAAAGGTGTGGGCTCATAGACATCACCCCAGAGCAGGTGTTCCTAGCCCTTTTTGGGGTCCTGGTCCACTTTGAGAATTGAATGAGAGCCATGGACTCATCCCAGAAAAATAGATAATACTCATGTCCACTAAATTTTACAGATAATTCCAGGGATTCTTGGATCCCCTTAAAGCCTACCTATGCATCCCAGATAAGGACCCCTCACCTAGGGTGATCCATTTATTTCACAGATGAGGCAGCAAACAGCCAGAGGGGTGAGTGACTTGCTCAAGGTGACACAGTCAGCTGGGAGCAGAGTCAGGACTGCAGTGGAGAGGGCCTGGCTCCCTCCTCTCCTGCATGGTAACAGCCTTGCCTTCAGCACTGGACAGAGAGTGGGGTCCCCAAGAAAGGAGCCCCCAAGTTAAGACCCCTCAGACGGTCTTTCTCGTGTCTCCTGGGCTTTTTCCTAGATATGCGTTTTTGCCAGTAGAGCTCAGAGAGGGCGAGTGACAGCGTTGAAACACAAACATAGACCGGGAAAAAAGGCCGCAGAATTTGGGTTTAAATGCGACGAGAAATATAAAGTTGAGGGGGGGGGGCAGGTAGAGAGAAAGAGAAACAGTAAGGAAACAACACGCACGTATCCTGAGAAAGAACTCGGCTGCTCCGTTTGGTACCTGGAGAGCTGAGCCCTGGGGAAAACCCAGTAAAAGTCACATTGGATTGGGCCCCTGTCCTCTCACGTCACTCTCTCCCTGGTACCAAACTCGGGTCGTTGGTGGTTTCTTGGTGGCCTAAGCCACGTGCTCTGCAGATGCAGTTTCTACTGCCTGCAGAGCCTCCCCCTCCCACAGCCTTAGCAACCCACCCACCACCTGGCTGCACAGCTGCCTCCACACTTCCTTCGAGCCCCCAGTTAACTCAGGGCTCCTGGCACCTTCCCTCTCAGCACCTGGTTCTTCTCTTTCAGAGCACATAGCGTCATTTACGTTTCTGCACTTATCTGTTTCGGGTCTGTGTCCCCTGACCAGACATCAGCGCTGCGTGAGCGGGGTCTGGGCCCTTGGCGCCTCTAGGCCCTCCGAATGCACACGGAGTCTCTCTATAGTCACTTGCTGATTTAAATAAATGGTGGCATCTGCTGGTTCAGACCAGGGCACCTGGAACAAACGCCTGTTGGCCAGCTCATTCCTGAAATCCTGGCCAGGCCTGCCCGCAGCTGGGGGCTTGCTTAGGTCTTTAGCTCCAGACACAGAGGGAATATGAGTGGATGATGGCGAAAGGTGCCCAGTCCCTTAGGCAGAGGCACCAGCCAAGCAGACACAAAGGTGCTGAGGTGCAAGCCAGGCTCTGTGTCCTTAAAGTGGGTCTTTGTGTTCTGCCCTTTTCTCTAGAGCCTGCCTGTTTGAGCTGTGAGGGTCCCCTGAGCCCCCAGCTGGTCAGCTCACCGGCAATCGTCAGCTGAGGTCTCCGGCAGAAGGCAGAGGTGGATGTCCTTTGAGGGTGGCACTCGGGGAATGATTAAGAAACTCAGAAACAGCTCCCTCTCCTGCCTTCCGGGCTATCCGGATAATCGGGCTATCTCGAGAGAGCAGCCTGCTACTCATAGCCAAGTATTTTTTCTTTCATTTCATTCAGTTTGAGGTGAAGAGTATTCCTTTTTTTTCTTTCTAATTTTACACCCACGACCCCATGACTGATGCAGTTTTGTGACAATTCCCAAGGGCCAGGGAGCTTCCATCAATTCTTCTTTCTTCTTCTTCTTCTTCTTCTCAGTATTGGGCTGGTGTGGTGGCGGGGGTTGCGGGGGAGGATTTATGTGACAGAGAAGCACTGAGGTACAACCTGTTTTTCTCCTCCCAGGCTTGTTGCTGGGGAGCAGGGTTTGTGGGTGGAGAGAGCTGATACCGACAGTAGACAGTTTCTTTTCCCCCTCCCAGCTCCCCAGCAGCTGGGGGTGGAGTGGCAGGAGGCCAGGGACAGGTGAATTCACCCCCGCAGGGGGGCGTCTGCTTCAAGGAGCCCTTGTTTCCTCTTAAACGTACTCCAGCAGAGCAGCCTCCTTCCTTCCCCTGACCTCACATGAAATAATCAGTATGAAATTTTGTGTCTCCGGATAAAAGGCCAGATACTTAATTTTCTTGCACCAGTCACCTCTGCGGGGGGATGAGAGATAAGCCACAATAGGATGTTTGGGGAGCTGAACAACACCAATTGATGCTGACGGGGCTGGGGTGCAGCGCTGGAGCTCACTGACTTGCCTGTCATTCTTATCCTCTCCAGTTAATCACGATGTGGCTTTCAGCAGAGTCCCACAGCCTCAGTGGCTGTAAGACGTCTTCATAGCCCACATGACTAGCCTCTGGGCGTGATGACAGGGCCTCGAAGCCTCCCTCCATTCCTTACTCAGCTGGCGACTGTCCTTGATCACTGCCTCATGGCTTCAGCACTATTCCCGAAAAGCCTTTGCATTTGCTCTGTCCTTGCTTCCCTAACCTGCCAAGGCCAGTGCATCAAAAGAGAGTCACCATTCTGCAAATAGTGTTTCTCTTCCCAGGTGAGGGGCTGTCAGGAAAATGCCTGAGCAGAAGCAGTTGGCTCTTAGTATAGCATCCAGCACTGGGCCTGCATCACAGCAGGCTCCTTACATTCTTATTGAATGAATGAATGAATGCACAGGATTCCTAAGAGTGTGTGTGACAAACAGTATGGAGGTGGCTCTGCACACAGCCTCTGGTGGTGTGTACTGGCTTCGAACACTGGCTCTGCCGCTTGCTAGCTGTGCAAGCTTAGGCGGCGTGCTGCTTGATTGCTCTGTCTCTATTTCCTCATCTATAAAATGAGGATGATGATAATAACAGTAATAATAACAATACACAGTTGTTATATGTAAAAAACTGCCTGGCACATAATAGGTACCATATAAGTGTTTGCTATTATTATTAAGACTAGAAGATTATTACTCCAAGGAATTGAATATTACTTTTAATCGGAAGCTGTGGATTACCTTGTATTGTAGGCATTTACCCTCCTGCCTCAGAAGCTGCTCCTACACACGCGGATCCATCTATTGCAATGGTCAGCAAGCTTTTTCCGTAAAAAGAGTCAAATAGTAAATATTTTCGACTTTACAGGTCACACGGTTTCTGTCACAACTACTGTCAACTCTGTGTTGTAGCACAGAAACAGCCACAGATAATATGTAAATGAATGAGCAAGGTTGTGTTCTAATCAAACTTTATTTACAAAAGCAGGAGGCTGCCCAGATTTAGCTCCCAGGCTATAATTTGCTAACCCCTGATCTATTTGGCTCCTATCATTTTATAAGACTCTGCTCAAATTCTACCTCCTCTGAGAAACCTGCCTAAGACCATGCTGTGAAATTTAACTTTCCTCTCTCTGGACTTCCAAAACACTGGCTTTGGAGAGAGCTTAGTATCATGGAAAGACTAGGCAGGAATGCTGGGTTTAAACTCTGCCCTACCGTACGACTGTGAGCAAGATAACTTAATATCTCTGGAGTTTTAGTTTACTCGTCTGCAAAACAGTTATAAAACATGTTGCCTTACTTACCTCACAAAGTGGTGCAAAGATCAAATAGACGAATGCATGTGCATGTGACTCGAAAGCACTGTACAACGGAAGTGGGTCTTCATGGTGTCCCTAGTGCCCAGAGCAGTGCTTGACACTCAGCAAGTGTTGGCTGCACTGAAACACAGTGGCGGTATTAACTACAGATTTTTATATCAGACATATCGGTGCCTGTCTGTATGTGTGTTGATCTCCTAGGCCAGATAGAAAACTCAAGGGACACGGTTCAGGAGAGAAAAGACAGCATTTCCTGGGGCAGAATCTACAGAATGCTTGTCAATTTGAGATGTAGGTTGGGGTCAGAGTGCAGTGGGTCTTCGCTGCCATGACAAGAGTAAGGTTTCTAAAGGGGTGTATGGCTAGAAATCTATATTAGTTTCCTGAGGCTGATGCAATAAATCATCATAAACTTGTTGGCTTAAAGCAACAGAAATTTATTCACGCACAGTTCTGGAGGCCAGAGGTCTGAAATCGAGGTGTCAGCAGAGCTGTACTCCCTACAAAGGTCGCAGGGAAGAATCTGTCTCTTGCCTTCTCTAGCTCTCGTGGTTGCTGGCATCCCTTGGCTCATAGCCACATCGCTGCAGTCTCTGCTCCCCTCTCTGCCTGGCTCTCTACACTTCTTTGTGTCTCTTTCTCTTCTGTGTCTGATAAGTATGCTTATCGTTTGATTTGGAACCTGCTTGTGTATTCCAAGATGATTAAGATCCTCAATCTCATCTGCAAAGACACTCGTTTCAAACAAAGTCACATTCATAGGCTCTAAGGATTTAGAAATGAACATATCTTTTAGGGGCCACCATTCAACTCACTTCGGTAGCTTATTATCTTCACTTAACAGCTTTTCTAAAGTATTTACTATGTCACTGAACAGTCTTCCAAAAATATTACTTTTGATGGCTTTAGATATATCCATGTTGTGATAGATCCATTAACTCAATTTGTCTCCTCTTGCTCGACAATTATTTAGATTGCTCATGATTTTCCACTGTTATAAGGATGCAAGGCATGGGTTTTGGAGTCAGATATTCCCAGGTCAAATTCTGGCTCTTCCAGGCACGAGGGATGTGATCATAGCCAAGTTTCATAAGCTTTTCTGAGTCTCAGTTTTCTCATTTGTAAAATGAGGATCATAATATTTATCTCATGGGGCGACTCGGAGGATTGCATGAAAGAATATAACGTAAAGCGGCCAGCAACACGGTGTTTGGCATGTGTAAGCTTTTAGTAAATTGCAGTCACTCTTGTTTTAAAAATATCGATGACATGTCAGTGAATTTCCTTAGTATGGATCTGTAGAAGTACTATTCCCAAGTCAGGGGATATGGACAGTTTGAAGGTTCTCGATTTGCACTATTAAACTGCATTCTAGTGAAAGCATCGGCAAAGACACGAAACCTCCCCTAACCCTACATTGTCACTATTCTCGCTGGGTTTTGATTGGCCGCCTTAATCAGTGGACAAGAATTTTATAAATACCTGTTATGAAACCAGGCTTAAACTTTGAAGAGCTTGCAGTCCACCTCGGGCAACTGAATTGCAGACATGAAACAACGCAACTAATAAAAAAATGGAATTCATTAAATCAGTAAACGTTTACTGAGCACCTACGATGTGCCAGATGCTGTATGATGATGGATGTTATACACTGGTGAATAACACAGGAACGGTCCTTGCCCTCACACAGCTTATAATCGAGGGGGTCAGAACTGGGTTGCGGTGCTTCAATCCTACAGCAGAGCTCAGGAGGACCAGGTAGATAGGAGAGGCTTCAAGAAGAAAGATGAATAGACCTTGAAAAAGGAGCAAGGACTAGAGGAAAGGAGCGCACGGGCTTGGAGGCTTGTGCCTGTCCAACCCCAGATGTCTTACAGAAGGCGGAAGTGGAAAGGGCCGGGGGGCTGTATTATGAAGGACTGGAGCAGCCTTGAGCACTGGCCTAGCGGGAGAGGTCACATTTGTTTTTAGAAAATCAGAGACTTATAAAGTTTCCTGAACAGGGAAAGGTCAGTGAAAGGCATTTCGGAAGAGTGAAAAGGTATGGATGGGTCAAGCCCGTAGCCAGCAGGCCAGCCACGCTTGGAGCTGTAAACATCATCTCGTTGCACAAACAAGATCTGGCAAACTTGACATGGTGGCAATGTTTACACTACCTGGCACGTGGAGTCCTAAGCCCTGTCTCCTCCCGATGCCCAACCCCGAAACCTTGGCAAGTTCTAAACTTCTCTGAGAGGTTGCTATTGCTTCCAGGGGCCCTCAGGTGAACAGATCCTAGTTGCTCTGGTCCTAGGATGCATTAACCTGGTGCTTTATTATTAACTGTCCTGGCCATATGTGTCCCCGAGCCAGTGACTCTTCCAGGAATTTCTTCTGTTCCGCTATGATGGATTCCCCAGGGAAGGGAACACCTGATGATTGACCAGCTCTGTGCTCCCTTCAGCAACGAACATGCCTGTCTGGTCGGGATCGTGGTGTAGAGGAGGAGGAAGCCTTTTCCTCATTCCTTGCCAAACCACACCGGTGTACTGCAGTCAGTGGTGGCCAGACATTAAGGAGGGAAAAGGATGTGGGGTTGCTGAAGGGACTGTGGGGAGACCTCCATGTACACAGAGAACCCCTCTTGCCACCAAACTGTGTTAGCTCAGGATGCTATAATGACTTAGCACAGACCGCGTGATTTAAACAATACGCATTGATTTCTCACAGTTCTGGAGGCTGGAAGTCTGAGATCAGGGGGCCAGCATGGGCAGGTTCTGGAAGGACTCTCTCCCACATTGCCGGCAGTCGCCTTCTCCTTTTGTCCTCACACGACAGAAAGGAAGTATGCTAGTTCTCTGGGACTTCTCTCTTAAGGGCACTAATCCCCTGCACGAGGGCTCCACCCTCATGACTTAATTCCCTTGCAAAAGCCGCACCTCCTAAAACCATCGTGGGGGTTAGGATTTCAATGTAAATTTGGGAGGGACACAAACATGCAATCCATGACGCCAACCACGAGGCCCACTTCTGAGTCACAGCCTGTGTGGGAGAGAGAGGTCAGCTCATTTACTCTTCACAGAACACAGAAAGAGGCATTTCTCTTATCTCCTTCCATTCCTGTGAACTGGACCTCACAGAGCATCCCTTACCAGAAAGGCACGATGGTCGTCTAGGGCTCCAGGCAAGCCCACCGAGGCTGCCACATGGTGACACATGCTCTGGGGTTTTCCTGGGCTTCTGTGCTGGGGGAAAGAGTGACATCCACTGACTCTAAGCTTCGGGAGTCATTAGAGTTAGAGAGGGGCTTGAGATTTCCCCCATAGTGCAGAGAGGGCCCGTGCTGTGCAGGGCCACCGGTCAGGGGCTGGGGTCAGAGCTGGCTCCGCACCCAAGCTCCTGCACCCACACTGGCTCCCCTCCATTACTTCACCAGGCCTCTGAAGGGTAGTCTGTCCTTCTTGAAGTGATTTTCACCAATGGAGGTGGTTTCGACTTATTATTACTTGGCACATCCCTCTTTTATTTAAAAATAGCAAAGTTCCTGAATGGGTCAGAAAAATCAATGGATCCGTTGAAACCTCAAACAAAAACAATTCGGGTAAAACTATAAACTTTAGAAAAACATGTCCTGCGAAGATGGCTCTCTCTACGGCACTAAATATAAGTGCTGCTGAGGGCCAGAGTTCAGATGGATAAAAGAGAAACTGAGGAAGATCTTCGCAAGTGGCCTTTATTTCAAAGAGGAAATGGAGTAAGGAGTTTAAATGGAGGAGGAGGGCGAGGAAAACTTACTGGAGGGAGCGCAAAAGGGGACTTTCTGGGGACAAGTAAAAGGGCCCATAGAAGCTGGGAAATTCTCCTCTGCCTACACACGGTAGGAACTCAGCAAACAGTGGTGCAGGAAAGAATGACAGCATGACAGACTGCTGCCCAGAGGTGGCTTCAGGAAGTCCAGCTCATTCATGGAGGCTGGAATTTGTGAATGAACTGGCTTCGCATGGTACCGTCATATACTCCAGGCTGCACTCTCTTGGGACTTTGTTCATGCTGTCTTTCTCTTGAAATTCTCCTCCCTGCCATCTCAGTCCGATGACATTTTAAACATCCTTTGATTCACTCACTCGTCAATATGTAATGAGCACTCAAATTCTGCCAACAGCTGGAGATACAACTATCAACGAGAGTAACTACCCTCCCTGAACCAACGAGAGTAACTACCCTCCCTGAACCAACGAGAGTAACTACCCTCCCTGAACTCACCTTTGAGAGAGGATAGATGTCGGGGGTGGAAGGAGGGAGGAAGGCAGACTTCAGTTAACAGTTAATTTCACAGGTAATTGTTGTCAGACAATCAAGGTCAACTGCAGGGTATCATGAGCATGTGAGAGATCCAGCTTCTGGGGCAGTCAGGGAAGGCTTTCTTGAGGAAGTGACATTTGGGTGGCAATCTGGAGGCTGAGCGTGAATTAATTAGGAGGCGGAGGAGGGCATGGCAGGAACAGGGCCCAGAAAGAGTGCAAACTCTGAGGGGGATGGCTTTTAGAGGACATGAAAGGCAGATGTGAAGAGTGGGCCCGCTGGCTGTGGAGGCGAGGGAGGGGGCATACACTCAAGGCTGAGAGGCATTCCTCGAGGCTGTTTACTTCAGAGAGAGAGAAAAGGAGGAGAGAATTAAGATGATAAGAGTGGACGGGTTAGTACATCACCTGCCAGCTGAAGGTCAGAGTCAGGTAAGATATGATGGGAGTTCGGTCAGGATGGTGGAGTAGGTGAGCACCGTGCTCGCCACCTCCCATGACCACATTGAAATCACAGCTAAATTATGGCACGGTCAATGTGGAGACCCATCTGAAGTCTAGCTGAACAGAAGTCCTATAACTGAGAATAAAAAGAAGAAGCCGCACTGAGACTGAGAGAGAAATAGATGAAAATAAATCTCCTGTACGATAAGAAAAAAAGAAAGCTCCCCCGCAAAAAGGTATAATGGAGCAGGCCTGTGAAAGCAATAGGGACTGGTGGGGAGTGTGGAAAACTGAAGGAGATTATATATGTATGGTAAAAACTTGTTACTGATCAAACAGAAAAATCTAAGGATCAACATGGTTTTAGGTATTTGATTGTAGGGGAACAAATTGCCTGGAGACAAAAAAATGTGGAGGAAGGAGCTGGGAACTGCTTGACCACACAACCAGAAAAAGAGCTGAGATCCCTTCTGGTCCTGTTTCCTCCCAGCGGCTGTCAGATCGTCTGCTCTACACGCATGTCCCTTGTAGCCCCCTCCAGCTCGCCTATTTGGGCTCACCTGTCCCCAGAGCACCCTACTCTCTCCGAAGGCAGAGTTGAGAGCGGAATGGTAACTGCTGCCTTATCGGAATGTTGAGATGGGAAAACGGCTCTGAGCAGCCATCCTTAGCTCAGGAAGGCCTGTCCACCGGTTGCCAGCACTGCTGAATTTCCCCGTGCTCAGTGAGACTGGTAAGCTCCCGTGGCATGAAGATTCGAGGGTGGGGTGGAGTTGGGAAAATAATCAGAAGGAAGATGCAGAAAGGAGTTGAAACAGTTGCATAAACTGAGAAAATAAGATCAGAGAATTGACATACTCATCTGTTATTTAAGTCTTAATTTCCCAGCACAATTTTGGATCATTTGCATCCCATAATTGGCTCTTTCAAAACTTGAAGCTGAGGAGCTTATTTGGGGACCTCCTCTACTTTCCCTTTGTGATAGTAAAAGCATGACTGAGCTTATTACCATAAAAGAAATCACATGATGGATCAAAAAACAATTACTGCCTTTTCCCTATTTGCTCTGATTTAAATGTCCTTACACGTACCGAGGGGTTTCCTGCACCTGATCTCTTTTCCGTTGTACAGAGGGAGAATGCTCAGCCTTCATGTGTTTGCTGTTCCTGCAACTCTGATTAAGAACGACATCTGTTTTGCTAGCCCTTTGGAGGGCAAACCTCTTTACTTAACTGGAGGAAGAGTTTTTTTCTCTTGTGGAGGAAGATACATCTTAAAGGCCATTTCAATATATAAACAGTTCTCTTATCACAAACGTGCGTCAAATTGCTTGTCTCTACAATTCCCTATAAGAAAAAAAGTCACGGAGATGTTCCTTGAAGTGAACTCAGCTGTCTGAGCCAGAATTTTGAAATGACAGGCTCATGAATGGCAAGTCCTCAAATGTAGTGAACAGTTGTGCCTTCTTGACGGTCCAATGTCCATTTTACTTCATGCCAGAAAAGCACTGGGTTTATGCTCAGATATTTACTCTTTTCCTCTCAGTCAACAGGATTCCAGTGGAGCTGACTTTGCCTTGAGTCTCAGAAAAGGCTGGGACAACCAGAGAATGGCCACCTGATAAAAGACTGGCCAATCAGGGTCAAGGAGACTCAGTTTGGGACTTTGGTTTTGTCTACTAGGGAAGAAGGTTCTTTCCCTTTCCTGCTGTGTAGGAAACCTGAGGGGACATGAGGCTTGGGCTGCTATAGCCATGTTGTCCCCACAAGGGGGAGAATGATGAGAATGAAGCCAATACAGTAGCCCCCCATCTATAAATTTGCTTTCTTCTGCTGTTTCAGTCAATCATGGTCCGAAAATAGTAAATGGAAAATTCCAGCAATAAACAAGTCACAAATTTTAAATTGCTGGCCACTCTGGGTAGCATGGCGAAATCTTGCACTGTCTCACTTTGTCCAGCCCGGGATGTGAATCTTCCCTTTGTTCAGTGGATCCACCGAGTACACACTATATCCGCTCCTTGCCCGTCATTTAC
>NW_011888870.1:1010786-1029432 GCF_000151845.1 Pteropus vampyrus
GTCTACTAGGGAAGAAGGTTCTTTCCCTTTCCTGCTGTGTAGGAAACCTGAGGGGACATGAGGCTTGGGCTGCTATAGCCATGTTGTCCCCACAAGGGGGAGAATGATGAGAATGAAGCCAATACAGTAGCCCCCCATCTATAAATTTGCTTTCTTCTGCTGTTTCAGTCAATCATGGTCCGAA
The DNA here is from genome assembly GCF_000151845.1 of Pteropus vampyrus. Classification (NCBI taxonomy): domain Eukaryota; kingdom Metazoa; phylum Chordata; class Mammalia; order Chiroptera; family Pteropodidae; genus Pteropus; species Pteropus vampyrus. Next base: position 1,010,971 of record NW_011888870.1, read on the forward strand.
AATAGTAAATGGAAAATTCCAGCAATAAACAAGTCACAAATTTTAAATTGCTGGCCACTCTGGGTAGCATGGCGAAATCTTGCACTGTCTCACTTTGTCCAGCCCGGGATGTGAATCTTCCCTTTGTTCAGTGGATCCACCGAGTACACACTATATCCGCTCCTTGCCCGTCATTTACCATCTCTGTTAGCAGATTGGTTATGAGAGAGAGACAGAGAGACAGAGAGACAGAGAGAGTCCACATTTATATAACTTTTATTGCAGTATGTTGTTATAATTGTTCTCTTTTATGATTGTTGTTAATCTCTTTCTGTGCCTAATTTACAAATTAAACTTTACCGTAGGTATGCATATATAGGAAAAAAACAGTAATTTTAGGGTTCATTGCTATCCAAAATTTCAGGCATCCACTTGGGGTCTTGGAACATATTACCCGCAGATAAGGGGTGGGGCTACTGTATATCAGCAGATGGAGCCAAGATAGAGAAGTTGAGTCTTGGTGATGTCATTTGAGCATTTGAATCTAGTGGTGCCTAAAGTCAGTCCTCCCCATGACCTTCACACAAGACAATAAATTTCCAGGTTTTCCCTGATTCAGTCTGAATTAGGTGTTCTCAATCTTCTTGGTACCAACTCTCCAAACATAAAGCAATGTGACTGGTTCTACTATATGATTCCAGTCGAATCTGCTCCATTAGTTTTTAGTCACACCTTACAATATCAGTATAATGTTTTCAACTTCTTAAAGCACCTTGACCAATGTGTTATTGCATTTCATCCAGACAGACCATTCTCATGGGAGCTTCCCCACTTCACCTCCACGTGACCAATGGCTCTCCCAAGGTGGGGTGGGGCAGAAAAAGAGCCTTGGTTTCCCATCAGGCCTGCAGAAGACCCCTCCCTTCCCACATCCTCTTTTCTTGAAATAAAAAAGTTAAACATTTTAATAACTATTCAAGGAAACTCGGTCTGGAGAAGGGCATCGAAACACAGCGGTCCTTATTCACAGCGACCTCATTTGTAACAGACAAAAATTAGGATAAAATCCCGGTATTCAGCCAGTGGAGCCTCTACAAAGTGGAGTAGTATGAACGAAGCCTCTAACAAGGCAGTGCTAAATGCTCAACTGGCAAGAAATATCAAGCGAAAGGGCAAACACTGTGTAGTACGCTCTCGTTTGAGGATTTAAGAAAGAGCAAGGCTGTATATACATGTAATCTTATTTATGCACAGACAGTCTCTGGCAGAAACTGGTGACAGTTTTGCCTCTGGAGAAGGGGCTGAGGAAGCTGCAGACAGGGATGAAAGCAACTGACTTTTGTTTCACCATGAAACTCCCCTTTTTACTTTTTGAATTTTGTACAAGGTACATATTTTATCTATTTTATATTTCAAAAATTAGATTGACTAATTTAAAAAAAAAAAAAGAAATACAACAATTAACAACTAGAAAAACATACCCATTTCAGTGTGAAGCCACCACAGGGCCGTGAGCTGACCTGTGACTTGGCTCCTCCTACAAGCTGGCGCTGAGGCTGGTTCTGCTTCAGGGCTGGTTGGGCGGGTGGTGGCAGGGGCAAATTGGGAGCCAATTTTGAGGGCTCCTGGAAGGGAAAAGCCACAAGGAATATTGGAACAATTAGGCAAAATCATAAATGCAACCTTTGGGAAGAAGTGTGTCCGAAAGACATGGTTAAGGGGCCACAGGGGCCTACGGCTAGGAAGGAAAAGAGGCAGCTGCTTATTTTCTGGAGGAAAAGGAAGGTCCTCAGTACTCTGCACATTCATTCAATGTCTTAATATTTTCATTGTGTGTCTTCCACCCAGTTTTTAGTCTGGGCTGTGTCTGCAGAGCCCAGGCCATGACTGCCTCATTGCCTAATTCTTCTGGGGGACCTTATCTTGGACAACGGGATATATGGTGTGAAATCCTATGTGAGAAAAGCTATTTGAAAATGTATTAAGCTCAAGGGGAGTGAACAGAGAAATGAAGAATGTAAGAACCTAAGAATCTTACGGGCCTCCGCCATCCCCAGGCACCCAAGGGGGTAGCACCAGGAACGCAGGGTCCACTGCAAGGAGCAGCAGCAGGAGCTGGGCCCCAGTCTAGTAGGAGCAGGAGGGCTGGATGACTCAACCTGAATGAGAACCAGCTTGTTGAAGGCCAAATGCTCTCAAGAGCAACAAGCACAGCGACAGCCAGGGGGAACCCAGAACCCTCTCACCCAAAACCTTTTCAGGGTCCCTCTCTCACCCCCATGATGTCTGGGCACCCAGCAAGGGCAGGTTCTGCAGACTGGAGTAGCTCCAGCATTAGGACATCACTGAGTCTGTAGGAGAGCCTGACCGTGAAATATCCTGCGGGTTCTGTGGGGAAATCAGATGCACGGACGGTGCAGTCAATGAGCTTCATCGATGTCTTTGTCTGAAGCTGTGTCTTAATGGCATTCACTGCTGGTTCCTATTCCATAGTGCGTACAGCCCGCCCGCTATTTTTCTAGTCCACTGTTGGCGGTCATTTGGATTGTTTTCGCTTTGCCACCATCCAAGATCATGCTGCTTTCATCACGGGGTTTGTGCACGCGTTCCTGTTGGTTCCTAGGACTAGGTCCTGGAGTAGGATCCCTGCTTGCGGGTCCAGCTTTATGTTCGGCTTTAGTGGTTGCTGCCGGAGTATGCCAGCGGTTCTGAGACGAGAGACATCACAGCAACTTCCGGTTGCTGCCGGAGTATGCCAGCGGTTCTGAGACGAGAGACGTCACTTATAAAATTCTTAATCTATTAGCAGGAAATGAAATGGGACATCTCTTGCAGAGTTAATGCCGTCCCTCAACATCCATACTAATGATAAGGGGGTTCATGGCTCTTAGAAAAGAGTTAGGCAGGAAAGTTAGTTAGGGAGTTTCGGGTATGCAAAGACACTGAGGTCATCCTGTCTTAGAAGGGGTCTGCCCTAATCCGCCAGCAAGCCAGAGGCATTTTTTTAGCTCACACAAAGAAACCAGTAGGCAGAGAATTAGGTACCAGTTTAAGCCAGTCACTCACACCTGCGCAATGAAGACCCCAACGACCTTCAACTCACCCGAGCCTTATTATAGCACCATTATAATATGATGCATAGGCTCAGAAGCTCATTAATATCATTATAACAGACTGTATTCTGGGAACAAATATGCGCAGAAAGCAAAATGATGAATCACTGAGTCCTGTCAATCTTAGTTGTCAATCAAGGAAGCCCACTTCTCTAAGAAAAGTGACCACCCACAGCAAAAAGGGATAAAAACTCTGAAGTCTTTGTTACCAGGCCTTCTGAGCCATGCTTCTCTTGCTCAGGCCTGCTTCCACATCTGAACGTGTACTTTCTCTTCTAATAAAACTTTTCTTTTCTACCTTATTTTGGTGTCTTGCTCAATTTTTTGTTTGAGACATCAAGAACCTGGACAATGTGCTGGGAGAGGATCCACTCCCCGGTAACATTTCGACTGATTTGCTCACCTGTCAGAGAGCTCCTGCTGCTCAGCATCCTCACCAGCAGTGGGAAAGATGAGACTTCCTAGTGGCCCTGTGGCTTTCTTCATGGTGTTAATATTCTTTCCCCTGGAGGGAGTAAGGTCGAGAACTCATCACCTGTTCATGGGGCATTACAGTTTCTCATATAAAGTGTCTGTTCACATTTTTTGCCCATTTTTATTTGAATTGATTCTCGTAACTCCCTTAATAATTAATGTGCTACAAACATTTTTTACCCATTTTGTGGCTTTTTTCGGTATGTCTTTTCACTAATAAAATTTCTTGGTTTTAATGTTGTTTATTTCATTGCTTATCAAACTATCTGTGGGTGATGGACCTGTTTTTTCCCCCATTGGTGGCACAGCAATATGTTCTAAAATAAAATTATTGACATAAATTAAAAATAAAAAAACGAGTACTAAAACAATTAAAAAAAAATTTTTTTTTATAAGAGTTTATTTGAGCCCAAACTGACTACATGTGCTGGGAAGCAAGATCTCAAATGCTCCCAAAACAATTATTAAGGAAATCTTGCTGAATCCTTCTCTGTGACTTTGACTTTTCATTCTCTATTAGGTTTTCTTTACGAGAAGTACCTGCATGGAGCCAGACACACTTAGACATACGTAGATGCTATAGAATCTAAAATGGAGAGAATAAAGGGATCACACTGGCCGGAATGCTGAAAACGAAGCATGAAAGAAAAAAAAATGAAGCTACCGGGCATGGAACAGAGGAACATTCGAAAATTAGTGCAATGACAAAATGTCCTCAAGCAGAAAAGTCTGAAAACAAACAGATTAAGAATGGAATATATTCTTCCCCAGCATATTTCTTGCCATATGAATGATCTACCAGAATAAAAAACAAGGAACATAGTGATCTCACTCATTTGCATGGCATCACCCAGAATGCTCTATGGGTTTGTAATGTTGAGGACGAACTCCGCTAGCGTCAGAGTTCGGAAATGAAAGCAAATTAATTTTAGATGTGGCGAGATCATCTATTCCACTTATTCATGGTATTCTTGATTAAAGTTTTGGTTTCATATCATCCAATGTTAATTAATTTGCCCAGATGATATCTAAACGTATTCTCTAAGCGTTCAAGCTTTGGGGGAGTAAACTCACTATGGCCTATTTTAAATAGATGAAAGGCCATAGTGCATGTTAACGTTTTCTTGAGCTCATTTCTAGATGCGTCACTCTTCTGGGCCAACTTTTCCATAATTAGAGATAGAGACAGAGAGAGAGAGAGAGACATGCATTACACCAGTTGTGTCTTCATGTGCGAGAATTACCTGCTCATTTTTCTTTACCTACTTTCCATCCAACTCTGATCTGATAGATAAGTGGCATAAAATTATAATCAAAATGGGTGAATCTTTCCTGAGTCACTTCAGTTTTCCACACTGTCCCACTTTTAGTTTGCTGGACAACAATGACAAAGAAATGGGAAGTATCTCATAGTCCACTATCATCATGAATGTTCAGATTGGGCATGAATGTTTGCATGAGTGCTGAATGTGTGGGTGCCGAATGTGTGTGTGTGTGTTGAGTATGTGAGTATGTGTGTTTATTGCCCGTGTGTATCTGCTGGGTAATGTGTTGAGTACGTGTGTGTAGTGATGTGTGTGTAGTGATGTGTGTATCTGTTGAGTAAATAACGAATATGTGTGTTGAGGGTGTTTGTATGTGTATCAAGGGTCTGTGTATTAAATGTCTGAGTGTTGAGTGTGCATGTGTGATGTGTGTGTATTTGTGTGTGTGTGTGTGTGTGTGTGTGTGTGTGTGCCTGCAGGTGTGCCTGTGTTGGGGGTGTTTGTGGCAAGGAGGATAAAAACACACCCACTTTAGATCTCACGCGTTGCATCCGGAATCCTCAGGGCTGCTCCCAGAGTCTGCCGTCTTTTGTGTAATGTTCAGCTTGGCACAAATGAAGCAGCGGAGACCAGCTATTATTTACTTGGAAGGGATTACTTTGAGTAATCTGGAAAAGCAGAGAGGACAGACACCAGGGCTGGTCCCTGTCTCCAGCCCACACTGTGACCTCATAGTTGGTATCTTCTTAGTCATCTCTTTCTTTACCGGGACTCACAATCCATTTTTGCTCTCTTTCAAGTGAAAAACTAAACCTTAATTATTCAGAGAGACTCACTGGATGCGGCACAATTCACCGAGAAAGTGCATGTGGGGTGGGGATTGGGGGGAGGGCAATGACAACAAGTTGACCGTCAAGAAATCAGTTCACAGGCCCTTGTCCAGTTACCGAAGTAATGGGTATAAGACCCTCAACTAGATGGAAAGCTCTTCAAGGCCTGGGGTTTTCTCTTTATTTCCCCATCCAGTTCCCTTCCCACCTCTCTCACGCTTGACCCTATTACGCTCTTAACGATAACAATGAAAATAGCTAACGCTGGGTACCTGCTCTGTGCCAGGGCCCATGCCGAAACCTCACTCTAGTTGACAAGGTGCCGCGCAGTGTGGCTCGCAGACCTCAGTCTTTTCAGTGCGTACCCCTCGGCCCTCCCTCTCTGGTGCCAGTCACGCCAGCCTTTATTCTTCTGTTTCTCGAACCCACGTAGCATGTCCGCATCTCGGGGCCTTTGCACTTGCAGTTCCCTCTGTCTGGAAGGCTCTCCTTCCAACTCCCAGCACGGCCAACACAGTCAAATGCTGCGAAAGGCCAGCTAATTTCAGAAGAGAGCAGTAATCACTGGGCTGGGGCGATGCAGACGTTATTGGTCATCTTGACGGGCAGGTGTGGTCTCAGTGGCTGAGCTGACAGAAACCCAACTGCAGAGCATGGAGGAAACAACGTACAGTGAATAAGCAGAGACAGTAATTACAAAAACTTTTCCATGAAGAGAAGCAGAAAAATAAAGTGATGGCAGGAGAGAGATGTGGGATCAAGGAGGGGTTTTTTGTTTGTTTGCTTGTTTCCTTTTAAGGCAGGTGATAAGAAAGGACGCCTCTCTATGGATGGAAATGACACAGGCCTCTGGCACCAGGCCCAGGTGCAGGGGAGAGAGGGGATAATTTCTGGAAAGAGATGTTTTGGACAGGAGCAAAGTGAAAACAGAATCTGAAAGGGAAATTGCAGATTGCCAGGCAATACTGAATTTTCTCAATAAATTTAATGCTCACAGAGTCCTAGGAGGTGGATATTGTTACTCTTATTGTTTTATAGATGAAGAACGGAAGGGCCAGAGATCTAAAGTAGCTTGCCCAAGATCACACCGCAGAACAGTGGAGGAGCTGGAGTTTGAAGCGAAATTCTGATTTCTGGTTGATTGATTCTGAAGCGTAAAAAGTCAGCTCCTTATAAGTCAGAAAAAAAGAAGCCCAAGAGTGTGAGAGATACACCTAAAACCCAAGGTTTTCAACTCAGGACTAGAGAAATGGAAGAGCTCCAATGGTTTATAAACGGGAGAATTTTCAAGATTTTGTTTAGTGGCCAAAAAACACTTCTGTGGGCCAGGTCGAGTTTCTCAGCTGGGAGGTAGACACTGCATGTTTGCTCTGAGCCATACGTCTGTTTTGTGGGCTTTTCTGTATGTGAGTTACATGTCACAGCAAAAGGGTTAGAAATAAATCTGAGCTGCCTTATGGATGGTAGATGATATGTAACCATTTTCCCTCAAAATGTGACCAGCTTCATAGTTCCCAAACCTGACCAGTCATCCAAACCCAAACCACCGGGGGAAACTTCTAAAATAAAGAGTCCCACCCAAGACTAGGGACTCAGAATTCCCTGGCACAGGGCCCAGAACTTGTATCATCAGAAAGCTGCCTATAACTCTAAGGCTCAGCCAAAATTGAGAACTGTGGGCCTCGAGCACACCAGATCGGTTAAAATCAATGTTTTCTGCAATGCTGTTTTCCTATGGCCTTTCGAGATGCTCAAAATATGACTCATGCCAGACAGAAGTCTGGATAATTCAATAATGTTGCGCATTCTGCCCTATACCCTGAACTTGATCCTATCCTTTACCTTCCTTCTGATCTATTGCTTCGTACCATGGAAATAAAATATACGCAAATACAATGTATTATTTAAAAAATCCTTTAGCTTAAACCCCGAACAATCATAAAAAATGATTGCATCTTGTCCTTTTCTTTAGCATTCTCTTGACACCTTCTGGGAAAGACCCCATGCCACTCTGAGAAGAGAGCTCTGAAGGGAGGTCAGGGTAGAGGCACTTAGACTTATGTGGGTATCGGCCAGCCTTCCAACTGGAATGAACCCAGCAGCCATTAGGCACTGCACTTGCTGAGAAGGCCACAGCTGTGTGCTCGGTCAGGGAAGAAGTTCTCCACACTCATCTTTAATCTAGAGCCAGCTGAGAAACCACAGTGGCCACGGCCATTCCTGGAATGGAAGGACAGAAAAGCTCAGATGGGGGTTGATGTCTTAGGAGAAGGTGACAGCTGAGGTGGCAAGAACCAGCCTTCGTTTACCATTAAGACTATCAGAGGCCCTAAAGAAGCCTACTCTGAGAGTATCACTTTCTCTCATTCTCTAGCCTCGAAAGAACACAATCAAAACACAGTCCCAGTTGCCACCCTTCTCTGAAAAGAAAGAAGATTGGAGTTTGCATTCAGGACTTGCTTTGCAATTTGAATCTCAGGAATGCATAAGAAACAGCAGTGCCTTCTGAGCAAAGATGCTCTATTGAAACTTGACTCATCCTTGGCAGTTTATTGTGTTCCCCCCCTCCTTTCTTTCCTTGTGACACAGAGGAGTGAGGTGAGTAATGCTCTCACAGTGAGAGAAAAATAGATCCCCAAATGCCTTCCATTATGCTAAAAGCCTGTGTCACCAGCTGTGGCGGCAGGGGGTGTGGTCACCATCTATTAGAGGGGAAGAGTCAGAACTTCTGACTCCCTCTCCAGGGCTATTTGTGGTTCTAAAAGCAACAAGCAGGGACTAAAAGCTGATAAGCACGGAGCAGTCTAAAAGCCCTGCTGGGGGTCTTGCGGGAGCCACAGTGGCCAAGAGCCCTTGCATGCAGGAGTCCCTAGGGCCAAACTAAAGGACAACTGTTGGATCCACTTTCTGCTGCCTGACACTGCCCCGCTCCTTTGCCGCAGGCCTAAGAACCGCCTCTTCTTCCCCAGAGTTAAAATAGCTAATATTTACTGAGTGCCTGCTACATGTCAGGCTACATGAGCGAAGCATTTCCATAGGTTATGTAAACTAATTCATGTGTGGGTGCATGCTCACGCACATGTAGACACACACACACACACACACACACACACACACACACCCTGAGATGGGATCTAACAGTATCTCCATTTACAGACAAGGAAACTAAGGCTCAGGAAATTTCAATAACTGCCTAAGATACCTGGCTAATGCAGGACACGGACCAGGTTAGTCTTGAGAAGACAGCTCTACACAAATATGGCCACACTGTATTATCAGCTTGTCTAAATACAGTTATTTGAACGATGAACAAGAGAAGCATAGGAAAAAAATTCTATTGTTCCATTTATTTGTTTGTAGACTCTCCAGGCCTTATCTTAGAGATAAGAATACTGATCGATGATCCCAGATGTCCTAGAAGCATTGTTGCTACCAAAAGCCTTCTGAGAGGAGGAAATGCAATGTGGTCATTGCCAGAGCCACAGGCTTGCTATGAGACGGCAGCAGGTACAAATCACACGTAATTATGCAAAGCTTCTTTCTCCCTGACGAAAGCTTTAAAAAAAAATTAAAAAGCCCCATCTTCCCCTATGCACTCTAAAAAATATATATGAAGTTCCAGTATATCAGAAACTTACCTTCCCCTTCCAGAATTGATCACATTATTCTACTACCCAGCTGGAACCATGCTAGGGAGAAAAATGTTTGTCTCAATGGCATTTTCTTATTCAGCTAATTGATTTTTTAAAAAATAACAATAATGCTTGACTATCCAGCCGCCTAATTACTAGCAGCTTTTTATTTGCACTATCATTAACTTCACAGCTGCTTTGCTGGTGACAAGTGGCACCACAGAGACATCAGCTGCCACTGTTAGTTTCTGAAAGGAGGAATATTGAGAAAGCCCTGACTCCTCCTCTGCCAAGGTCAACGAGGCTGATTTCAGCAGCACAAGCGCTGGACTCCAAGAAGAGAAAACCACGTGTAGAGTTATGTTGGGTGGAAGGGACCTTGGAGGACACCTGACACAATTCTTTCCACTTACAGATGAGAGAGATTGAGATCCAGAGAGGTTAAGTGGCTTGCCTACCATCGCACAACTAGTCACCTCCAGCACCGGAGCTGAAACCCAGGCCTCCTGATTCCTTAGCTATTATTTTTAAATTAAACTGACACATATATACAGAAAAGTGTATATATCGTAAGTGTACAGTTTGAATAATTAAGTGAACGTAACTACGTGGCCACCACCCAGATCAAGAAATAGATCACCCCTAGCACCCCGGAAGGCCCCCGATGCTCTACTTCCATTCATTACCAACTCTCCCCTTTTCAAAGATAACCATGATCCTGACTTCTAACATGATAGATTACTTTGGCTTGGCCCATGTTCTTTCAATAAAGAGCTGTTTCAGGTGGAATTCAGCTATTTGGACCTAAAAACTAAATCTTCTGTTTTCTTGGAGTGTATTAGATAATGCATTAAGAAAGCATATCCCAAAAGGAAAACCCATACCCATTAAAGAGTGTGGGGTCTCCCGGGAGTGATAGAGATGTTTGGGGACTGGACAGAGGCCATGGATGTGCAACATTGCAAGGTACTAAATACCACTGAATTGTTCACTTTAAAATGGTTAATTTTGTGTTATGGGAATTTTACCACAATAAAAAAACTCATCACTTAAGATATCTGCATTTCACTGTACATAAATCTAAACTAAAAAGAAACTGTAAAAATATTCAATTCCGGAAAAAAATAAAAAGAGCATAACCCTATTAAGGGCTCATCATAGTACATTCCACATGTCTAGCCCTGCAGTACCTGGCCAGCAAGCCTGACATGGCCGCCTGGCTATTTTCCCCTGGCTCTATTCTCATTCCACGGCCACATGGCTCTTTTCCTTATCCCTCCACTGAGATCTCCCTTATCAGGGTCATCTTGCAAAAGCCAGCGGTTGGTTCTCTGTCATCTTCTTCAACCTCTGGGCAGAATTTAACACGTATGACAACTCTCTTGTTCTGAAACACTTGTCTAGCCTTCCGTGACATCACATTTGTTTGTTTTTCTTCTTAGGCTGGTCCTTCCTCATTCTTCCTTGTTCCTTCTCTCCTTTTGCAAATGGTGCAGAGCCCAGGGCTCTGTTTTTGACCATTTCTTTTTTCTCCTCTAGCTGGGTGACCTCATCCAGTCCATTCATATGTCTATGACTTGCAAATAAACATCTCCAGCGTAAATATCTCCTTTGAACTCCAGGTGTGGTAAATAGCTCCCTTGAACTCCAGGTGTGGCTAACCAACGGCTCACTTGACAAATGTGTCAGACAGCTGAGACAGAAATATGAATTCTCTCCTACCCCGAGTTTGCTCCCCAACTCGGCTTTCTCATTTTTGTGAATGGCACCATCAGCCATCTAGCTGCTCAAGCTAAAATCTAGTCTTTGTGCTTGAATCATCTCTTTCTCTCACACCTCACTTCTAACCCATCAGTATATCATATTGACGCTGCCTCTAAAATCTGCCCTAAATCCACCCACCTTCCTCCATTTCCATCTCTACCGCTCCACCCCTGGCCCAGAGTCCCTCCATTATCTTCTTTTGCCTGGAATTTAGGCAATTCGTCATTGCCTAACAAACCTTTCTTACCTCTCTCTTGTCTTCCTTTGGTCTAACCTTCATCCAATAATGGAAATAACGTTTTGAAAAGGTAAGTCAGGTCCTGTTAACACCCCAGTGAGTGTCCATTACATTCTGAATAAGATCCAAACTCACAAGGTCAAGGGGTTTGCCCCAGTGTACCTTTCCAGTCGAATTTCTCTCCACTGTTCCCTCACTGAGGACACTTCAGCCGTACGCACCTTCTTTCTGTCCCCTGAACAGGCTAATCTTGTTCCTATGTTAGGCCCTTGACATTTGCTCTTCCTTCTGCTAAGAACATCCTTTCTCAACCTTTGAACAGCTGCCTCTTCTTATCATGATGATCTCTTCATTATGACCGCAACTCAAAGATTGCCTCCTCTGAGAGACCCTCACTAAAAACAGCCTCCCCTGCACCTGATCCTATTTAATCTTCTTGACAGCTCTTAACTGTACCTAAAATTTCTTATATATTTATTGTTGACTTGCTTAATGGCTGTCTTCTACTAGAAGGTAAGTTCTTTGAGGGCAGGGAGTCTAATCATGGTCATATCCCCAGGGCTTACAACTGTATTTGGCAATAAATCACTCTATAAATATAAATTGACTGGCTGGATCTCATCAACTTATCTGAGAAGATGGGAATGCAAAGTTATTCATCATAAAATGATCTCTTTTACCATTTCGGGATGCCAATTTGCGAGTAACAGAAACACGATCCACATTGTATTAAAAACATAACAGCAGAGAAAAACAGGAATAAGCGTGTCTTTAGGCACAGTTGGTATGAGAGACTCAAATTATATCACCAGAATTATTGTCTTTCAATTTTTCCTTTTCTCTTTCTCTTAGCTCTGCTTTCCCCTGGATCGTTCCCACTTGCTGCAAGCCCGATCCATGCCAGTGACTCCCGCCAGCTCTGTGCTTGCATTTGACATTGTACAGTTCAGCAACCCCAGCAGAAAGACAGCTGCCCTCCTTCCCAGTAGTTCCAGCAATAATCGCAGAATCGATGTTCATTGGACCAGCCTGGATCACGTGCCCATCCCTGAGCCAACCACTGTGTCTAGAGGGATGTAATATACTAATTAGTCAAGTCAAGTCACTCGCACACTCCTACGTGGGAGAGCGTGTTGGGAGTTGGCATCACCACGAGTCATGGGGTTTGGGGGCAGAAGAGGAGTGGGCTTCCAAAGAAAACTGTAATGCTATTGCCAGGGAAAGGCATGCAAGTTGGGGCGGGGGGGTGGGGGAGGGAATGTCCTCCATGGTTATCTTTTTGTTTCAGGGAACTGAAGCTTTTGTTAGTTCCAGAAGAACCTGTAATTTTAGAGCTGAAGGATGAGAACTGTCTGATTGCTGCCATCTTACAGGGCAGCCTGATGAGCTCATTCACCCACTGGACCTTCACACAGCACTGGCTTGTGTACCTTATCTCACAAGCCCTATGTGACAGCTCCTACTCTAGAAGGGATCATGGTTTGTCAGTCCCGTCTCTCAGCTGGTGCTAAGTTTTATTACTAAGGCCTGACCTCAGATCCTACTGTCAACGTCCTCTGGTGTCAGGCTTCAAAGTTCCTAGTCCTGTTTCATGAGGAAACATGTGTATAGGTCCAGGGCGTTTAGCTTTGTTTTGCATCATTGTTAATCTTCCTGGTTTTGCCCCTCACTTCATTTTGCTTCTTCCTACCCAGCCTGCCTAATCTGCTCTCTGATCAGAGGGTTTGTGTTACTGTGTTAGTATGGATTTACAAACAGGTGAAATCACTACACCTGTTGCTACTCAAAGTCTGTCTTCACCTCAGTCATTTCCCTCACCAGGTGATTCCTTCCTTAATCTTCATCGATGGGTCTACTCACTCTCACTAGCATTCACTTCCCCAGCAATGTAATGAGACCATTCCATCATGTACACAAAAAAAGACATCTAAGGCAGTCTTAAATGAGAGTCTATCCCGAATTAAAATATCTCGAAGGAAGGCCGTTTTCCAGTTTTAGCTGGGACTGGGCAATCTTTAAGGGGAAGACATTTGCCTTCTTTCCCGCAGAGGGAAGACCTGGAGATGAGCTAATCCTTGCCTCTTGTGATTGCTTTTCACATACTCACAGGTTATCACTCAGGAGCTCATCGTTTTTCACTTGTCCGATTTCCATTCATTTATTAAAATCAAGTTTTCCCAACCCTTTTAGATTGTTACTCCCCATTTGGTTCTCTGCCATGACCTGTCTTATGCTCTGGGGCTGAGATATGGTAATAAGAGCACCATAATAAACTTGGGTTTATTCTTTATGATCCCACTTGTCATTTCCTTTTTCTTTCACTGCAGAAAGTCACCCTGGTGGTCAGGTGAATTCCAAAGCAGAGATCCTTGGGCACAGGTGTTCCCATTCTAAGTACTTATGTTGGTTGAACCTATCTATTTGTACTGGTAGAAACATAACAAAAGAGACATTTCTCTAGAGAAGCAGCATGAGTGCACTGACCCATGAGTGCACTGTTATTCCCACCAGAATGTAAAATCCATGATGACAGGGACTTTGTTTTGGTACTAGTTTATCTCTAGTACTCAGCGTATGTAGGCACTCAATGACTACAAATTCATCCACTCATTCAACAAACGCTTGTTGAGCACTTACTAAAGAAGGTATTATGCCAAGTGATACTTGTGGTCAAAGGAATAAAAACAAGTACATCTGAGAGGATATTTCAGCCACAAGAAATAGAACCATCTTAAACAATTAGGCATTTATTAGTGCACATAAGTGGAAGTCCAAATTGAGATCAACTCAAGTTTGCTTGAGGATCCATCAAGAATCCAGGTTTTTTCTCAGCTTCTTCCTAAGACTGTTCCCTCTGGGAAAGGAGAAGAGGGGAGAGAGGGAAAAAATCATAGGCGGCTGCTAGTAACAAGTAGGGTAACAGCAAGAAGAAGAATATAGCTTCCTACAAAAGGAAGACCCTTCCCAGAAGTCTCTGGCACTCCTCTATCTTCTCAAAGGCCAGAATTGAGTCACATACCCATTCCTGAATTATGGGTGTAACCTCAGACCACTGGGTCCTTCACCTCGCTGAGGTGGGTGGGCTTCCCCTGAAGCTCAAGAGGACTGTGTTGAGGAGTGGCCCTCCGGACACATGAGGGAGTAAGAGCTTGGGTGCTAGGGGAGGGGCTAAGGGTGTAGCATGTACTACTAACTAATGAGCATTTAGAATGAAAGTCTTTTCATTATAAATTTTCATAGTTTTTTAAAGCGCCTGTCTATACAGTTCTCATGTAATTCTCACAATGGCAGCACAGTGATCATTCTCATCCCAGGGTAAGTCAGAATCACCCAAGTAGTGATTCTGATTCAGAAGGTCTGCTGTGAGGCCTGGACAGGGGTGATTTTGATGGGCAGCCTGCATTGCACACCAGTGCTACAAGCTAAGCACCACTACTCCATAAGTGGGCAAATAACAATTCGGCACAGTCCCTATCCTGGAAAGCCTACACTAAATGTCAATTAAGAGATGTGACATATGTGCCAGAGGCATTCAGGGCGGGAAAAGCTAGTAAGTTAGTAAGTTGGGGAAGGTTACTGGGTAAGAGTGGGTAAATACGGGTAAATATGAATAAGACTTGACTAGAGAACGGAGGGGTGGGAGTGGGGGTGGGGGAGGAATATAAAGACACAGCATGAGTCAGGTGGAATAAATGGAACACTTGTCAAATTCATGTGTCATGTTTGTCAGAAGACAAACATGATCTCTTGCCTGACTACCCTCAGGTCTCAGAAGACAAACATGATCTCTTGTTTGTTGCCGTGAGAAAGAGAAGTTTTCTCATCGTTAGAGTTTTCTCATTTTGAACCATCGATTAGAGAAATTGAGGTTTGTTTCTAGGACTTAGTGAATCAGTGCTATCTGATATTCCTGATACTTTGCAAGAAGTATTCACCAAGCTTCCTCTTTGAGCACAAAGGGGATTTTAAGAGACAAAGACTGGGGCTTTCAGGTATTTATGTTTTAAAAGTTAGAATTATTGGGTGGAAAAACCCTGTGAGATCACTTCTCTGCTCTACCCACCCCGTGCAGGGGGCAGGGTTTGGAAACACTTATCTTAGAGAAAGAGGCATTTAATTCTTCCTCAAGCAGCCAGGCTGCAAAAGTGATTAGGAGGAAGGTTAGAAAGAACCCAGGGAATATGGAAGAAGTTTATAAATTGGCTGGCAATTGGATTACATTTAAAGATTCAATTAGTGATAGATTCAAAGTAGGGTTTGTTTAGTGAGTTTGTTAACTCCCAGGCCAGAGGCCTGGCAGTTTGCTGATAGCACAGAAAGTGAGTCACACAGCACTGGCTCAGCCAGGCTGGGACAAATGTCACCCACTCACTTTGATGGATGCACCCCAAGCATAGAAATATGTGGACAGATATTGATTTTTTAAAACTCTACCATTACTCATTGTTCTTAAAAACTTATTTTCCTTCTTTGGTATACCTTCATTGTTGCTACTTCTGCTGCCTCTAAATTGCTTTTTAGTGAGCTCTAAAGGGGTCTCCCTCATGCTAAAGAAGTTTTTCAAAGGTAGAAAGAGAGTCGGCAAGAGTCTTCCCATGTGTGGTCTTGGCTGGACACTCTAGTAGAATATTGTCTATCTCCGGTTTTAAGAGCCCTCCCTAGGTTATGTATTAAGTGGGTTCAGGGTGAGAACTCTGGGTAGGTCAAGAGGTATCTATAAGTATTAAAGTGGTAATTAGATTCAGCAATACAGAAAACACAAAAATAAATGCATACTTTAAAGTAAACTTTCTAAGGGTCTGGTTATTGTCTGGGACCTCCTAGAAAGAAACCCCAGGCCACAGAGAAGAGGACTGGCATAAGTCAGTGAGAGCAGAGGTAAGAGCTGGCTCACCTGGTTCCCAGCCCCGTATCCAACCAGCTTTGGAAGACGGAAGATGGAGCAGAAGCAAGAGCAGGCATGTGCAAGACGGTAGCTGATGTGGAGGTGATGGAGTAGCGGAGGCCTCAATACAAGGTTAAAGATGACTCACACCTGTTCCGCTGGGATTGCCAAACCTTTCTGTGATTCTATTGGTCTTGGTTTGAGCTGGTTTCTAAGTTCATAGAGCATCATTTTCTTAGTGTCAGCCCTGTGGTCTTCTCTTGATGGTGGATCTGAAATCAATAAGGCTGACAAGCTGAAAATGATTGAAAACAAAAGATAATATTTTGAAGAAATATGGGCCTTCTTTTGGCAAGTGAGTTGCTTAAACTCATTTTAAGTAGACGCTTAAGGAAGCCAACTAAATCTAGATTAGAAGCAAAGACCCCAGGATTATGAGTGATGGGCATGAGTACTATACTATTTCATAAAAAGTGGTATAAAAAGCAAATCAAGGTAGGTAGGCCATCACATACAACTGGGAAGAGTGTAAAAAAAGTTTCACTGAAAAATGCAACTCTCCTTGTTTAAGCCAGCTGGTCTGGCCATGTACTAATACAAAGAGGTGATCGCCTAAGGAGGTGACTCATTTAGCCCATGTCACCATCTTGGTGGGAAAATAAGCCCAATATGCCTGACTACCTTCAGGTCTCCTTACCTAAGCATGTGTACAAAGTTCCTCTCCTGAGGCCTTTGCCCCAGGTTCTTTTTTGGTTTCTCACCTGTATATTTTTACCTTGGGAAAGTTTATCATGGCAAAGAAGATCTTAGTGACTATGAAATGGATAGGTTCCATGTAGGTAATCGACTCAAACTCTGTTTCACTCATGCCTTCACTACTTCAACAAACATCAAGCACCTCCTGTCTGCCATGTTCTGGAGACCTACAGGGAAATAAGTCCTGATCCTAAAAGAAAATCAATGCCGAGAGAACAGTGGAACACTAGATGTAACAGAGGTAAGTAAGCGCAGGATGCCATGGCATCAAAAAGGAGGAGCATGGGGACATCCAATTCCACCTGGAGAAAGGCATCAGGAAAGTTTCCCAAGAAAAGATGATCCTTGAACTGAGGATTGAAGGGTGAGTACCGATTAGCCAGGGAAGTGAGAGAAGAACCTTTTGCGCGCACGCACACACACACACACACACACACACACACACACACACACACACAAATTGACATTGGCAAACCCACAGAGGTGTGATACTATGGCTCATTCAGAGACCTGCAAGTGATTTGGTATGACTAAGCCTGGAGATTTCAGCTGGACCCAGATCTTGAAGGACCTTCTAAGTCATGCTAAGGTACAGAACCTATTTCCAAAGGAAATGGAAAGCCACTGGAAGATTAAAAACTGGAAAGTGACAAAAGAATTGGGACTTATATAATGATTCTGATAGCTGAGAGAGCAGGATGATAAGTTAGGAGGCTTCCAGGCTATAAATAATAAAAGATTAGCCTAAGACGGCAGGTGTGAGGGGGGAAAGGGTTTGAGCTATGTAATGGTATATATAATAGATGGTATATATAATAGATGAAGTTAGTGTCCCATTGAGGTAGAGAAGAAAAGAAAGGACGAGTCCAGAGGGACTCTAGGCTTCCCTCTCATAGGAAAATGTGGCAGGTGGCATCATTTCTTGATAAAGAAAATATAAGAAGAGGAGGAAGAGCAACTTTGGAGTAAAGAAGATAAATTCCATTTTAGACATGTATATGATAGGTAGCTCATCCAGGTAATGGTCGCTTGATATTTAAAAATACATTTTCTCAGTTAAAAAAAAAAAAAAAAGCATTGGCTGTGAGTAGGAGGGCTACAACTGTCCTGTGAATTGTTTTATTCTAGTGCCTAAAACTGTGCCTGGCACATAGTAGGTACTCCCTAAATATTTTTAAGAATATTTTGCTCTTAGCAGTTTGAGTACGGTGTGTCTAGGTTTGGTTTATTTGTTTTTACTTATCCTGCTTGAGGTTCACTAAGGTTTGGTTTGTTTGTTTTTACTTATCCTGTTTGAGGTTCACTAAGCGTCTTGAATCTGTGATTTCACCAAATTTGGGAAAAACTGGAAAAATTTTAGCCACTATTGTCAAAAAATTTTTTCTGAATTATTTTCTCTCTCTTCTTCTTTGGAAATTAGAGATATACCTATGTTACAACTTTTGATATTAACCCAAAGGTCAAGTAGCTTCAACATTCACTTAACAACTATTTATTGAACATCTACTCCATGCTGGTGCTAGGGA
>NW_011888870.1:1029482-1096609 GCF_000151845.1 Pteropus vampyrus
AGGTAGAGAAGAAAAGAAAGGACGAGTCCAGAGGGACTCTAGGCTTCCCTCTCATAGGAAAATGTGGCAGGTGGCATCATTTCTTGATAAAGAAAATATAAGAAGAGGAGGAAGAGCAACTTTGGAGTAAAGAAGATAAATTCCATTTTAGACATGTATATGATAGGTAGCTCATCCAGGTAATGGTCGCTTGATATTTAAAAATACATTTTCTCAGTTAAAAAAAAAAAAAAAAGCATTGGCTGTGAGTAGGAGGGCTACAACTGTCCTGTGAATTGTTTTATTCTAGTGCCTAAAACTGTGCCTGGCACATAGTAGGTACTCCCTAAATATTTTTAAGAATATTTTGCTCTTAGCAGTTTGAGTACGGTGTGTCTAGGTTTGGTTTATTTGTTTTTACTTATCCTGCTTGAGGTTCACTAAGGTTTGGTTTGTTTGTTTTTACTTATCCTGTTTGAGGTTCACTAAGTGTCTTGAATCTGTGATTTCACCAAATTTGGGAAAAACTGGAAAAATTTTAGCCACTATTGTCAAAAAATTTTTTCTGAATTATTTTCTCTCTCTTCTTCTTTGGAAATTAGAGATATATCTATGTTACAACTTTTGATATTAACCCAAAGGTCAAGTAGCTTCAACATTCACTTAACAACTATTTATTGAACATCTACTCCATGCTGGTGCTAGGGACGAAGCAGTAACAAGGTCTTGTCCTCATGGAGCTAATATTATAGTGGTGGAAGCTAGATGGAGATGGAGATGGAGATAAATATAGACATATTCAACTGCCTTGTTGACATTTTCACTTGGATGTCTAATAGGCCTATTAAACTCAGCATGTCCCAAACTGGAACAGTCCTCCCTCAGAGTCTTTGCACTTGCTGTTCCCTTTACATGGAATGATCTTACTCTCTTCAGGTCTCAGCCCCACGATCAATTTTTTAAGGAGGCTCTCCTGACCATTTGCTATAAAATAAATATAACCTACCCCCTCTTTTTGCACTGCATAAACCCTGACTCTCCTTTATTTTTCCCCACAGCACTTATCTACTTTTTAAACTGTTGCTGTCAGTCTCCCCGGACTAGAATATAAGCTCACGAGGGGAAGGCCTTGTCACTGCTGCATCCCGAGCACGGAGAAAAGAGTCTGGAATGGAGTAGGTGTTCAATGACTATTTGTTAAGTGAATGTTGAAGCTACTTGAATAGAAGAGAGTAAAGGGAAAACATAAATGAGGAAAGAACACCAGCATTCACATGCTGGGTGGTAGCACAACAGCCTGAAAAAGAGATTAAGGTCCCAGCAGCCAAAGGGAGGAAACTCAAGAGAATAACGTGATGGAAGCCGCAAGGGGAGTTTTCATAAGTCAGATATTGCAAAGATCAAGTGAGGTGAGAACTGCAGAGTGGCTTGTGCCTTTCAGGGTCAGAGGGCCTTGTCGATTTTGTGGATCACAGTCATTTCAATGACGTGGTGGAAAGAGAAAACCAGACCGCAGTGGGGAGGAGTGGCAGCAAATAGAACCCTAAGGTCAAAGGCCGGGAGAAAGGGCGAGTGGGGAAGCCAGGCTGAAGCTGCAGGAATGATAGGATCATGATAAAGGAGAGGGGAAGAGGTGAGCTCAGCCCAGCTGGAGGGGTTTGCCTCGGGCAGGAAGGAGATCTCACTCTGACTCTGACCTGCGAGGAAGGAGGGAAAGATGGGTTTGTTTGATGTACAGAGTCAAGGCTGCTATATATGGTGGAGAGGTTATGATCTATATGAGGACTGCTGACTGAGCGGGGCGCTGTTCTGCTCTCCAAGTCCTAAGTGCTGACGTGGAACCTTGTCGGCACTTTTTACTAATGCAGGATCTAAGTCATGTTTCTGTGGTATTGAGTACCTTTTCCTAAGATTCAGAAAAGAGGCCATGGATAGAAGTTACATATCTGTAAATAAATGTACATATTAAACATTATATACTAAAAATAAAATATTACAGATATACTAGAAGGCTGTGTACTATTCTCTGATTCCAGCTCTGCTTCTTCAGAGACAACCACCATCCTGAACTTGGTACTTTTCATTCCCTGCATGGGCTTGTACCTTTACTACACATGTGTTCTCATAAATAATATATTTTTGCATGACTCTAAAATCTGTATGAGTCATCTCTTACTGTACATATTACTCTGCAATTCGCTTTTGTTTTGCTGAATATTGTTTTTGAGATTTATCAATATTAATACATGGACCTCTACTTCATTTTTATTAATTTCATGAATAGGTATTGATCTGTTGACTTAAATGTACCACATTTTTTTCCCCGTCCATTTTTCTGTTGTGGACATTCAGGTTGTGATTCTTCAGTTGTTTGTTTTTTAAATCAAAACTGTAATAAATGTTATGTGTCTCCTTATTACATATACAAGAACTTCTCTCCGAGTGGAATTGCTGATTTGCAAGGGGTGCCTACCTTCAGCTTACTGGAATGTACCAACTTGCTCTCTAATGCAGATATAACAATATATATGCCCATCAATTGTGCACAAGTGTTACCATTGTTTTTTTAATATTTTTAAATTTTCTCCCATTTCATAGGTTATAGTTTTTGTTGACATATCCCTAATTATTTATAAGTTTGAGTATTTTTCATATGTTTATTGGCCATCTGGGGTTCGTTCATTTGTAAATTGTTTGTTCATATCTCCTCTCCTGCCTCTTCCTCCTTGTTCTTTTTACTTTTCCATTGGGTTATCTGTTTTCCTAATGATATATAGGATTTAAAAAAAATATTCTGGTTACAAATTCTTTATTGCAAATATCTTCTCGTGGCCTGTGGCTTGTCTTTAACTTTTTAATGATGCTTCGTTTGTATACATGATTTAAATTTTAGTATCGTCGTGTTTTTTTCCATCTTTTCAAGGATGAATCAACACAAATAATTTTTAGGTGTGTGAGCTGGAGGAGAGGGTTATCAAAGGAAATTGTTGTCAATTGACCTTTCGTTCCTCTGTAAAATAAGTCAACTCTTAAGAGATAGCTGTAGAGTCCGTGAGCTTCCTCCTTCAGCCAACATGAGTCTACAGTAAATGCCCAGATCTGGGAGTTAATCAGAGTGAGTTAGGGTGTGAGGGGAGGAGATGGGATTTCAAACCTGGAAATCTCTTATTAGAGTTCACCATCAAAGGACTAAGGTAGGTTAAACTGTGTAGCCCTGATATATCTCAGCAGAAACTCAGAGGAAGGAGAGATGGGGGTAGAATCAAGTAATTATCTATGGGCTGAATTAATTAGGGATGTCTGTATGTCAGCGTTTTTAAAACTTCCTATAAACTTAAGAATCACAGGGCTGCAAGGAAACATAGATAAGGATATGTGGGTCCACTGAAGTTAAGATCTTCCTGCTGAAGGTCTCACAGCTAGTGAGAGGCAGAATCCACACTGTAACTACGGATCCTAGTTCAAGTGTGCTTTTCACTTCTCAGTCAAGCATGTTGACATGTCTTCCTTTGATCATAAAATAGAGATCTGAGAGCAATGCAAGAACAACAAAAAGAAGAACAAACAGTAAGACAAAATAGAAGGTCAATTACAATCAACAAGAGCCCATGACTATTTAATCTAGGCTCATAAACTGTTGGGAGCAGCCATTACATTCTCATTAACTTGTCTTGTGAGGATGCAGTGAAATAAGTTATCTTCATTTTTTTTTTAAGATGGGACAGAAAAAAGTAAAGTGATTTTAATCCTGGGCACTTTACAAATCATAGCAAAAGAGAGTAAATAAACATGAACTCTGTGTTCAATACTTTTCATAAACTACAAGATGAATGGCCACATAGACCTATAAATTGTAGTCACTTTCTTGTCTCAGTGACACGAGTTTTGTTCTTCCATATTGACTGTCGGGTTAATTGGTTCTACTTCACTCTGCTTGTAGAGAAAGCTTCAAATTAGGCAGCTAATCAGTAACACTGGAAAAAAAAATAAACCAGAGACGTATTGATTAAATTGCTCATAATCAAGCTGTTACAGTCCTGTTTTGCTATCTATATTCTTACCAGCAAATACAAATGTAAAAATCACTTTCAACCGCCTGCAAAGAGACACACTATTAGGCTCAACTAAAAGTTCTCCCCATCAAGAAAATGCTTCAAAACATTAACTCCTGATATACCTTACTACAGTAATAACCTTATGAAGAAGCTAGTTCACGTGCCTAAGTGTCAGAGAACCATTATACCACTAATTATGAAAAAATTTTAGAATATTCTCCAAAGTCAAATATAATGTTCACTGCTATCAAAAGTTTGCTTCTTTCATGTTCTCAACACTTGGCTCACCTTGCCAAGTGTTTGAAGATGCAGGGAAGAACAAGATGTAATCACTGCCCTTTGGATATGATGCATAGAAGAGCTCCATTCTAAACAATAGTCCAGGGGTGCTCTTTCTAGATGTAAAAATCCTAAGGGAGAAGAAGAAAAAAGCAAGGAGTTCTGCTGTGAAAGCTGGTGAGCAGCCACCATTGGAAATGGGTCTTTAAAGGTATTTTTCCAAAAAAATAAATAAGAAAAAAAGAAAAGGAAAGGAAAAGAAAAGAAAAGAAAATTTTTTCCAGGCAGGAAAGTAGAAAAAGGCATGAGAGGCAAAACAGTAAGGCATGAAAGAGCAGGGCAGTTTGATCTGGCTGAGAAGCAGGCTGTGGCCCTATCACCAATGGCCTTATATGGCAGGCTAAAAAGTTGAGATTTTAAGGTAGGTGTGGGCATGTTTAGATTAGTGTTTCCAGAAGATCAATCTGGCAGTCAGATGTGGTAGATGCATCTCAGGGAAGGGATCCCATTCTTTGTCTATTGCATCAAGCTAGGTGAGAAATGATGACAACTTGCTCTGCAGCACTGGGATGGAGAAGAGGGAATACATCCCAAAGACATTTGGCTGGTAGAGTTAGTCAAATGGCTACTGTATACAGGGGAAAAGTGATTCCTTTAAGCTAAAACTGGAAAAAAAATTAGGAAGAGCATTGTCACAGAACACAAAAGAAGACAGGCAAAAATAAAATTTAAAAATAAAATTTTAAAATTTTAAAATAGCTGATTATGCATTTCCTATCTGCGTAAGAGGCTATTTTCAGAAAATAATTATTCCTTTTTAAAAAAATATATACTTCACCCTAATGGTTTTTGATGTATTGGAATAAATAATCACCAATTGTGTCAAAAATTTTGGAGAATTCAACAGAGGAAACACTTAATCGTTGTTCCTGAGGTGCTTATGCCTCAGCAAGCTCTTCTACAGCATAAAAATCATATCAGAAATCAATTTGAAACAAGCATGTTATCATCTGCAGAATGTGCCGAGGCATTTTTCCATTAGCTTTTAACACAAGGAAAACCAGATGAGAAGGTGACATTTGTTTCATGGTTTCTAATATGGGTAGCTTCTGCAAGAGAGGCAGAATCAGAGGTGCCAAAAATAGGGGTGATATGGGGAAAGTATGTCTTCTTTCCTACTGAGGATGCTGTGGTGTGCTGTCCAGATCCCTCCTTCAGGCTGAGGTTCTCACTCTCCCAGAGCTAGGGAGTCAGTGGCTGACAGTTTTCAGCTGAATTGCTCTTAGCCCCCTTCGCTGATCATTTGAGGTTGGGTATAACGCCTGGCACCCTTGACTTAAGGGAGGCCATCCCAGCTCCACAGCTCTTATAGGATAGGCTGAGGCCTCTGTTGCAACTGCAGCTCAGCCCCTTCTCCCTCTCTGCCCAGCCATTCTGTTGCCTCTCCCAGGTGATGTTCCAGAGGGCACTCGCCAACAAACCTCTTGCACAGAAATCTCAGACTCTTCTTCCTGGGAATCCCAACTTATGACATCTGCCAGGACCACAAACAGCCTTTCATGAGCACTAATTATAGAGAATGAAGGTGTCACTACAAAAACACATATTAAATGTCCTGGGTCTTGAACAAAATGAGCCACATTTCTTATGTTCTAAAACTAACAACACAGAGATGTTGTGAACAGCACACAAATGATCTAAAGGACTTTAGAGATAAAGTTATTTTATTAAAAGAATCATAGCAAGGATAAACACAAATGTGTATATTAAAACCAAGAACAGAAGTTGAGTACAGATGACTAGTTTATCACTTGGACATTATAAGGCATAGCTTTTTTTGGCTGTTTATTTTTTCCTATCTCCTTCTCCATAAAGCAGCTTGGTAATATTCCTTTACGAAGGCTCCACCACTGGGTGAAAAACAAACAATAGCAAATGGACATCAAAGAGATGCCTGTGTCCCCACTGCCACCTAATGGGTTCTTCGAGCATTAAGGTCTCCATTTTGTAGATTTTTTTTAAACTGCTAACGCTATATCAATAAAATGACTAAATGTGACTATATCAAACTATGGACCACTAGTCTTAAAGGGGCAAAACTCTGGGGATCATTTTGGCCTCTGGAAAAAGTCATTTTAATTGTCTTCTTTTTCTTCTTTACATTTGGAAATGTACATCCCCTGCCACCTGTTATTTTGAAGAAGCGCCTGCCAAGTTGGGACCCTCGTAGAAGAGGCCTCGCAGT
Organism: Pteropus vampyrus; assembly: GCF_000151845.1. Taxonomy (NCBI): domain Eukaryota; kingdom Metazoa; phylum Chordata; class Mammalia; order Chiroptera; family Pteropodidae; genus Pteropus; species Pteropus vampyrus. The sequence continues at coordinate 1,036,041 of NW_011888870.1, forward strand.
ATCCCCAGCCTTACCTTTCCTTACCCTATAGCTTAAAAATAGATTGTCCCCTGCAGCTTGACCCAGAGCTTAGAATGTCACCTGTTGCCCTGAAACTCATGATTAATACCCTTATGCTTACTGATCACAATTCGTCTGGTCTAGCATTCTTTCCAGACTACTCCCATCTTTGTACCTGGGTTGCTAACAGCACCAGAGGACCACGTTGTTAGAGGAATGACTCCACGAAGCACAGCAGACCCCCAGAACCGTCATGCAGCCTCTGGAATAATACTCTAAGCTGGACTGAGAAAGTAAGGCAGTTTTGAAGCTGTTAACCTGCTGCCTTCTCAGATCACTGGTGCTCCAACAATAAACGCTTATTCTAAATATCCCAACTCCTGTATCAGTCTATAGGATGAGTGTCACAGGCAGCACAAGCCCGGGACTTGGTTGCCCTCTGCCTTCAGCTTGATATAAGTATTCTTTAAAAAAAGATTGTTCTATTATCCATTGCGCAATAAAAGTGATGTGGAATGTTCCAGGCTTTTTTCTGTCCCTCCCACCCCTTGATAAATAAGCTTTTCTAAGATAAATAAATAAACTGGTGTCATGAATGAACCGGTGGGAAACACCCAGATAAGGAGGGTACTTTCAGGGGCTGTGATGCAGATGAATTCAGTTAACTCGCTATTTAAACGACCATCTTAAGATTTCCACTGGAGGCTGTTATATGAGAAAGCCAAACAGGGCCGAAAATGAAAAAAGCGCCTGTCACCACATCAGAAGGCAAGGTCCACTGGAGCCTCTCCTGTAGGTTGGGAAGTCAAAGTAATTCTTTCTCATGCTTTCCTTCCTGGCCTTCAAAGAGCTCTTACGACTGCTTTGACCTCCACTGCCCACATCTTCCTGCTAAGCCTTGACCCATCTGGCTTTCTACGGCCTTTTGTTTCTGACAACCACATATGCTTTTGTAATCTTTCATATTACTTATGAGTTGCTAAGCTACTGTTAGCTCCTAGAATTGCCCTCAACTATCTGCTGGACACACACACACAATACCCTCAAAACTATTCTAGCTAGTCTAAAACTTTTCTCCAACTTGTTATTTTGAAAAATTTGAAACATACAGAAAAGCTGAAAGACTGGTCTACTGAACATTTATCTCCTTCTACAATGACTGTTAACATTTTGCCATATTTTAATTTTCTCTCTCTCTCTCTCTATATATATATACACACACACGTCTATATACATATATAGTCATACACACACACACACACACACAAATTTTGTACAATTTTATATAATTTTTTTGGCCAAACTCTGAAGGTATGTTACAGATGTTATGGTACTTCATCCTTAAATATCTGACTAGGACATTCTCCTAAGTAACCTACATAAATTTCACACCTAATAAAATTAACGATAATTCAATATCATCTAATATCCAGTCCATCTTCAAATTTCCCCAAGTGTCTTCAAAATTTCTTTTATAGCTTTAGTTTTCCAGATCTAGCCTCAATCAAGATTTACCCATTGCATTTAATTATATCTTTTGCCTCTTAATCTAGAAGTCTTCCACTCTTTCTAGTGACATTGACTTTTGAAGAATTTAGTTTTCTGAGTCTTCTCTCAGGGTCATTTTACTAGTTTCTCTATTCTTGTATTTCTTTTAAACTAGAAGTTGGGTCAAAAGACTTGATTATATTCAGGTTAAGCATCACCTTCATAAGTGATGCTGTTACTTCATGTTGCATCAAATCAAGAGGCCTATAAAATCAGGTTGTTCCACCATTAGGAGCAACCCCTGGGTTGTCGGTAACTGCTGAATTTCTTCATCATATCTCCCCCTTCGTAATTACTAAGTAGTCTGTGGGGTGATACTCTGACACTGTGCAAACAGCCTCTTTTCCCCTATCTCCTCCTTTTACAAGATGGGTGTTAGCTTCTATGAATGATTTGTGCCCAAATTACTGGGGACAGTACGTGGTGACTTTTCCAATTCTGTCATTCCATCTACATTTATTGGCTGGCATTCTTTTTTTTTTCCAGAGGGAGGAAAAAAAAATCCCTTCCTCTACCCTTGATTTTGAGTATCACTTTAGACATGGATTTTAAAAATATATTCAATGCTTTGATAATCTATCAGCCATTATTCTTTTTAGTATCCTAATTAACTCACATTTGGCTGGTGGAGTCCCCTCAAGCTGGTCTGTGAACTTTTGACTTGATCCTATTCATTTTGGGGCATTTCCTTGCATTCTGGCAGGTATTCCAGGCTCACTTTTGTACTTTTGCACTTTCTGAGCTTGAGACCTGAAATCATTTCTCCCAGAAATGCTGTTTCTTTTGTGGAGAATGGTATTTAGATATCAAGATATGGGTACCCTCCACTTGGTAACGTTACTTCTAACAAATATATATAAACAATTTATTAGAGGGTTTCCTGAAAAACTTTTTATTTTATATTTTTATTTTTTACATCTTGAGTTTTAACTAACAAATTATTCACTTCATCTATACTAAACATAAGTTTCAAAATTATCAATACTATTAGCAATAAATCTGTGATGTCTGAGACTTTTTTTGTTCTTTTTGCCCTAAGAATATATCCCACTATGTGTAAGAGTACTAGTAAACACCACTTCCAAATACGTCTAAAGAACTTTGAATGCCTCTGACATCTAATCCTTATAAAGCCTTTGTAATCTTTTCCAAACTGAAGGAATCCTTGTTTTCTGCTTTTAGTGGCACACTTTTCTCTTCTTTAGTGGAACATATAAAACACAGAATAGCTGAAAATGCACATCCTGAGACGAACAAAGCAATGCAGTTTAAAGTCAACAAATCAGAAATGCTATAACTGAGGAGCATCTTCATTGGTCAGCATCCTTTTAAGGTTATTTTTCCATTAACCTTAAATGAATGATGCCACGTAAGAGTCATCTCAGGATATGTTTTCAATGCATTGTACGCCAAAACACTCAATAAACAGAAAAAGCCAGTAGCTTGCCCTGCAGAAATCTCCATCAAATATTCAAAATACCTATTATGACTAAAGTGGCAAGGGGCATAAGCAGTTATTATGACTAGGTACACATCTCTAATTCATCTCCTTAGGCACTGGTCAACATAGCAAAAAGTGGGGTTACTCTTAGTCAGGGATACAATAAAGCTAAAGAATGTAATCTCCTGTTTAATGAATATGTATTAGTTTATTGCATATTCTTGTGCCTTGCAGTGGACTGGCGCATTTCCAAAGGCAGCTGCTATACTTTTCTTTAGTAGTTTTGAAATTTTTTTAGTAGTGAAAAAAAAAATAGCTGTATATTCGGATGACAATTTGGAGTCTTTAAATTTTATTTACTACTAGGTTTCAATAAAATAAATACTAGGTTTAAAGAACTAGAGACTTTAGATACTGCTCTTTTTTGAAGAATAAACATAATTAAGTTTGAATGAGAATCCTTTAAGAAAACTCAGACACTGACAGTAGACTTTGACACTTTAAAGGAAGTGGTAAGTTAGAACACCTATTTGAAGTATCACTCTTCATCAAAGCTTCTACTTATTCCAGTTTTATCTTTAATAGCACATAGAATCATTGTGAAAATTAAATGAATACATGTAAAGTGCTTAAAATGGTGCCTGGTATAACTGTTATTTCTTTGTGAGAAAATTCAATACAACCTTTTTCCCAAATATACTCAATCTTGTACAGAAGAGGTTAAAAGCAATGTTGAAAACAAAAAACTAACAAGATGATAAAACTATACTGAACCTTATAATAAATATTTTCCTATTTTCTGATCTAAGGGGTTCATGAAGAGTTCATATTTCAGAGATTTTTACACAACTGTAAAGTTTACTTTATATTCAAGGAGGATTCTTCTGACATTTGTTTTAAAATACACAAACACAATTAGAATAAAAGTAGTTGTCAGAAACTATATTATATTTTCAACAAATTTTTACTATATTAAGGAAAAGTTCATCCTTTCTGGTTTGTCTGCCCTCTTAATGATAGCTACACACTGCTGCCCTCTGCAGCATTTTCAGTTCTTGCAAATTGCCACTGAATCATCACAAACCTGTTTTCTAATTCTATAGATTATCTGACTCAAAGGGAGATGCGTTTGTGTATGTAAAGGGAAGGCCCCTTCAAAACAATACCAAACCACCCACCCACCCACACACACAAAAGAAAGCACTAAAGCTAAATGTCAAGTCCAAAAGAGTCCATCTGAGGAGGGACTTCTTCAGGTTTTAGCAACAGACCCCAGCCCCACAGAGGTTTTTCCCTGGCATTCACCTAGTAGCTTCTTTGCGTCACAGGCCTTTATATATACATTTTAAACTAGTTTAATTGGAAAAATAATTATAAACGTATGAAAAAAGGGTAAACAGTAAAAAGGGTAATCAGTGAAAACATCTGGCTTCCACTCCAAATCTCTAGGTAGGTTTGTGTATATGTCCAGACTATTACATATGCTTAATGTACACTTCAAAAAATATATACATATATATGGAAGTATTCACACCACTGTTTATCATTCAAGACTGTAAATTGGAGCTTGTTCCCTATTAAGCGAGATTAACCTATGCAATTAACTTAATTAAAACCAAATAGGTTCTAACAAAATAGATTTTGAATAAATCAATCTCTCCAATAGGTTCTGCCACAATTTAATTAGCTTTTTGTTGCTACTAAGGTTATTATTATATAAAGTGGTTCTCAAACTTGAGTGACACCGGTATTACCTGGAGGGCTTGTTAAAAGAGGTTGCTGAGACCATCCCCAGAGTTTCTGATTCAAGTCTGGGGAAGGTGTTGAAAATTTGCATTTGTAATAAATTACCAGGCGATGCTGACGATGCTGGTTAGGGTATCACACTCTGAGAACCAACCACTAGTATAAATGCTGCGTTAAACCTCTCATCTGCTCGTCTATGAAGGTACCACGATTACTCCCGTAGGAACCTCAAGAAGGGTCTGACAACACCCACTACCAAACAAACAACCCCACAACTCCCCCCTCATGGCCGGAACTGATAAGACGAAGCTACACCCGGCGCCTGGCGCAGCCCTGTTACGCCATTTCCTTCCAACTAAACCCCGCCCACCCTCCGCCCCAACGCAAGGGCAGGCGGCCCACAGGGCGCTAGGAGTCACGTGAGGCGGGCGACGTCTCGCGAGGGTTTTTAACCTCTCGCGAAACTTCATCCGCCTCTGTCTTTTCCTCTTTCTAGTGCCCGGCTTTCCTCCCCTCCCCCTCATCGCCGACCGAGTTCTTCCTTTACAGAAGGAATCGCCTTATTGTCGCCGCGGAGATATTTCCTGCTGCTGCTGCTGCTGCCGTTGCTGCCGCTGCCACCCCTGGGCTCATTTGCCCCGAGCCCTTCCCGCCGCCCCGTCCCCAACCGTACACAAGGTAACACACCCGGTGAGGGGGAGAGTAAGGCCTCGCCTGGCTTCGGCCTCCTCCGAGTCGAAGCGGAGGCCTGAGGCCGAGGAGCCGGCCACCCTGGAGAGGCCCGGGCGCCGACAAAGACTGTTGGGAGCCCCGGTCTCTTCTCCCACCCAGAGTTGAGCCGTGAGCGGTCCCAGCCAGAGTTGGGGCCTCCGGGCCGTGCCGGCAAACCTAATTCTGGGAACCCGTCGGGTGGGGTTGGGACGTGGGAGGCCTCTGAAGGACAGTCTCGGCTGTCCCGGGCAGAGCCTGTTTTGTGGGGCTCCGGCACTGCTGGCGTCCTCTCGGTTCGTGCGTTCGGTTTTCCTTGAGGGTGATGTTCGAATTTTTTAAAATCATGGTCTGAAATAATCGGCTAAGTTGTGGCGGGCTTTTGAGGTCTTTGGGTAGTTGGGAAGAGAGCAGCCCGGCCTGCTCTCACCCCTTTGGCGACCTTCCAGATTCCAGGCTGTCGTTGGACGGGAACTGTAAGACAGAGAAGGGTCCTTAGAAACCCCATGTGTTTGGTGATAAATCGAGAAAGGATTCTCTCGTATCTTCTTTTCAGGAGAAGAATGAGCCGGGTTTGGTGAAAGGCACGTTCCTTAAAATGCTTAAATGGAAGAGTACTTTTGCTGTTTGTTTTACTGAAGGAAATGCATCGGCACTATTTAAGAGACTGGGTGAAAGATTTTTGCTCTGGAGAAGAGATTTTTAAACACTCTCATTAATTGAATAATTCGTGCAGAGAGACTTGGGTAATTTAGTCCCAAAGCCATTTTTGTTTGGTTTTGGAAATATTCTTTAGTGCTTGTAAATGTCTTTTTTTTTTTTTTTTTAAGTATTGACGCAATAAGTAATAAGTAATGTTTTGGGGGCGTTTGGGGGGAGCGTGAAGATATAACATCCCAATTAATTAAACCCAACACAGTGCCTTCCCTATTACAGGAGTTTACAGAAAATTAGAAATCCCTTTTCCTCATCACTTACTTTTTTTTCTATTTCCTTATGGCATTTATCTGACATGTTTATAATCTTCACTATCCATTCCCTTGAAGTCTGTAGTTTGGCTCAGCTTTTTTCTGAACTAAGGGTAAAGGTGATGTAGTGGCAATGAATTATTATGAATTGGGAGAATTGATAAGGTTTAATTCAGGCAGACAGGGAATTATTTTTTTTTTCCAAGGTTTGTTCAGTTTTCATGGCCTTACCCTCCCTCCCCCAGATGTCAGAGGACCTAGCAAAACAGCTGGCAAGCTACAAAGCTCAACTCCAGCAAGTTGAAGCTGCATTATCTGGAAATGGAGAAAATGAAGATTTGCTAAAATTAAAGAAAGATTTACAAGTAAGTATGAGGGGATACTTACAGTTATATTGTTCAAAAAGAACTTCTTTGTTTTTAAAATGATTTATTGCTTAGAATGGACAGCTATCCAATGCACCCTTTTGGGGTGGTGTTTACTGTCCCCCTTTGTGTATATGTGCATAGTCATACATGGCTTGTTGAAGTAGGGTTGCTTCCTCAGTGTGTGTATATATCAAAATGAGTGAGGCGTTGTCCTTTGTTATGTAAATCTTGTGTGCTCATATAACTTTTAAAAATAAGTTGATTTTAGAAGTCTCTCACACTTTCTAGAGAACAGCTACATAGAACTTTACTATGGAGAAAGTATTTTGACTTTTAAAAACCGGGCAAAGGAAATTTAGTTCAAAAAGGAACTAAAATTAAAGGAGGAAAACGTAACCTGATTAAGATTCTTTTTAATGCTACAAGATTCTTTGAAGATGAGAGTGCATTTGTGTGTGTCAAAGCTGGAGGGTAACACCTTGTATCAAAAATACGTAAAAATATTTAAAGAGATACTTGTTTTCTGCATAAATGTTACATAATGTTTGAACTTAAGGCTAGGTTTTACAGTGTAATTACTGACACTTGTTGCAGTTAAATTGAATCTGTGAAAAGATCTTGTTTTGTTTGTCAATGGGAGAGTTCAGTAGGTATGAAACCTGCTTTTAAAAACCTGCACTCGGGTTTCAAGACAAGTCCATAACATTAAATATCTGTTCTTTCTCAAAACACTAGGTTGATTAATAAAAACACTGTATATCATATTTGTAAATATATGTGACTTTTCATCTTGAAAAATTTGAGAACTTAAAATTCTGAACTTGATGTTTTGGAAAGCTTTAAAAGATATTTTGATTGGATGGTCTACCTTTACTGATTCAGTACAAAACTTGAATCATGCGTCTTAAGTAATCCTTTCCTTCCCTTTATCATCCTTTTGTCCATTAAATTACCAATATTTTTAGGGATATTAGAAGTGCAAACAAATGAAAATGATATGAAATGGGGTCCAGATTCAGGATTCTGAAAGAGCTTATCTGGGCACAATTAAGATGTTGAATATTTTCAGGTTCGAATTCTAAATTGAGAATAAGCTCGATGAAGTTGCAATGGTATGTTATTTTAAAAAACAAAAAACAGGACCTCTTCTCAGTATGTAGAAGTCAGGCCAGTGGATTTCAGGGTGCCGGTTAATAAGGAAAAGATATTTGGGAAGAAATTTTTCTGACTCCCAGGCCAACTTTCTTCTTGCCTCAAAGAGAGATCCTGGCATGCCCTCATCTTTTACCAATCTAAAAGTCTCCTTCTTTTCTTTGAAGGAAATAAAACATTGTATGCAGTGATGTGTATATTGCCTCCTGGTCTTTGTGGAACTGGTGGAGGGGAAGTTGGGAATGAAGGTTGAAACATTATTGTGAGGTCTTTTTAATATTTCCAGAATAAATTGTCAGAGTCTGGGTAGAATTACCTTACTGTGACATGATCTATAGTGGAAGTACTTTAGGGAGAGAGAACGTTGCGGTAGGCTTTGTAAGCACGTAAATGGCTTACTTAGGGTTCAGTTAATAATGACCTGGGGGTCATTTATCTGTAAATATCCTCTTTGCTATAACCACTGTACAATAGAACTTTCTGTGATGATGGAAATGTTCTATATCTGTTATGCCATGTAGCGACTAGCCACACATGGCTATTGAATATTTGAAATAAGGCTAGAGTGGCTAAAGAACTGAATTTTTATTTTTATTTAATTAAATGGTCACTATGACTACCATATTGGGTGGCACAGATTTAGCAGCTTAAATTCTAACACTTTAGTACTAATACAGAATGTTTTTCTTGACGAAACTTGATCCTAGTTTCTTTTCCTCTTAATCCATCATGGAAAAAAAAATTCATTTTGATTACTAGATTCAAGTCTGCTGTGAACTGAAAACTACTCAGAGATGGAAGGCATCATTGAAGAGTAGATAACAATTCTGAAGTGTTTGGATATCTGCTTCCACGTAGTAATGTCTCCATTGTCTATAGTTACAGCTAGTATTTTGTTCATGGGTTTTAAAAAAATATATTTTTATCTTCTCTGCTTTTATGCCATTGATATTTAATTCTGCTTTTTATATTTGCGGAAAAGTCTGTTCAGACCGATGACTGAATTTGTGGCCTCCTTTGTTTTCTTGTGTTCCTCTTACGGAAGATCCTTACCCTGCTTATGAATTTGTTTACCCTTTCATTTATGCCAGAATACTCTTTCTGCATTTTTTTTTCAGTGACTTCCATTTTGCCAATAAAGCTTCCGTTTTTATCCTTATGTACTGTCTTTCATACAAAGTTACTCAGCAGGCAGCAAATTGGTCTACTGAAGTTCTCATTGCCTTTCTTTTTTCACTTAAAAAAGTGGGTACAGTAAAATCCAGGCTAGCTAGCAGACTAGATCCCCAGGCAACCTATGACAATCACAAAAATCGTCAAATTTATTAAGCTGTTTTGCTGAATAAAACTGGTTCTAAAGGAGGCAGGGGTCAAGTCACTTGTCTCATATATTACAGTGGCTCTGTGCATCCCCGAAACGCCTTCCTTCAGTAAGCAGAGTGCTTGAGTGCATCCCCTTTGACCTGCTGATATGTAGATCACAACATCTGATGCTTCCTGGAATTGCCGATTACTGTAACTGCTGCCCATCTGTCAATGAAGGAGCAGTTTCAGAACTCAGACTTGGGGGAGGAAAAGTAATTAATGGTATGTACCTTTAAGAACCCCCTCATAAATAAAATAGTTTCTCTATTACTTTGGTCCATATGCACATGTGAAGAAAAAAATTTAGAAGGGTCTTCATAGTTTGTTGGGAGGGGTATGTAAAATATGGCAAAGTGAAAAGACAATTAGGGATAAATGCTGTGGATTTTTTAAAAAGTCCTTTCAGTGCAGGGCTCTGGAAATTCTTTATAATATGCACAGCTTTTCAGGACCCTTTTCTTTGATGAAAATGTGTTTCCTTGTGAAAATATAGTTGGAAAATGGTCAATACTAAGCAGAAGAATTCTAAATCTGTGACCTACAAATGCACAATTCATGTTTGGGCTTTGGTAGATAAATGATCGCTAGTTAGATGGAATTATTTAATGATAGGGATTGTATGGGCTCTTGAGTCAGGCTTACTAGATTACATTCCTGGCTCTAAAAGTGGTTCATTAAAAACAAGAGTGGATAATTTACTCTCCTTTGTATAGTACATGCTATATTTATTTGGAAGTTCTTTGCTTTATTTGCAAAAAATCATCTAATTAAAAGGTATTTGAATAGCTACTTAGCATCTAATAAAACTTCATTAAAGATATTACTTTTCTGAATTTTTAAATTGAAGTCTTTTTTTTTTAATTCACCAAACTGACCTTTCTCCAAGGGCTTAATATCCTTCCCCTTCCCCCTTTAGGTTCAAATATTAATTTTGAGAAATAGGAAGATTTAGAATCTTTAGGAGAGAGGTAATACTTAACTTTCTTGGCTACTTAACCAGAAGTACTATTAGAAAATTTCATTGAGAACCAGAAGAAATTCAACACAGAGTTTAACTTTGCTAATTTTTCTCCCCAAACACTTAATGTGATATTTTAAGGTATTTTATATGCTATAGTGGGGGAACAGGTATGTAGGTTCTTAGATAAGATGATGCATAATATGGGTCTTCATTCAAGTAAAAATATAGCAGATAGGTAGCAGATCTATCACTTTGTACTATATTTTTACCTTTTTAACCAACCTTACCAAACACCTTTGAATGAAGCCAATATAAACCTGAATTAGAAAAAATATTTGCCACACAGAAAGATATTGCCTGCCTGTGTGTGTGAAGATTTAGTTTTTCCTTTTAAATGAAGCTGTGCTAATGTGCTTAACATTAAGGTATTGGGATATTTTAAATCTGACCTGGTAACTTGCTTACTTAGGTGAGGTAATCTTTATAATAAATGGATAGGAAAATTACTGGCTTTTTATATATGCTGACAGTATTTTAGTATAAATATGTATGAGCAGGAACATTTTTATCACTAAGAGTGTTTTAGGGTTTTTGAGAGTGGAGCATGTTGGCTAGTACTGTAATGCCCTGTAAAACAGTACAGTTGCATGAAACATATGTGACAGTGATATGAGATAAAAGTGATATTGAATCTAGCTCAGTCCCTCATAATTGACTATTTCTCATCTTTAGATCTCTTCAGCTAAAATAGGCACTTAGAAGTAAGACATGATATAAACTCAGATCTACTCTTATTTCTCTTAGTATTTGAGGTTAAGTTGAAAGGCAACTCTGTGGATTTAAATCCCAGCTCCACCACTGTATAAAATGCTATAACTTAGTTTCTACATGGGGATAATCACAGTACCTGCATCCTAATATTGTTATGAACTGCAAATAAATACGTGTAGAGTACTTAGTGCTATATGGTGTGAGAGCTGTCATTGAAACTGAAAAGAACTTGCTGTTGAAAATAGGTGACAATGTGAACTATAAAAATAATGTTATGATTTTTGTTTTTCCTTTTTAGGAAGTTATAGAACTAACCAAAGACCTTCTGTCAACTCAGCCTTCCGAAACTCTTACAAGTTCAGACAGTTTTGCTTCTACTCAGCCCACTCATTCATGGAAAGTAGGAGACAAATGTATGGCAGTCTGGAGTGAAGATGGACAGTAAGTGTAGAAAAAAAACTCTAACTATAACATGAAATAATAAAAATACAATGGTAAGATGTTTTTATTCAGTTTGAACTACCCTATTTTAGTCTTTCTATATAGACTATGGTTAATAGAGCCAATTTGATTCTTGGGTGGTTATTAATATAGTTTAGTTTTGAGCTTTAGATTAAATTTTGGGGCAGAAAAATGGCTTGGATCCTAGAGGAAAGAAAACTGAAAGCAAAGGGAAATGAATGAATGTTTTTAAAAATAATCTAAATTCTTTTTTCCTTAAATTGAAAATTGAATGGTCGGCTATATTAAATGTCTGTGAAATACATATACTGAAATGATGTCTATATACCTTTTCTCAAAGAGATTGACTAAAACACATTTAGTAGACATGTAAGAGACTCTCCTGGCAATAATATAAGGTTTAGGACTTCCTTTTAGGATAGCAGATGGCTAACTCCAAATACTCTTGCATTATCTTGGTCAAAGGGCCTTTGATTATAGAATTTTCATTTTAGACACATGTAATAGTAGAATCACTGCAGTATGTCTTGTAGGCTGAGTACTAAACCTTTACTCACCTGCTTACAGCCATGATATCTTTACAGGTGTTACGAAGCGGAGATTGAGGAGATAGATGAAGAAAACGGCACTGCTGCAATCACTTTCGCTGGCTATGGCAATGCTGAAGTGACTCCACTGTTGAACCTCAAACCTGTAGAAGAAGGAAGGAAGGCAAAGGAGGACAGTGGCAATAAACCCATGTCAAAGTAAGTGACTTTTTAGCTTTTTAAGTGTAATCGTCCCCATTTGGGTATTTGAAGTGGTCTGCAGAATCTGTTCAGGCTAGATTAGGGTAAAAAAGTTAATAATACTGTTTATCATTCTTTTGAAGATTAGCAGTATAAAGTCATTCTCTGTATTTGTATGCCTAGGTAAAGTGAGGACATTTTGGTTCCCATTTAATGCATTCAGTAAATACTAAGAGGATACTGTGTACATTCTCACTAAACCAGGTGCTGAGGTTCTACCATAGTGAAGAAGACCAACTTGGCCCATGGCCCTTCTCTTGACTGAGCTTATAGAGAACAAAACACGTAATTAAAGAAGAACTTTAATAATAAAGTATAGTAGTTATGAAGGAAACATAATGGGTACTTTAAGGGAACAAGGAAAAGGTACCTAAATTGCACTTAGTCATTAGGGCAAATATATTTTGAGAAAACGACATCTAAGCTGAGATTTGAAAAGGAGTTAGCCAGATAATGAACTAGAGTGAGACTTTGAGCAAGCTGCTTATCTTCTTTTTCCTCATGTGTAAAATAGGGACAATAGTGTCCACAGTGTAGGGTTGTGAGTATTAAATGATAGCATTAATAAAGCATGTAGTACAGTTCTTGACATGTAGTAAGAGCTCAGTAAAGATTTACTTTTAAAAAGGGAAACATAGAGGTAACAGAAAGAAATTCCTGAGGAAAAAACTTGGGGCGTGAAAGGGGGTGGTTTGACAAGAGAATGGATTAGAGAGGTAGCAGCAGCCAGATCATAAAAAACCTGGATGCCACTGATGCATTTCAAGTAGAGGAGATATGGTGTGATCAGCTTGAGCTTTCAAATGATCAGTGGCATCCCCTAGGTGTAGATGAACCCAGGGAATAGTAGGGTGAAGTGTGCAGTTTGACAGGTATTTCAGAGGTAGAATTAACAATATATTGGTTAACTTCTGCATATTTACCACATTTTGCTGTCTTTCGGATTTGTCAAGAGGTTTTAAAATTTAAGTTTCTGTATGTGATTAGAATTTAAGAAAATTGTCATCTCTTAAAATAACATTTAAGTGTCCCAATAAGAAAATCAGATTGTAGACCATCATCTCTAATTTTAGTTTTTGTCATCTGTATTAAAAAAACACTTAGCTTCATAGTGGCGATTTATGATACAGAAGAGTCTAGATCTTAATGCCTCTTTTTTAAAGACCTCTTCACCCTTTTGGTAAGAAGTCAGTGTTAATTCGGCAGAAATTATTGAGAACTTTGGACTCTGATCTTATTCAGTGCTTTTGGAAAACCCCAGTTGTTTTCGTTTTAAGAATTGTTAGGTGTGATTTCTCTTTGTGCTGCGCTGTGTTCTTCCAATCTAGATGAAGCAAGTGTTTTCATCTTTATCGAATCTCCATATACTTTTTCCAAACGCAGTGTGTTATACTTGCTAACTGTCCATTTAGAAATTGATAAAAAATTAGACATCTGTTGACACTCATTCCTAAAACAACAGGCCAAAGCTATATAAATGTCAAATAAGTCATAGTTGAAATATTTGATTTAATGGGTAATAGATTACAGTTATGTTTGAAAGTTTCCAAGGATGCTATGTATTTCAAATAAGATCCAGTCATAGTGCTGGGTAATTGGCATTGATGTTATTGCTTTTATTCATGGGAGAAGAGTGTGTCAGTTTATTAGTGTTTTCTATTTTGTTTTTTGGGGCTTTTTTTCCCCACTGCTAAATAACCCCAAGGAAGTTCTTTTAAGTCTTAAGACTTGACATTTAGCTGTTATATCCACACAGAAAAGAAATGATTGCCCAGCAGCGTGAATATAAAAAGAAGAAAGCTTTGAAAAAAGCACAAAGAATAAAAGAACTTGAGCAGGAGAGAGAGGACCAGAAGGTGAAATGGCAGCAGTTCAACAACAGAGCCTATTCTAAAAACAAAAAAGGCCAGGTTAGTAAATTCTTTTACCATACTTTGTAAATATGAAAAGTGCAGTTTTCATTAAAATAACTTTAAAATGAAAAAGGTAGATTAAAAACACGTAACTGGATCTTGAATTCAGAACTCTTCAATCTTCAGTTTGGCTTATTGAAAAAAATCTCCATTAGCCACTGTCTTTGCAATAGAAGTATTATGAATGAGAGTTTATATCAGGAATTAGAAAAGATCTAGGTTCTTTTCCTTCTATAAAGTAAAATTTTAAAACTTATTTACTACCTTACATATCACTTAGAAGGGAGTGTATTGAAGCATACCTGCTTTGAACATGCCGTACACTGGACATCACTGGTAGATTTTATTTAAAAGCACTCAGGTTCCCTCGATGTACTTTTCCTTCTAGATGTATTTTATAATTTTTATTGTTTCTAAAACTAATGAGGAATGGTTTCTGTTTCATTTCCCCCAGGTAAAGAGGAGTATTTTTGCTTCACCTGAGAGTGTAACTGGCAAAGTTGGAGTAGGAACTTGTGGAATTGCCGATAAACCTATGACACAATATCAAGATACCTCTAAATACAATGTCAGGCATTTGATGCCTCAATAATCAGAAAAACTGTTGGATTTCATCTCCACAGGGCTTTACATTTACCTTTTTATCCTTATATTTTTCTAAAGGTAAATTATTTGTTAGATGAGTAAGGAAGATAACATATACCATTGTCGTCATTGTTTGGACTTCAATAGAATGAAACTTGAAATTGCATTTGATAACTGCTATTCATTTAACTTTCTTCACCTCTACTACTAGTTTCCTCAAAGTTTGTTGGATAAAGCAACTTTTCTAGATAAATGCTTAAATAAAGCACTTAGATGAATTGTTGATCTTCCTACTATCACGCCCCCACTTAATGGATGGCATATACTTTTTGTAAACTCCTAACCTGGAACTTTCAGAACCTTTGAACTTGCCACATATTCTAGCAATTCACTGGAACATCAAGGTAAAACAAACACCAGACTGCTACAGAGATCTTTTCATTTTTTTCCCCTTACTTCAACTTAAACCTAGCTATTGCCCAGTTAAGCCTAAAAATAGGTTAATTTGTAAATGGCAAAGTTTGAGGTTTTTCCTTCAATAACTTGTTTTGTAAGCCTATTGGGCCGTTTCTAAAATCGATTCAGCTCTTTTATTCTTTTCATTGAGTTTTAGGTTTATGTAAGAAACCATGTTTAGGACCCGCTACCTTTTCTAATTTTTTTTTGTACGTTTGCTTTTTTCCCCATGTTTTTCACTTATGGTAGTGGTACCATTTTTTTGGATGTGTAATGTTTATATGAGAAAACAAAAAGCTGATGTATAGCCCTGTATACAGTGTAGATACTATTTTTGTAAAAAAAAAAACAAAAAACCAAGGCTAAATTAATGAACAAGAGTACTGAATGTTTCATCATTAAAAATTTAATGTATTTCTTGTGCATTAATCTGACCATAATTTCCCTGTATATTATGTTCATGTAGCTGAGTGTAATTTTTGTTAACTAGATCAAGTTGTCAGCATTTGCTGGTATAAGCCAACATCACAGTTATCCTGATTTGAGTTTAAGCCAAATATATGCATAGAAAAGGGTCTTCCTGTTAATGGAAGACAGTGATTTTTAGGATGTGTTAATTTCAGTTTTTGTATGTTTAACTTTTATTAAATAAAGTGTTTTTAAAATCTCCAGGGTGTGTTAACAGAAGGGTGAAGTCTTAGCTGCCAGCATTGCTAGTGATTAAACATCAGTGTACTTGCATACATCATTTCCACAGAAGAAAATATTGAGTATGACAAAGGTTTCAATAAACCCTTATGTACTTCCTTTCCATTAGACATAAGAAATTAGATTCTAAAGGGCAAAACTTAAGGGCCTGTTCTTTGTATAGAGTTGTTTGTAAAATTTTGGTTTAAAGGAAAAATAAAAATTTTTATTTCATGAATTTTAATTTTTTTGGTAAATCGAAACTTAGGAGGCAGCCATGAGAAGTAGAATTCTTCATCTCACCTCTCCACTACCCTTCCAACCCACAGTGTAGAGCATGTAGGACAGTATGAAAGGTGAAGTATTTTAGATACAAGGTACAAATTACAATAGAAAAAGGCTACTCAACCTGAAAAATTTCTAAATAAATATGCTAATGTAACTAGTTGTAACAAACATCCTAATATACTAATATTCAACAATATCCTTGAAGGATTGCAAGGAGATTCTTTTAATTAAAAAGCACTGGACAGATTTGGTATAATTTATGTGGCCATACAAAATGGTTTTTGGTGAGATTACCTTGGTCTGTATGATGTTACTCACTTGGTGTCTGTATAGACAAGACTTGTGTTGTGCCTTGTTTGACCCTATGGGCCTTCCTTTCTGCACATTAATTTTCCTGGAGGGCTTTGCAGGAGGAGGAGAGAAAAGGAGTAAAGGTGACCATGTTGTTAATAAAATACATATTTTTAGTAGGCATGTATAGCATGAGTTCAGGAGCTGTTGTTTCAAAGACCTAAATGTGGCTCTTTGAAAAGTGCTAGTGTTGGGATGATAGTGTCTCCAGATTAACACAAAAGTTAGGATTCCTGGGAAGGTAGAGTACCTGTCTCAATGTGTGATGCTAAAGATGAGAAGATGCTTGAGAAACATACCAACAGTTTATTACATATGAAGGTAGTTAAACTGAGTATTCTAAAACCAGATATGATGCTTGGTCTTATGAAGCTTTGTTATAAAATTTAATGGAGAGTTTCCTCTCTGTGAAGAAAGGAGACTGGAAGCTCTGACAGAACTGTCAGTCAGTCAGGGCCCCCAGTAAAATTTTTGTATGTCTCTTCTCAAAATTTGTTGTATTTCTTGAAAAATTGGTTGTATGTCTCTTCTCAAAATTTGATATTTGACTTGGTGGTTATTAAACATTTCAAGGAAGGAACAGTCCTAACACCTCAAAAATAAGTAAACGAAATTTAAACTTTTAATATTAGTCACAGATAACATGCTTTTAAAATTAACATGTAGGAAGGCCATATTGAGAGAGCAAGGGCTCTGGTGCCAGACTGCTGTTTGAATCCTGGCTCCTTCCTTTATTACCTGTGTGTATAACTCCTCTTTGCCTCAGTTTTCTCAGCTGTAGAATGAAAATACCTGTTTTGTTAAGCTGTAAGGATGAGCGAGTTAATGTGTGTAAAGTGCTTAGTAGAGTACTTGGAATATGGTAAGCACTACTGAAGTGTGTGCTGTTACTGTGCAGAGTATTGGTGAATATGTCTTCCTTAATTTGAACAGTAGTTCATCTTATAATGTATAATGCCCATTACTTACAATTTGTGGTCCCTAATTATAAATGTTACCAAATTACCAAAGTTATATATTAAGTACATCCTAGTAAAGGTTAAAATTTTTGTATTAGAATATCTTAGGGCGTGTTTCTTAATGGGAAGGGGGTATAGATTATAATAAAACCACCCCTAATGCTTGTTTGAAATTAAGAGTGATTTCTGGATCTGGGTCTTTCCCCAGACCTGTCGGGGCCAGGGTATATCAGGGTAAATACTCCACAGATGATTCTGATGTACATCCCTGGCTGATAACCATGTTTTTGCTTAAATGTAAAAGCAGTTTGATTTGTGAAATGAAGGAAAAATTACCTTAAGTGGCAGTTTTCTTAGCCCAGTTAAGATGATGCATCAAACTAAAATGAAATACATTCATTTATTTTAACGACTCATTTTTTTAAATGCTTGTTTTTCTCACAAGGAAGAGTGTTTATGTGTGTGTTTCCATTACAATGCAGTCTTAATGCTGAGTATGTCTGCCTTAAAAATAGCAAAGGAAAACCAAGGTAATGTAAAGGAAAATCATTGTTTTGTAAATTGTGTGTAGATTGTAATTACAAGAGGTGAAAAATACCACTTGAAAATTCAGCCAAAAAATATTTTTAAAGCTTTGACTTTGCCGTAGATATTAACTGAAATATAAAAAGAAATCTATTAAGGCCAGCAAGGTTTTATATTTGTTTAAATATCCACTGAATTGTATTAACTATTTGTATTATACTATGAAGCAACCAATTACTATAAATGGTAATTTACAAGTTCAACAGTAAATGTGGACATTCTTTATATCTAGGATTTTTGAGTTGCAAGTTAAACTGAATTTTTACTGCAGTGGAGAGGAAGAGCATAGCAGGCAAAATAACAGGTAATATCATAGTTTAAATAAAACCCAAGTAATTGAATCCCCTTATACTATGACTTTTTATAAAGCATATCTGTATAGATAATACATTAAAGAGGTTCTGAAACCCAATATTGACATTCTAAGAATTTGTTTTGGCCTAGCCAAAATTTAAATAGTAAAAGAAAACAAGATGGAAAGTGTTAGATTTCAGTGAGGTTCTTCAATTGCCTTTTGTGCCTTTCAACTTACGAATATAAAGATGGTTCCTTTGTGTTTGGATTCTTATCTTTCAATTCCCAGGAAATAAAAAGTGACAATTTACTTCCACCAAATTGCTCAGTTCATTTTTATGAAACCAGTACAGACTTAAATTACTGAAGTTATAATTTGTTTACTCAGTCTTTAAGAGCATAGCTAAAGAAGCCATGGTTATACTCATTAGGATAAAAAGATTGCCAAAAATCATGGTTATTATTTTGCTGGCTATGATTTCCCTCTCTTGGTGAAACTGATGTGCTTTTGTTTTTCCCCCCTTTCAAGCCCTGTACTCACTTTAGCAAGATGCAGTGAAATTCTGACCAGAGAAAAAGAATTCAGGCTTGGAGGAAACGCTTGACTCTTATGTCCTTGGAAAACTAGAGTTGAAGTCTGAGATCTGCAGCTAGGCTAGTCTTTAATAGATGGTAATTGTCCAATTGTTCATTGCTCAGAAGTATGCAGGAAGCAGGAGTAAGTATCCATTTGGTTCTTTTGCACAGTTTTTCTCTCCGAAAGCAATGGTCAGGTTTAGTTGACCTAGCTTACAGTGTGAGATAAAGCTAATTTAGAAGAAACTGACTTCTCAAATTTGTATCTTTTATATACACTTTAGAGACATTTCATGGCTTTTGTTATGTTTTTACAATGCTATTTTGTGCCTTGGTGTGAAAATCTAGAATATCGCAAATATTGCCCTGCCAATAAAGATATTAAGCATTCCTTCATAGCAAAGAGCTAAGAGCTTGAGGAAATTCCAAAATTTTAGGAAGTTAGCTGGTAGTACTTTACTTTAAAAGAGCTTCATTTAAGCCATTTTCCCTAATAGTTTGATTTTATAAAAAAGTAAAACCAAGAAGTGAAGTAGTCAGCTAATACATATATTTTGGACTACACTGATTATTTAAAAGAATCAGATGTATTCCACAAGGAAACTAAATTCCTGTTACATCTGATACATGGGCCAGGAAGATTTTATTTCCTTGGCAAGGCCAGCAGTAAATATTAACTAGGGTATTTAATTATTATGCAATGGTTACTATCAGTGTACAGCATACTCAAGCTTAGGTTAGCCCTTTTTTTTTAAATTTAAGAAAGACCAGGTAATCACTAAAACCGATAATATATCAATCTTATAAAGCCTTTATTTAAAAAATTCTGTAGGACATCAACATTGACTTCTTACAAAGTATAACCTGCCATTGAATTTTGTGAAAATGAGCCATTTTACTTAATAGAAATAGTGTTTTTCTGCAAGACCCACAGTCAGACTACCTAAAAATTCAAGATTAAGGATGAAGAGATTTAGAGGTTGCATTCATCAGAAAATGTAGAGAAGTACACACCTCTCAATTTTCTTTTGGTGCTACAAACTCCTAGATGCAGAAGGATGGTGGGGAGGGGTGGATTTACATATATCAGTTTTAATCCCTAAAACCTTTTGAGATAGAGGTAGTATTTATCAAAACTCTTCAGGAGGAAACAGTCTCCCTGAAGAAATTAAGTAACTTGCCCACCATCCTCGCTGGGATTTAAAGTGACAGTAACCTTTGTTCTTCCCACATTATGCTGTTTTGGGTAGACAGTATGGAATTTTTGAGGCGGAAGGATAAAAGAAGACAGGAAAAAAGGCACCTAGCTGCCTTTTCAAGAGAAAGAAAACAAACACCAAAAACAGTTTTCTCATGAGAGATGACCCAGGAAGCAGTGTGGCCTTAGATTAGCAGCTTTGCCTTACTTATCCTACCTTTTCAAATTCCTTCATAATGCTAAAAACTCACTGTTATGGGGACTAGAAAAGGCATTTCTACTCAATTTCTCATACCTAATCAGAAACTAGAGTAACGACTTCAGAATCTTCTTCAGTAATAATATGCACTGAAATAAGATTTACCTATACCTGTTAATATCACTCAGGTATTGTAGTGGGGACTAAATAGGAACTTCCAGACTTGTTTTCAATGATGTATGTGTAGCCAAAGGGATTCCCTAAGAAGTTATTTGGAGAACAAATAATGAAAAATAGCCTTGTGTTCTTCCTGAAAGATTATTGCATACATTAAACCACCTGCAGTTAGGTTATGTGGATTTCTCAGTCAAGAAGACACCTGTTTAAATTATAGAACAGGAAATGGCAATGATTCAAATTGCCATTAATTCTGGACTACAGAAGTAGTATCAGCATATTTATGTGACAGTTGTCTCTCAAGATGTGGATGCTCATTTATGTTTTTTCCTAGAGAAGAGGGGTACAATAAGCACTCGGGTATTCTTCATTCACAATTTTTATTTCTTGCAATTAACTTTTGTATCTTCAAAGTCGATCTGTCTCTTAAAAAATTAATACTTCTTACTCATCAAACAATCCACCTCCCTCCCCCAAGGAAAACAAACCCAGGAAAGGAGTAATTTAGGGGGCAGTTGAAATAGGTACTCTAGGTTTGTGACAAAGGTGACAAAGGCTTCTCAGCCCACCATCCTATACATATACAACAAAATGGCAGCACCTCAGATTCACCTGAATGAAGTCCCAAATTCCAGCCCTAGGCAAGTGATGCAAATGAATGCCATGGGAATAACAAAATGGAAGCTGAGTCACTGGCTTCCATTCACTTTCCATGGTAGTAGAGTCTTCAAACTATCTCACTTGGGAAAGTCAAAAGTAAGCAAATATAGAAACATTTTAACCCAGCCAGGAGTTAATTTTAAATGAAACCAGGAATAATTTACTGGGGCCACAGAAATGAATTTGTGTATCATGTTTTTCATTAAGTCCCCAGCACCTGAAGTAGCAAGTTTTAATAACGGGCTCCTAAACGCATGCAGTTTTTCACACATCTACCTCAAAGAATTTCTTCCACTCAAACATAGCACAATCGAGAATAAAATATTTTTGGAGGCACAGGAAGAGCACAAGAACAAGTAAATATATGCTGAGGCCTTGTGTATGACCAAGATGGTACACTTTGTATACAGAAGCAGTGAAAGCTGTTAAAGTGCTACTTACAAAGGATAGTCTAACATTACACACACAACTCAACTGCACTGCTAAATATGGTTGTCTTTATTTTCTTTTTCCTTGCCCAGCCCTATCTAAACAAAACTACAGGACTGAAATTAACAACCCATTAAAATCAGCAATAAGTTATGAAAATCATAAAGCTTTTTTTTTTTTTTAAGTAATTAAGGGTAGTTAACTTATTTAAAGTATACAAGTTCAAAGAGCCAAGGGTAAGGTCTCCATGAAGGCTTCCTGGGATAAGGGAGAGGGCTAGGGGAGAAAGGAGAGTTTGAAAGACAAAGAGAACACATGACATCAAAGTGCAGGCTAGGAATTTCACTTAAAATAACATTTCTGAAAATATTGGTAAGAGCAACAACAGCACCTGCACAGTGGGACTGTAAGGAAGGAGAGAGACTGCCTGTAGGAAAAAGGAAGCAAATTTTTACATTAAAATGAGAAGTGCGGAACAACTATGCTAACTATGATAGTGTCTGCTATAGATATCAGATGGTTAAGAGCTGATAAAAGATAATGATTCTAAAAGAAAACAAAAACAGCATTGACCTTTATTCTACCTAGCCCAGACCTCATTCATTTTGTGCACTATAAGGAGTGAGGTGTGAGGTGTTTTATCATTATCAAATGCTGCATCAAAATAGATGATTTTTTCCCATGTGTTTTTCCACTATAAAAGACATCTATGTTTTTTATGGACAAGCTTTAAAAAGATGTCATTTTGGTTTTCAACACATATAAACAGTTATCAAAATCTGAAATAAAAATCCTGCCGTTGCTCAGACCTCGGCCCGCAAATCTGCGTGCACAACCATCTGGCCTACACAGACACAGAGGCATATGGAGCTTTTACCTTCTGGCCCCTCAATCTGAACTCAGGCCCTGTGTGGTAGAGGCTGTCATGCAGACTGCCCCCATGCTGCCCAAGGGCCTACAGGCGGCTAACTGTAGAGCTGGCGGTTGGGTGTCCTAGTGCTAACAATGCAGGATGTAGGGTTAGCTTGCTTAGCATGGAATCCAACAGAAAGCTGAGCTGCATGATGATCCCTTTCAAAAGGCTTCATGGGAGTCTCTCCTTTTGCAGAGTATGAAAAGAACTTTTTTTTAAATTAAGGAATTGATCATCCACAGGCTTCATGATAAGCTGTCTGAGGCTGTTTTAATAGCTCTTTAGCTATTCAAGATTACTGCCTGATTATCTTGTCTTGTCTACTATAGATCTGATTTTGTTTTTAGGACCATAAAGCTCAGGAAGGGTTCATAATCCCATCCTTAAATGTGTCTACTCAATGTAGTATGAGCAAACTAGAAACAAAAAAAAGAGGATGGAATTTCCAATGTCCTCTTTCAAATCAACTAAATCAAATCAAAATTTCACACGTTTTCTGCTGCCATTAGAAACTGTGATTTTCAAAAATGAGTATTATGAATATTTGTTCTGCTGGGGAGGCTCTGCCCCACTTTTTGCTAAGTATTTGCTTAAATAGAGGTCTTCTGACCCTTTTGTTCAAGTATAGTTTTATTTAGTTTTAAAGAGGAGACTGCATCATGAATCCAATTTAAGAGATTGTTTGGATTGAATTGGCCCAGTAAATATTTTGCCCTGCACTGTTAGGTCATGCTGGGTTCTAGGAAGTGAACGAAAGTTTGACACTGGCACTGGAGTAACCCTCGTCACTCCCAATACTCTGCAGGCTGCTGTGGTCATCAATGTCACTGATGCTGGTGGTACTGATATTGTCCACTTCTCCATGGGAGAACTCTGTGCTTTCAACATCCACTTCAATCTCCTCTGCCAAAGGGAAAAAAAGAATAACGTTAATAATCTAGTATGCATGCACTTTTCAAAAACTAAGAGGGCATGAGGAAAAATGATTACTTTTAATAATATAAAAAATTATTGTACAAGCTTATTATCAGTGATGTCTGGAGAACAAAAGAAACTGAAGGTGAAGAGACAGGGATATATTTGCAAGAGAATGTCTAGTATACAGTGGTGGTCTCGATTTAGGCAGCAAGTTTACTAAAGCCTTTGACGCCAGTCTGTCTGGACCTCCCACCAAAAGCACTCGGCCGGCCTATTTGAGAATTAGTGCTTAATATTAAAAGATCCCAACCCCAAGTGGTTTAACAACATCTGTTTTGCATTAAACTAGAAACTAATTCTCAGTGCTGTTTATTAATCAGAGTTGCCTTAAAAGAGGAAAAAAGCATAAACAATACAGGCAAACTAGAAAATTTATCCATCTAGGCCTTTGGTGGTATCATTCTGTAGACAGTTCTACCAACTTCTAGGATTCGTCATATGGGATTTGTTTTCAATTTAATTTTCTTACATTAAATGTAGCTTGAAATGAGGGCCTGACGCTTAAAGTCTCTGGATTATAGTGAGAGCTATAATAAAGATTATAGTAAAGGCATTTCAATGGTGGTATTTAACTTTACTTCAAAAATCAAACATGACACAAAAAAACAAATACATATGACCAGGCTATTGAGAGATATCTTAATTGTTAAATACTACATATACAATCACCAATAATAAATGAAAAGCAATGCACATTTAAAAAAATAAAAGGCAGTTGAAAAATTGTTTTCTCCCATAACAGAATGAACTCAAGGTTCTCCAAGTCTCTTAAAACAAACTCAAAGCCTGATGTTTCATATTTGGCACTGACTTTAAGGGTTCACACTGATTGCAACTGCTTTAGGAAAAGTGGATTCTTGCTGAGCTCAAGAAGACAGTAAGTTATTTCAAAGAGTAATTTTCAAAAGGGCTTGTTGCTTCAAAAAGTTTTAGAGATCTGTTTCTAAAATGCAGGCAGCTGTCCAAACAAGCTGTACAAATAATCCTATGAATTCATAACTTGGTTTCATACCCATAATGCTTCGCAGGCTATTTAGTGTTTCCCACTCATCTAACTTACTATTGAGAAATAAAATCAAGACACCTTTTCTAATAGAGCATGCTGAACTCAATCAAAACAAAGTAAAATGAGAGACTGCTCTAGCCAAATGGACTAGAGATATTAGTAGAAGTTACTAGGAAAAACGGCTGCCAGATAAGGATAAGAACATACTAGCACCCTGGGAGTACTTAAATAAGAACTACAATGATGAAGATACACTCTAAAATTTGGAGGTTGGTAGGTACAAAGAGAAAACAGTAGGAAGAGCAATTAAAGCCTGACAAGGTCACAGAGCTGGTAAGCAGTAGAAGACTACGATCAAGGTCTACCTCCTAATTCAGGGATATTTCTGCTACACCTCATGGTCACAAATGTATCATGTCCTAGAGGTTCACTGCTCTTGCCCCTGGTAAACTTTAGTTCTTCAAAACTGAGTGCCACTTAAAAATTAACTTTTACATAAGCAAAACAACAACAAAAACCCAAGGACTTCTAGTATTGTGTTAAAAGGAATCCAAAACCAATTTGAAAGACTCCTACGGAATATAGGAAATTTGAGTATTAAAAAGAAAAAGAATGATTACAATGGATTGGAACACATTCAAAACATGAAAAGAGTTCATAATATGATCAAAAACAAACAGCAAAACAAAAAGCCCTGTCACCTCTGGAGGTTGCTAAGGTACCAACTTATTCAGAAAATTGATAAAGCAAAAACAAAACAAAACAAGCGTTTACCCCTTCTTCCTTGTAGGGACTTTATTTCAGAGTAACCTAAAACTTGATGAGGAAACGTTGTTCTTTACAGAAGAAAATGAAAACAAATGTAAGAAGAATAACAATTAGAAAATCACTATTTTGTGACACCTAATGAAATAATGATCAGGGCAATAATCATCAATGATTTCCAAAACTATTAAGTGAAAGGTTGATACATCTGCATAAATGTATCAAGATGATGTCACCTGAACCTCTTAACCAATGTTTTCACTAGAGTGGGACAACTAGACATAATATTGATGCAACAGGAAGTACATTGCACCACCTTTGAAATATTCTTGCCTCGAAAAAAACCAAATTTTATAAAGCCACTAGATCTACCAACCAGTTTACAGGAAACATGAGAGAGAGAAAAACATGTTAAATGACACCATGAGGATTCAATCAGCCAAATCTAAAATGTGGGAAATTCTATAAGAAAAATGACCCAGTTTCCTAGTTTCTACAACAAATAAATGGCATTGAAAAAAAAAAGTGGGAAGAGAAAATATTATAGATTAAAAGTATCTTAAAAGGCACAACAAATGTAATGTGGGCTTTGGATTCTAATTCAAACATACCAATGGTAAAATGCCACTTCTGAGAAAATCAGAAACAATATTAGATAACATTAAATAAGATCTGATTTTATTAATTTTTGTAGGAAATTATAATAGTATTATGATTATGTTTTTTAAAGTCCTAATTCTTAAAGATACATACTGAAGTATTTAGGGATAACATGATCCTGTTATCTAGGAGTTGATTTAAAACATTAAAAAAAAATGGTGAGAATGAAGGTGGTGGGGATGAAAGAGGAATGGCAGAACACTGACAGTTCAAACTGGGAGATGGGCATGGGTGCACAAGAGTTAATTATTCTCTTCTACTTTTGAGTATGTTTGAAATTCCCATAATAAAAAGTCAAAACAAGAAATTTTACAAATTTTGTTTTGTTTTGTTTTAGAATCTCTGAGATCTCGTGAGCCTTGTTTTCCCAAATGTAAAACTTAAAATCACCAGAGTACCTCTGGAGGAATCTTTTGTTGTGGTGTGAGGCCTGATGTAGTGGAAGCTACAGACGAATAGATCAGTAAAATTCAAACAATTTCTTTTTGGTGGATTTTTGTTCTTAAATTCTGCCAAAGACAAATGTTCTGGAACGGATGGAAAGAGAAACGAAGGGTTGTAGTACTTTAAAATATAGGTATAAAAATTAACCTCAGCAGTAATAAAACCCATCAACATCATGTATCTTCTTGATATAATAAATTGAGAAGAGCACAACATCACTTTTGTGATATTTCTTCCCCCAAATGTATAACCTCAATCTAGTAAGAAACCATCGGACAAACCCAAATGGAAAGATAAAATAATGAGCCAATATTCTTCAAAAGTGTCACGGTCATGAAAGAAATACTGAAGAAATATTTAATGCAATGTGAAATCCTACACTGGATCCTGTATTAGACAAAGGACATGAGTAGGAAAAGTGGTAAAATCTGAATAGAGCCTACAGATTAATAGTATTGCATGAATGTTAATTTTGATAACTGTATTATGATTATGTAAGATGTTTACATTAGGGAAACCTGGGTGAAGAGTATATGAGAACTTAAAATTTTCTACAGAAAACTTACAACTTTTAAGGCTGAAATCATTTCAAAGTAGAATATTAAACATACTTATATAATCAAGAAAAAAAGGTTCTATATTTCATACAGGCATTACTAGATAATGTAATTGTATAAAATCTAGGTGGTTATAGTGTTGGCCAAAAAGAAGAAAGCAATGCCTCTGAACCCATCTTCCCTAAATCCAGATACAGGACACTCAGTATTTCATTAGGGAAGAAGCACACTGCCTACCTCGCTCTGAATCAGAACGATCTGAAGAAATAGTTGATCCAATGCTGTCCATTCGTATTCGTTCCATCTCCTGAGGACCCTGCAGCTGTTCCAGTCGCCGCTTCAAAAATCTCTGTTCTCGTTCCAAGTTCTCTAGCTGATGCTGGCTCTTCCTCTCAGCCTCTTCAAGTTTCTAAAATGACAAAATGATATTTAAATTTGTGTGTAGTCCAGTACAAAGAGTAAAACTGATTTGTACCTAACATCTCAAAAGATTTCTTCTTTGACAGACATGAACGAATATACAGGTAATATATGTGTGTGTGCATATAAAAACATACAGAAATACAGATTTTTAAACATCGAAAATAGTTCTTCACTTTTTTGGTGTATGTAATGAATGCTACATTACTAGAACAGTATGGAATTCTCAAAGTCTGTAAAGTTATCTCCACAAAGAGAAACTTGCTCTGTAGTGTAGTTTGATGGAAAAATACTGAGGGACACATAGCCAAATGAAGTCATCTCCACCAGAGGGCACAACTGGCTTCCTTCTGGGTATCTGCAGAGTAATTGTTATTTTCCTAGTACTCCCAGCAATTCAAATGGCCATGTTGTCAAAAAAAAAAAAAAAATTAGTTTAATCAGGTTATGTTGTTCCCATCAGATTAGCTGATAAGTTTTAAAATTATTTCTCTTGCATCAGTTATTAAGGAGGGCACAGTGAGCTAGTTGATGTATATGAATAGGAATCACTGCTTCTAATGAAACCAGGACCGAGAGAATCATGTGTAAATATGAAAAGTAAAAATTCTCACCTTGATGTGTGCTTTGGCTTTGTTGAGCAAACCAAGTGTTGTGTGCCTGGTGCAGTCTGGTCCTAGTGGAATCAGAACTTTTAAACGTTCTAAACACAGGCGCAGATGAGCTCGTCTAAGACAAAAAAGTCAGCACAGCCTGAATATTCCACTAGAAACATCCTAAAACCTATTTTAAGACAAATAATTATTTGCACATTATTTAGTCTATAACCATGTTACACCCCTAATTCTTCCGTTTCAAAGTATCTGCAAGTACAGTCATGCCTACTGATTTTCAGTCTCTGCCATTTCTGTTGTACTCTACAGATACCAGGTCACTTCAGATTATTATCCCTAATGATAATCTCTGTCAGAGATGATTAAATTTTAACCTATCTCATAAATTATGTCAAATGTATTAATGTGGAAATAGGAAAGCACACTAGGGCAATTGTATTTGATTCTGAATAACTAAAACTGTAGCCTAGAGTAAGAGTTTTCAGCTGGGGTATCCCAAGGGGTACAAAATACTTACGAATTTCCATTTCCTCCCTTCCACCTTTTACACACACACACACACACACACACACACACACACACACCCATCCTGTGGTGTTACACATGATTATGCATCAGGTTGAATCATGAAATTTCTGATTTCATGAAATTTGCTTATAAAAATGGCAACTTTGATCTAACACAATAGAAACAGCAAAATTCTGTGACCAGCAAGGACAGGATTAGGCAAAATATATGGCTCTGTGGTCAATTCTAGCCACTGAAACCACAACCCATAAAACAGTCCCCTGTTTCCTAATACTTAAGTATACCAGCTCATTAGCTTTTAATTTTATTTCTCTCTCTCCTTCTCTTCTCTCTTACTACCCACATCCAATTTTCTTCATATAGGAAAAAGCCAAGTGAAAAACTCATTACATTCTTTAATCTACCCATCCTGTGGGCAAGTTAGAGAAAATTTCTCCTGGAAATCCTAGCAGAGAGCCTTATGAATTTACCTTCCCTGTACCCTAAAGGAACTATGATCACCATGATGAGAGTTCTGGGTATATAATTCCACTCTAAAACAACACTAGTCCACATCTTTGGTTCTGTGCTTCACATAAGGCACCATAGTTAATAATATATCTGAAAAAATTCACAAATGTGTCCATAGTTTACCCCTACTCTTCAAAGAACTGTTAATCGAACATTTAGCAACTGTCTCAACTATACCGAGAACAAAACACATCCTGCATTTTCTCAGTAAAGAAGGCCAAAATGGTTTTATTAGCTCACCTGCCAAACTTTACTTTCTCTGTCTTAACATACACGAAATAATGCCAAGTGAAATTCTCAAATGCTAGCAATTTGAAAGCGGGGTAGGCAAGCAAGGATAGTTAAAAGTAGTGAGGTCAGAGATTTGGCTGATGAATTGTCAAGATTCTTCCAGTGCCCACTAGCCCAGCTATATGTTAAAGGTCTGTTAGTATTTTCATTCAAAATCTCTGTTGAGTTTAGTAACTTAAATCTAAGAATTAGCTCCAGGCTGAATCCTGACATATGGATCAAGGAATTTTGAAGTTTTCCCTAAATTAAAAGTACATCAATAGATCCCTCTGAATGTGATTTAAAAATTAAAAAGTCACTCTCCTTCCTTGCTATCTACCTGAAATCATAGACCCTTTAGCAAAATTTTCATTTTTAAGTAGAAAACCTCTTAGGTGAGGAGTCTCACAGGATCACAGAGAATTCTTGCTGAGCAGACTAAAAAAAAACAAAAACAAAAAACCGAAAACCAAATCCACAATAAAAAGTGCCTTTAAACTCTTCATTAGAATTATTACAGCATTTGCCTAACAACTACATCATGTGATCTGACCGGAGGGTGGAGAGAGAGAGACTGGTGGTTCTCTTGCTAATAACTCTAGAGGTTCCCACGGGGGCTCTGAATTTAGTCATCTAAAACAATTAACAGAGCAACTGAAGTTGACATGCATGTTGCCATAAGAATAACTTGTCAATCTGTTTAAATTACTTTAAACAAGAAATTGAGACATCCAGAGTATATATAGGAAATATCTTTAGTTCAAGAAACTTCAGAATGATTCCTTACTATAGTTTCCCATCAAGAAAAAAATGAGTGGGTCAATTTTCTGTTTTGTGAGAACTAAGTTAAAATCATACTAAAATCCAGGCAGAATTCAACTAACATTATATTAAAATGCCTATGTTTTCTCTTTTTTAATCATTCAATTGTATATTTATCACATGACTTTTGTATACTAGCAACGTTCCAGACACTTTGCTTGAGTGGGAGAATTAAAAAAAGAAATGTAAACTTTAAGAGTTTATAATCTAGACTATAGAACAAAACATATTGTTGTCTTTCATTTGGTTTATAATGAAATGAGTCAACAGATATCAAGGGCAACAGAATCTGAATAAAAGGAGAGACTGTAATTGGAGGAGGCAGTCATAAAAAGCTGAAACTCGACTCTGGACTTCAGGGATATTGAATTTATGAAAAAGCAAAGATTTTCAAGGTAATTAAAAGAAGAGAAAAGGAATCAAGTTCATATATTGGGACCAATTTTAAACCTAAAATTAAAAATACTTTAGTTTTTTTTTTCATTCAAGAGAAAACAACTGAGTTGGAATTCAATAAGGAAATAATAGCCAAGTTCAGCAGTCTAGTGATCTGCAGTAGCACTGGCAAATCAGGAACTGCCCAGGCCAAGGGAGTCAAGGTATAAGTAATACCTAAATGAATAGGGAAGGCAGACTGTCCTCTAAAATATTTTTTTATTAGCCACTACTGAACATTTCTTCAGTAAAGTAATTGTTAGTGTGCTCCAAGATACAACTTATACCAAGAAAACACCCTGAGATATCAAGTCTCACAAAGACTGATGATGCCATTTTCTATGTTTTGTAAATTCAGTCCTCCAAAACAGATACTACTATGAAGAATGAGTGGTGAGTGATGTCCTCTTCTCTCCTTTGGGAAAAGGTGTTATTTATGGAAGCCAAATGTCATTTCTTATAGTTTTTGGACTTGCAACTGAATTAGGCATTTGGTGAGTAGAACAGCAAAAGGGTTAACAGCAGTTGAAGGACAGCAGCTAAACAAGGGGGAGGGAGCCATACTTTTCAAAGGTGCCACCCAAACAGTGCACACAGTTTTCCACATGTGCTTATATGCCACAGTTTTAGGTAAATGCACCCTTCCAAGAGCAGTGGATACACCCTGTGACTGTAACCTGTATGGCAAAATTCTTCTTCCCTTACAGTGGTGCTGTGCTGCTCTGCACCCTTTCCCCCATAGTCTCCCTGATGGTAACCAGATTGCAAGCTTAACCACCAACGACCAAAGAAGGCATATCTTCTGATGCCATCTGGTCCTTTCTTTTCTTGCCTTCATTCTCATGTGACTGGTGGCTCAGGAGCCTCCTGTATGTGGTTGACAAATCATGGGCTCTAAGACACTGGTGGAAGAAAAGAGGACAAGAGACAGAGAAGAAAAAAAGCTTGGTATGATTTGAAAATCCTTATGCACTGAGGAAAAAGTTTCAAGTATCATAAACATGATGTCTTAATGTCTCCAAGGAGTGGAAGAGCTGGCATAGAGAACAAGGATTCATAAAAGCCATCATCCTGCACCTTTAATCAACATAGGGTAATAAGTCTGGGGAAAGTTAAAGCTGCTATGTAGACTATTCTGATGAACACCAGACTAACAATCAACAGAAAAAATTTAACACTGTAAAAATTACGGACCTAGATTCGATTGAAAATGAGAAAAAAAATTATCCCCCTGGTTAGCATTTATTTAACTTTTCACAACACATGGATAGCACAATAAAAACTATAAAACTAAAAACTCTTTCCTAATTTAGCACGAGTGACTTTAGCAAAGTTAGACACTGCAGCAGGAGGTGCTCTGTGAGAAAACTGAAGTTTTCTTGCTGAGACGGAGGGGCAAGAGAATGGAGAGATACCAAAGTACTTTTATTTTCAAAGATATTTTTGAGGTCTGTTTTAAAATGAGATTTAAAAAGTGGGGTTCCCCCAGGGGAAGAGGCAATTCCTAGTGACTAACTCTGTTAGAGAGAAGGTCCTATTAAAATTACCCACACCTTCAAAAAGGGCAAGCCCCTCGTGGGAAAAGGAACAATTAGAGTCTGTTTGGCTTTTATTTTGGTAGATTGGGATCATTTTTCCCTGAAGGAACCAATGCTGCTTTTGATTTCAAACCTCATAAACTCTACTGCCAAACTGAAATATCACAGAACATGAGGGGAAATGATTTTTCTATAAAATGTCCCCTCCTGGTAGCCATGATATTTTAAAACACAGGTATATCAACCACAAGAAGCACACAGTATTGAAGAAGAGAAGAAAGAATTCCTTTTCAGAAAAAAATTGCAAGTATCACACGATGATGTTTTTCAAGTCCTCTCTCGAAACTCTAATCCCTCTGCCCAACAACAATAAGAAATTTAACGCGCCTGCCCGGCCTCACAAACTGTCCATTGGCTGATGCCCTTGAAGGCATGGTCTTTCACTGGAACTTGCTTGTCTTTCATTCCTCCACTGCAGGATACCAAGACTTTGCCAAGTAACTAAATCAAAATGGAAAACAAGTCAAGTGATAGGGACAGTGCCTGTATTTTCTTCTCTGCTGAATGTTATGCAATGGGCTGCGAGTCTTCCCTCGAGCCACATTCTTCAAAGCTGCAGTGGCTTGTGGCCAGGCTTCCCAGTTTCCTACACAACACTTCTGCACATGACAGTAGCTAATTGCTTATCCTACATATTTTATATTCCAATGTTTCTCTAAAATTTAATGTATCCAGAATCTTTTGAAAAATACCTAAATTTTTTTCAAAAAAAAAAAAAGCCTGCCTCCCTTTCTTATGAAAAATGACATTAAAAATGGATCCAGCTATCAAGCACACTCATGCTGCTCATAAATTTTATTTATAAAAACAAATATGATCATATTCTGCTGTTCAGCTTATTTCGTTTGAGAAATAAGAAAGCTTAGTGATTCCTATAAAATGGCATATGATAATTATGTTTCATTTACAACTTACATATTAAATCTACTTCACAAAAAATTAACAGACTATTAACTCACAGGTAGTAGCCTGGAAAATGGCATTTCCCTAGCATTAGACCTGATTGTGGTGTCATAGGGCTTGATGACAACAAAATACAGACTCAGGAGAATAGCTGTGACCCTCTTCTTAGTTTTGAAAGAAAAGCTGCTTTCATTAATATTCTTCTTAATTCAACTGGTAAAATAACCAGATAGGAATATCAACAAATGTTATAATGAAGTTATAAATTACATAAATTATATATACTACATAATATAAATTATTCTGTCACATTGTCCACCTCAGCACTAAAGGGCTTATTTATATACAAATAAATAAAATCAGTAAGACTGAGATATATGTTACTCACTCTTGGAAGGCTTTTTAAAATCACTTTCTCCTAATAAAATCTAAGTAGTTCTTAGGGTAGGGAGCCAGAGAGTATTTAAAGCCATAAGGTTAAACATACTGTGCCTTCCAGAAGTCATAATTTTCCTCAAAGATTTGAAAAAAAAAAACCCACACACTATTTTATATATAAAAAAAGGACAGATAACGCAAATAATACTTTTAGGATAAAAAAATGACTTCCAATAAATCTCACACTATTTCACACCACATCCCAGGATCTCTAAGAATCTATATTCAAACTACTAGAGCATATTACTGGAGATCACCGACAGAGCTTTGGATTTCTGAATCATGGCTGGGGATTATGTCTCTCAAAGGTTTAGAGAAAAGGAGGGGAAGGTTAGAGGGGAGGTGGAGAGAAGAGGGAGAGAGGTGAGTATTCAATAAAATGATGACGACAAAATAGTGACATATTCTTTATCAAACTATACAGATTTCATGTAGGCTGCAATTTTATTTAGTCTTTTTATCTCAGAGATATGAAGAGGATGAAGTGCCACTCGGGCAATAAACAATGATCAACAGTAAACAATGAGCTCCACCCTATTATGTCACTGAACTAGATGTTGTAAAGGCCTTTAAAAGATGCCAGTAGTAATGTCTATCTGTTTGAAAATGCTATAATTTAGCCTTCTGTCTACCACCTTTCCAGCCCCGACTTCCCACTACTTCTTGAAAACCTCTTCCACAAACCAAATGTGCTTTTATATTTACTGATTTCTCTACCTGGAATGGCTTTCTTTCCATTGTTCACTTAGTGGGCCTCTAACTCATTTGTCAACCCACAGCCAAACAACTGTTTCTTCCATGAGGCCTTCCTTGCCACATCCCTTTCTTGCCAAGATAACACTTGATTTGCACACTAATCACACCATATTTTAATTATCTTCTATATAAGACTGAATCCATACTTTTAGTCATTTCAGTTTTTCTAATACCAAACAGAATGACTGGGCCCGCAGTGGGGAGGGGGAATGTAACATCATTTCGAGTGGATATATCTGGGACTCTAACTCACCAAAGTTGAGGTAACAAAACTGGGGCCTTTAAACAGTATCATCAGATATCAAGCCAACATTTGTAAGAGATTTATGGATGCCGGAACTCGACACTGGGTTTTTTTGTGTGCAGCTGAGGTCACCAAAAAAGACTACTTCATGTAGAGTAACCAACAATTTCCAACTTAACTCTTGATTAGAGTCAATATCTCTTTTTATAGTGAAGCGCAGGGTTATGAACTGCAGCCATTATAAGACTGTGACTTATCAAAGGATGTACAGTAGTGGGGGACTAGAACAACAATGTCAAATGAAATTCCAAAAAATTTTTTTAATCTAATTATTTTGTCATCAATTTTGACTTTCTGACCTTATTAAGAGGCCTCCTAGGAAGTAGATAATCTGACTAAGTTTGGTCTCTGTTCCAGCTGTTGTTCAAGAAATAGTGATAATAACAAGTATAATTGCAGGAATAATAACAAAGGAAAAAAATAGAAAAGAAACAGCTAAGAAAACCCAGGTATGACAGGAAAAAGTCTAAAAAAGAGGTACTCCACAATGAAAGGGAGAAATAAACAGTTTTTATCCCATCTGATAACATGAGAAATTAGTGTTTGCATAGTTTTACAAGATCCCAGGACTGCTGATCAGATGAAGCCTATAGTGCAGAACACATAAACAAAAATTTTTTTTTTCACTGTCATGCATTCATCTCTAAGAAGAATTGACTTTTGACAGCCTCATTTGAAAAAATAATTAAAATCTGGTTCGAGGCATATATTCTTCACTGAAACTCCCACAAGGAACCCAATCTCCAAAGTGATTTACCAGAAATTGCTCATTTGACATCCATTCTGAGCTAAATTTAACTTCCATGCATACATCTCATCCTCTCTGTTTATGAGGATTTGGTTTAAAAACAAAAACAAAAACAAAAACAAACAAACTTGATCATTCATTCACCATATTTCTTCTTTGGTCACACAAGAACTTTCTGTATTCCAAGTTTCAAAGTCTGGGAAATAGGGCTACATCACTGGAGAAAACAGTGGCAATTTGTTCTAAATACAAAATAGCTTATTTTCCTTTGGCAACTCTCCAGGGGTTTGGGTGGACAGAAAGGATACTCCTCTCTGGAGAGATCAGGCTCTGAACCTGGCCTACTGTCAAAGCTTAGCTGTGAGGAGAAGAGAAATTTTTAAAAATTATTTATCTTTCACATCGATTTGGAAGCTGATTAAAGATTTTTGCATATTAACTGTTTTTGTACTCTTCAGCCTTTTGTTGGTGTTCATCCCTATTCTGGCAGCCCCCATTGGCCGATTTAATGGTACCAAGGGGCTGAGAAGTGTTGCTGTTCAAAAGAAAAAGCATTCTCACAGGGACTGGGAAGGCAATCTGCAATCACAACAGTAGCTACTTGTTAATTTTCTATTTGAAACAGTGATGTCAATAGTATTGTACCCTGCCAGCCACCATGGGGTAAAGTACATTTTGAAACCAAAACAAACTTCCTACGTGCTGGCAAGTCAGATCTGAGACACAGTGATAACGTTCTGTAAGACACTGCCCTAGTTTTATATACAAAAGGCACATAACAAGCATTAGTCTACTCTTCTATAAGAGTTTAAGTCTAACTCTCACAGCCGATTCCTACCCAAAGCCCAGTGCAATTGTTTTATTATGTCAAATTACAGTCCAGAATAGCAGAGGGAAATGAAGAAATATTGTTACTGATCTCTAATAAAATGGCGAGCTTACATAGCACAAACAGCACACTCAAAGAATGCTTTGTAATGTAAATGTTCATTTAGAAGCATAAAATGAAAACAGCACAATGCCTTTAAAAATGGCCCTGTTAATAAGATGATTAGTATAATAGTTCATTTTAAGGGGATGTATCCACTTAGGAAGAAAGACATGTTTTATTAAATGGAACAGGAACACTCTGGCTTAAGAATTAATGCATCCCTGGAAAATGAATATTCACAATTTGTAACCCGAAATAGGGAGTTAAATGATTAAAAGTGGTGACCATGCTTTCTTCTGGCAGATGGCAAATGGTTTGGCATTGCAAGACATCTGACAATTCAGTCAAGCCAGCCAGGGATTATTTTTAAAGTCCCATTTTAGGACAACTTCACCAAAATCAAAATGCAAATTTAAAAAATTTCTGTTGTTGTTGTTTTGGTTTGGGGGCAGGGAGGGTAAAATTTGGAGCAGAAAAGGGTAACAAAGAGCAACTGTTGGCCAATGTGTAATTTTTTAAAAATCCCGAGGTATTCATTGGGCATTTGAAACATCTGGAAAAATAAGATTCATAGAATTTTAAACATATAGTTCTGACAATGACAGAAAATTCATGTTCTGGTGTATCTTTTTATTTCAAAGTTACTTAACTCTTCTGATCTTTCTCTTTCATTATACTGTATCACTTTTTTTTTTTTTTTCCTGACCACAAAGGGCCCAACTGAAGAGTAGCTTTTGAGAGTTTCTTTTGGAGAAAGCCTGTATAATATCTAGCACCAATCCTGGGCATGCTCTCTTCTGAGAAAGCAGTGTTGTATTAGCGCACTGAAAGATGAACATTTTTAGGCAAGGAGAAAGTCAACATGCCTTAAGGACTACTTTACTTTTTAAAACCCTTCTGAAAAGGATAAGATATTCAATGGATTAACAACAATTACAATAGTCTCCTAAAAGGCAAACTCGTATCAGTAAAAAACTGGGTTCAAATTATGACTGGGTTGCAATACTACACTTTGTGACTTGTTTCTATTTACCTCGTCTAAATTTTAGTTTGAGTCTCCTCTGGATCAGCTCCAGAAAAAATTAAATAAGAGAAGAATCAGAGATCTAACATCTGTTTGTATGATTCCAGCCTCAAATCAATACTATGATGGTTTTCTGTCCAAGAAGGACGGCTGTACAAGTGCCATTACACTTCAATTGCAGGAGAACAGCCCTGAAAAACCTATATTGTTCTGTGGCTTTGAGAATAAGGGAAAGAGAGGATGAGGTAACATGTTCCATTTTGTTAACCACTGCCAATCAAAATCCTGGCTGGTCATCAGGTCAGGTTGTGTGGCTCTCTCGCGTAAGTATGTCCCAACAAGAGGAATATAAAAACTGTTGCCCCAACCAAAGTAGGTGGTACAGTGTGGAGGATAAGTTTGCCCAATTTGGCTATATTTCTCTTCAGATATTAGAGATATTACCAAATGAAAGTCTGTAATATCCTTCAGGATTACCAATAGCTCTAATCTCAGGAAACAAAAGGTATATGAAGGATCTTTTAAAATGAAGTATTTTCTTCTAAACAAAACATTATTTCCTGAACAGTGCAAGCAAATACAGTACATGTTTCCTCCTTCATCTGACCCAATACATGTAGCAGTAAATTCCAACTGCAATCAAGGAAGTTCTAAGAGCCCAGTATCACAAAACTGCTCTGTAAGAAAGCTTCCTTCATTCAAAAATAGCAGTCTTGCAAAGTTGTTCAGCTCTATCTAAATTGTGTTATGTTTACAAATGTTTTAACGGCATAGATGGAATTTCCAATTGAAAAAGAACCTTATTTAGAAGAGACTGGACTATTTTTTTTTTTTTTTATAGCTATGCCAAATACAAGCTGTTCTGTAAAGGAATAATTGTGAATCAGGCTGGAATAAAGTGAACCAAGACAGAAAAACCATAAAGACGTTACAATCCTAGAGAAAAATGCCGTAATTGGTCACACCAATGATACAAATGCAGAGTATGTTTTTGTCAGGGACACCAACAGATGGCTTCAGGAAACTATGATGGCTGTCCTCCATGACAATATGTAGTACAGAAACATACCCTGAACATCTTTATACCAAAGCCCAATAGTGATGTTCTATCAAAGAAATGATCTAAATTTATTTGATTTTGTTTTCATATTTTATTAGGGTATTAAGTCTCTATATAGTTAGCACTCACTATATAATGTGGGACTG
This sequence comes from Pteropus vampyrus, assembly GCF_000151845.1. Taxonomy (NCBI): domain Eukaryota; kingdom Metazoa; phylum Chordata; class Mammalia; order Chiroptera; family Pteropodidae; genus Pteropus; species Pteropus vampyrus. The sequence continues at coordinate 1,074,506 of NW_011888870.1, forward strand.
GATTCTTCTTTTTTAAAATCCAAAACTTCCTCCTTCAAGTTTCAAAGGAGTTTACTTGCTATTTCTAGTCATTATGATTTTGGTGAAAAAATCTTAGTGTAATTTCTTAATTTCCATATTTCTCCCTTATTCTTAAAATTTAGTTATGGAATTTCCAGATTAGAAAACTCCTATTCTCCTCTAATTTTAGATCATTTTAAAGGGTCAGCCTTGCTCTAATTACTTTAGGATAAAACGACTGAAAAATAAAGTATTCTATGAAAAACAGATTTTTTTTTTTTGAATGGCATAAAATCCTATGTCAAACTCTCATATCAGTTTTTAGGAAAACTTAAGAGATAGGTTGTATGTTGAAAAATTTAAATGTCAATAATCTAAGGTAGTAGAGCAGGCAGAATGTTTATAAAGGTACAGGATTTCCCACGGAAACATCTTGTTCAGGTTTCTCTATTAAAGGATAAACTAAACTGCGAAGCACTAAGATGAAATTAAGTTATAAAGGTAAATACATGGTCGCAAAAGTTACTAGACTCTTCATCACACAGGGCTTAGTAGAACAAAAACAAATAACTTCAACAGTACTCCAAAACAAAATGACATTTAAGAGATTCTGGAGAGCTAAAGGGCTTTTAGTTATCCTTATTTACCCAAAGCTACAGCAGATTTTTCTGTCCCAGTTGAAGCTTTCGATTATTTTTCACAAAATACTTGGGCAGTCACCCATATTGCCACTACAAAAGGGGGAGAACCACAGTAGACACTCCTCCATAAGGAAAACACAGCCATGAAAAATGACACCATTTTAGCTGTCATTAGAGACATATCAGGAAAGTAACTACAGATTAAGAGAATAAGGTTTTATCACATTCTTTAAATGTAGTCCCAGGCCCATATCTTACCCATGCTGAATAGCTGAAAGCTCATTTTCACTCCAGAATAAGTGACAAACTACTTTAATGATTAAAAGAAGAAAAAAAGCTTCAGATGTAGCATTTCTTCTGAAAGCCCTTTCAAACATACTGGAAATATGTGATAAACAAATTTTGGTAAACTCCTAGAGAGAACCATGATAGTCACAGGAATAATCACTCATAACTATGTTGTTCATACTAACTTCAGCCCACGATAACCCCCTGATATGAGTTTATCTCAACTCCCATCTGGAACATATACAACTTAGCACTTAATTATATACTGCATATAGGGGCTTTATAATTTCATTTGTCTCCTACCTAGTTAGACCATAAATCCTTAAAAAAGCAGGGCCTAGGACTTCTTTTATCCTATCCCCAGTACCTTGCGCATAGTCAATGCCTAATAAGTGCTTGTCAGTTGATTTGTAATTATCTTTAGGAGTCTTTTGTCAGTGCCAAGAACTAATATGTTACTCTAAATGAACTCCCATTTCCACCAAAGATTTTAAGTCAGAATATATGACCTTAGGGTTAATGGTATATATATAAGACTATTAAGAGACATTAGAATAGACAACTGACCATCACCTATTAGCTTATAAGTCATCCTAGACTGACATTCAAAGGATGTTTAAAACAAACCTTAAACCTAAATTTTCAACATATTTCCTAGTTATCACAAGTACAAATGTAAAAGGGTGAGGGAGGGGAGAGAGTTAGAGAAAGGTCAAATAGTGCTTCAATACTATTTGAAATTTAAATAAAAAACTGCTACTAAAAGATGAATAATTTTTAACTATTATTTATTCCTAACAACTGGTCTGATGGACCTATGCTAGTTCTAACTGCTCTGCACTAAAATACTCAAAACTATGAAAAATGTTGAGAAACCTCTAATTAACTTTCACTTGCCAAGTAAGGTAGGGCCATTTTACAAACTGAAGCTGCCAAGGTCAAACATACGTTTGAGCTCCGGCTTTGCTATATCTAAAGTGAGAACTCCTAGACAAATGTAGAATATAGTTCTTCATATCATTTCCAAAAAAAGTTTCTCCATAGAGGACCACCAACAGGAAAAAAAAAAAAATGTTTTTTAAATTAAAGCACTGGCAGAAAATGCCCTCAAGTTAATGTTTAAAAATCCATTTTTTCTCCTATTTCATTCAAATAAATATTACTAAAATAAGCATTGTTGACTGCAATGTTAAAATAAAAGGAATTTTACTGTGGCAAATTCTAAGGCCAATTAAAAATTTAGAAAATGACAGGCATATGTCATTAATTTAGAAAATGACACTTTATCATAAGTAAATTTATCTACATATCTTTATCAGCATGAAAATTTTAAAAATTATGATCTCAAGAATAGTGAAAAACTAACCACTAACAGCTTTTCTTCCAAGCATTGCAGATCAAAATGTGCTAAACATATATTTTTTATTTCTAATAAAATGTTTAACAGTGCTAAAACAAGTTTCAATATACCTTATTTGAAGTTTGCCAAAGTACTTACAGGTCACTTCCTATTTAATAAACTCTTGTTATCTCTATTTTAATTATTTCACAGCTTTCGAATGACCCAAATTCATAACTGCCTTTTTAACAAAGATATAGATATTCATACATTCACATACACATACATACATACATATTTTTAATTCTGGCATAATAAGAATGGCTCTAGATGAATGAGCACCAACTGGCTATTTCCATAACAATCTCTGGATAAAAGCATTTATGGAAATTTTTAGCATTCTATGATATTTTCCTAAAGCTATGAATTCTAAACTGAGAGACATTAGCCTTCCAAAAAAGAATAAATCTTCCCAAGGCTCCACCCAAGAATAATCTTCTAGCTGATTATGGAAACTTCTGTGAAAGAATCTGTTTAAATAATTATACAGGCCTTAATGATGTCAAATTAAACAGCTATCAAAATAAACCAAGTTACAAAAAAAATGAGAAGCAAAATAAGATTAACACAACTGCAGATAAAAATCATAAGGAAAGGTCTGTATCAAAAAGCAAGCTGAAATTTCATAAGATGCTAATATCAAGTAATAAAGCTATGTAAACAAAACAGGGTGACAATACATCAAGGGCAAGACACTTGTATAAATTCCAAACATTTTGAGGAAATGTTTTCATAACAAAAAAGATCTGTCACAGCTTCTGTGGTATTTATAGTAAGACTTTAAATCAAATTGAGTTTCTTGGTCTGCTGTACCAATTCATATACAGAAAGAAATGTACTTTCATCTGTAAAACCATCACACTCAAGAGGCATATTCCTATGGTACAAGAACTTTAGCAGAGGTCCCATAATGAAGCACAATCACCACATATTTCCTAAGTGGGTCATATTACCTAGAATATCCAATGAGGACAAACTGTTCTTTCCGAAGCAGGAATGGAGAACAAAACTATTTTCCTTGGAAAGAGAAGATATTTGCAGGGTAACAAATATCTCACTATGTGCCTTCCTAAAATATTTTCTATCTTGAAGTGGCAGATCTCACACACGCATACACACATGCAAAAAACAAAACAGCTATTTATTTGACTTGGCATTTAACTTTTTACTCTTAAATACAAGTTGCATAGCCTACTACAAAAATCAAACAAAAACGTTAATTTCTAATTCAGTGATCACCTGCTATGTGCAAGAACACTGTGTCAGATACAAAGACGAGCAAATTACAGTCCCTGTCCTCACAGAACACATGTGATCTAGAAAAGGAGGACATTACAGTATAAAGTAGTGTTGGTTAAAATTCATTTAAGTGAACAAACAGTAAACAGGAATTTAGAAGACATACACTTTGGATAATAAGGAAAGACTTTGCGAAAACGTATATATTAGCTTTACCCTGAAGGCAATGTGAAAAAGTTCTGGTTTGGGAATCAGAAAATTTAGGTTCTCATCCTAACTTTGTCATTAATCGGACTGGTAGAACATACAGCTTGGAGGGATATAGGTATCTTTATCCATAAAACAAGGATACTAGACTAGATGATTTTCTAAGATAACTTCCAGCTTGATTATCTACGGAAATGTATGGATAGGATTATGTTTATTGCCTTTTAAAAATCTTTTTTAAGTTCACAAGCAATACACTCATTAAAAAACCTCTAATAATAAAATCAACATGATAGTTTCTCCTTGACTCTTACTCCCTTCCCCAGAGGTAACAAGTTTATCAGCTTGACATGTATCTTTTTGGAATTTTTCCAATGTATTTACATATATGATTGTAGTATTTTTAAAAACATAAATGAGATAATACTGGAAATACTATTTTACAATTTGCTTCTTTCACTTAATATGTCTTGGAAATCTCTCCACGTGCACACACAAAAGTCTATGTCATTCTTTTTATCTGCTGCAAGTTATGGATATATTATCATTTATTTAGCCATTTCCCTATTGATAGGAATTCAGGTTACTTCTAATTTTCGGTTATTATAAACACTTTGTTATTCTTGTTCACACCTCTATGTGCATTAGAAGTTCAAAAGAAAGGTTGGGAGATGGAAGTCAAAGAATTTGAGTCAAAAGTATGAATGTAGAAAATACAGAAGATGAAGTTCGAACCAGGTTTCTAGAAAAGGAGGAAACAGGAGTCACAATAATATATGGGAAATATTTTTAGACCAAGAGTTTGGAGATATGAGTAACTAGCCCTTGGTTCAAAAACTAGATTTGAGAGTAAAAAGTAGGACTGGGTACTTGAAATCTCAGAATTTTTTCAGACTAGAAGAGATCTTAAAGATCATTCAATTCTACCACCTAATTTTCGAGAAACTAAAACACTACTCTTAAACAAAAATGTGATATTAATAATGTCTAGCTTTGTGCTTTCGCCCCACAATCTGTTTGAGGGATTTTTTAAACAGTCTGAATCATCACTGTGATAAAGGCTATAGGGAAACAGTAAGAAATGAGAATGGCCGATCCATAAAGAGGTTACAGTTAAAGAGAGCATAGATTTCTAGTCGATCCAGTCAGCAGAGCTCTGATTTCCAGAAACCCTTAGCAACTCTGAAGGGGGAAAAATAAACAGTGGAGATGTCCCAAAATTAGAGATGGAGATGGCAAACTATCAAAGCAGTGAGGACATTATTGAAAAGCTACTTTGTCCAAATGGTAAGGAAGAAAGTTTCCAATATACTGACCTGCAGCTACTTTTTCTTCAGATTGTTTATAGACAAATGTTTCAAATAAGCTAAGTCATCCTTCCTTGGAGTTTTGAGTTACGTTAGTGTGCTTTTCCCTCATGGTATGATACACCCTCATCTAGTGATCCATGGTACCCATTAAAATGACTGTTTTGATACTGCAATACAATAAGCACCACAAAACTGGATTTCTAGAGCCTGAGCAAATATAAACTTGTCAGAGAATTTTTTAAAAAGTGACCAGGATTTACTACAATGTTTATAAAATACCTTGTTACATTTCCTTAGAAGTCAAAGGTAAGTATTGTTCCAAAAGGAATTAGATCCTAAATATTCATTAGTATTTATATCTCAGAATTCATATCTATATCTGTTTGTGTGTATATATATACAGCTTTGAGAAATGTGTTCATACTATTTATATACACAGGCACATATTCTTCTTAAAGCAAATTCTAGTTTTATAAAAACATTTACTATTATTATAAAATAAGTACTTATTGTAAAATAAGCTTTCATCATTGTAGCCATAGCGCCATGTCTTATAATAATCTTTAGATATTTTATAAAGTTCCAAAGCTTTAATGAGGTGAGGTTCTAAGCTCATTTTTCCAGCAGCTCTTTCATTGTGTGTGTGTGTGTGTGTAGGAGGTTTACATACATATGTATGTATTGGCATCAAGGAAAAATGCTTTGGAGACAACAGAAAAATTAAGTTCCCAAAATGCCTATAATTTCTGAATTTAAAACATTCACAGAACTATAAAACTTTTCATGTAGGGAAGAAATTCAGAGATCATCTAGGTTTCCTCCTTTTACAGCCAAAGAAAGCAAGACCCCAAGAAGTGAGATAATTTATATGACATCCACAGCCTAATACTGGTAGCGATAAAAGAAAAAATTATCTTCTGATTTCTGGTACAATTCTCACATCAATGTATTATGTATCCCCAAAGAAGTTATCTGTGTTGGATTCCGGGTATCCTTTTTGACAATTTAGCTCCTAAACCATGTTTAGTATTAAAGTCTACCTTTTTCGATTAGCTTTCCCCCAAATAAAAACAAAACAAAGATGTCATTTATTTGTGAGTTCATTAAGTTTTAACTTTTCTTGATTTAAAAGACATGAACATAAGCACTATGTCATGTGTTGGTCCCAGGGCTGAATTATATATTTTCCAAGCAAATTTGTCTTCAAGAACCGGTTAGCAAGTAACCATATTAGGAAATTCTATTCTTATTACTGAATCCTCCCCTTTAGACCTGTGGTTTTTCACTAGTAACACTGATAGGACTTTAAATTGGCATTATTCACTAGAATACACAGAAAAACATAAACAAGTACAAAATAACTATTCTCTGCAACAGCTAAAATATATTGAAAGAATCTGAATCTCTTCATTTTTAAAAGAGGAATGTAAGATATTAAAGAAGTCTCTCATTTAATAAAAAGATTTCTTACTGATATACCTCTTGATGTTTGAACTGCCAAAATTTTTACCAAAACAGAAATTTCTTTATATGAAGATGCTATTTTAAAAGTGTTTGAATTGTAGTTATTATTAAACTAATATTTATCAGAACATTTACACTGCAGTAATTATTATATACAGCAAATGAATTTAGCAAAATAGCATTTTGTCTTAAAGTCTAGCAGAATTCTGCTGCTGTATAATTATTAAGAGAATCAATTTAAAGGGTATAGACTTAATGAGCTATTTCTGATGGTCAATACAGAAACTGTGCTGCTATATGCTACAAAAAAGACAGGCTGCTTTTTAAATGTGTAATTTTATCCTGGCTATGCTTCCTCTATTAACTATAAATTTTATCTCCAAAACCTACCCATTACTTCATCTCTATCTCATATAACATTCAGTTCTAACTCTAACAGGTGCCTATCTCTGTACTCTAACAGCTATTTTTAGTTTGTCTACAGTTTTCAGCATTCCTACCATATAAAAAGTTAAAATATTCATTTACTTGCATACAAAAATAAATGCACCAATTATATGTCTCTCTGACAAACAACATTACTCTGAATACTGTTTGATAATGTTAATTTCTATATTTAGCTGGTTCTATAACTTCATAGTCAAATTCTATTAAATAAGTGTCCTATACTTTCCAATGCTTACTTTGTAGTGTTCTATAGTTATCTTTGATAACTCAGTACTGTAACTGATCTCTTACTGTCAAAAAGTACAAAGAATACATTTTTCTTCTTCAAGATTTTTACATAAATTAAAAATAAGGATGTCAGTTTTCCATCTTTAGGCTAAAAAAGAGAAGAAGCCATCATTTTTATTTGCCACATCAGAAAACTAGATCAGTAGCTATTTCCTGGTCTCTGGACAATGCTGTTCCTTCCCTCTATAATTATACTTTTTAAATTTTGTTGTTTACAAGACCTAACAAATACAATGAAGTTACATTTTATTATACCTTAAATATACAATTACTACATTCATTTAATATATAGTCTTAATCTTGTTAGACTTCATTGTTAGAGGCTCTTAAAAACCTTTAAATATACCCTTTTTATATGCCACAAAGTTCAATATTTCCTCATTATTAAGTGCTCAAACCACATTAGGTAGTAGCAACACGTAATATATTTGAAACTTATCTGTGGTTAATTACTAGTCGTTTGCCCAGTGCCATCAAACAATGATGACATCAGCATTTTTTAAGTGCCAAACTGCAAAGACTTTTCAGAACCTTTCCCCCAACAATGGTAGCTGGTACGATGGATGCTAAACAACAATGTTGGTAAACAACATTAGCCATTTTAGTGAGCATGAACTGGTATCTTGTAGTTTTGATTTCATTTTCCTAATGATTACTGATGTTGAGCATATCTTCATGTGCTTATTGGTCTTTTGTATATTTTCTTTGGAGAAATATCTATTCAAATCCTTTGGCCGCTTTTACATTGGGTTGCCTTTTTATTATTTAGTTGTGAGAGTACTTTATATATTGTGAATATAAACTTCTTATCAGATATATGTTTTGCAAGTATTTCTTCCCATTCTGTAATTTGTCTTCACTTTCTTGATGGTGTCCTTTGAAACACAATGTTTTCAATTTTGATAAAGTCTACTGTATCTATTTTGTTGTTGTTGTTGCTTGTGCTTTTGGTGCCATATGTAAGAAACCATTGCCTAGCCCAAAGTCAAAAGATTTATTCTCATGTTTTTATCAAAGAATTTTATAGTTTTAGCTCTTAAATTCAGGTCTATGGTCCATTTTGAGTTAATTTTTGTATATAATGTGAGGTAGGGATCCAATTTCATTATTTTGCATGTAGATACCCAGTTATGCATCAGAGTCATTTGTTGAAAGGACACTGAATTGTCTTGGCACCCATGTTGAAAATTAATTGACCATAAATGTGAGAGATTACCTCTGGACTTGATTTCATTGACTTATAAGTCTCTTCTTAGACTGAAACCACACTGTCTTGATTACATAGCTTTGTAGTTAAGTTCTGAGATTGGGAAGTATGAGTCTTTTCAACTTTGTTCTTTTCAAGATTGTTATGGCTATTCTGTGTACCTTGCATTTCCATATGAACTTTAGGAACAGTTGTCAATTGTTGCTAAAAAGGAAGCTGGGATTTAGATAGGGCTTGCAATGAATTTGTAGATTAATATGAGGAAGACTGTCATCTCAATAATACTAACTCTTCCAATCTATAAACACAGGATATCTTTAATTTCTTTAAATAGTGTTTTGTAGTTTTCACCTCCTTGGTTAAGTTTATTCCTATGTGTCATATTCTTTTGGCTGATACTGTAAATGGAATTGATATTGTAGATGGAATTCACTTCCAGATTGTTCATTGCTGGTATATAGAAACACAACTGGTTTTTGTATGCCAATCTTGAACCCTGTAACTTTGCTAAATTCATTTATGAGCGCCAATAGTTTTTTGTGGATTCCTTAGTATTTTCTAAACATAAGATTGATATCTGCAAACAAATGGTTGTACGTCTTCCTTGCAAATCTAGATGCCTTTTCTTTCTTTCTCTTGCCTAACTGCACTGGCTAGAACCTCCAGTACAATGTTGAGAAGAAATCATGAGAGCGGACATCTTTGTCTTATTCCTAATCTTAGTGGAAAGCATTCAGTCTTTCACCATTAACTATGATATCAGTTGTGGGTTTTTCATAAATGCCCTTTATCAGGCTAAGGAAGTTACTATAAGGTATTTTCAGACTGAATTTTGTATCTTAGTAATAAACCAAGGCTAAGAAGAGCTTTTGACTAAACTTTCCACAGTTATCAGACCCAATCCAAAACTGCAGACATTTGATCCAGTTACAGTTACATATTTCAAACTTAAAATAAAGGTTTAATATCCTTAACGCCATAACTTGCTTTTAATTCAAGTTCTGCCAAACCAGTCTTGCAATTTTTTTCCTCCTAACAAAACTAATGTACATTTTTTCTACAATATGCACACTATATATACAAGTATATGTTCTTTTTAAACAAATGTCATATAAACATTCCAAATATGAAGCTAAAATCAGTTAAGATATGTTCCTCCTGCCAAGGAATCATAAATAGTCAGGTGATGTACTAAGAAACCACTGCCTTACCCACGGGCACAGAGATTTATTCTTATGTGTTGTTCTAAGATAAGGTAGACCAAAACAATCACTCTGGCAAAATGTCCACATCAAATGGGGACATGTAGATAATCTAGAAAAAAATACTGTATTCGTTATCATGTCCAAACCACTAGAATAAGTATAGCTAATACATTAAAAATTCTAAAGCAGAAAAGTTGAAATTATTTATGATATTCTAGTCTCCAACTGCATATAATCTTTACCTTGTAAAAATGCTTATTTACCATTTTCACCTCATGGAATGAGAAATGAGTAAAGACTTCACAAGTAGAGCATAAACTCTATCAGGTAAACTGTTCCTCTTTACGAAATCACCTATTTTTGTTTTAGTGTACTATATAATATACAAAGGAAGTGAAAGAATCAATTAGCTTCTTAAAAAAAGAGTTAATCTCTTTTCTTATAAGCAGGATAAAGTCTTGCATAGTAGAAATCCTTTAAGATGTTCCCACTCACCAAGTTTTTTCATATAATTTATTTACATTTTAAGAATTCATTAAATTTTCCATTTACCTCTTATGAAATTAGTATGTCTGTTGCGCTCTCAAGAGTATTGTATATGTCAGTTTTTACTTGTCATTATAATTCAATAACATATTATTGATTTTAGACATGTTCTACAGCACATAGAATCATTTTTTTCACTCGATGAATATTTACTGAATGACTGTTATGTGCTAAGGGTATATAAGACAAAGTTCCTGCCTTCCTGAAACTTACAGTCTAGTAAAAGAAGTCAAATAACTCAAACAAATGATTCAAACAGAAATAAATGTCAAGATGACAACAAAGGCAATGGGGTAGAGAGTGACTGGGGGACAATTACTATTCTCTAAGAAGATGGCCTGAGAATTGAAAACTAAATAATGATGAAGAGCTAGAGCAAGGGCTTGCTAAGCAAAAGGAAGAGCAAGTGCAAAATCCCAAGATGGAAATAAACATGGTGTCTTTGAGGAAAAGAAGAAAAGCAGTGTCAGCTGGACCACAGGAGATGAGGGATAGAGTAGTAAGTAGAACTTCCCAGGCCACAGATTTTATCTAACTGCAGTGGGAAGCCAGTGGAAGACTGTAAACAGAAATGACATGATTTGATATATCCTTTGAGAAGATCACTCTTCTGTTATGTGAAGAATGAAATATGAGGAGGAATAAATAGTAGCAGTTAATGGAAAACAATATTCTTTCTTTATATGGTGTTCTTAGTCTTCTCACTTCCTTTCTGTTCCCATTTCCATCACCTGAATAGTAGTTCTTATATCCTTCTACTACAAGGGCTATTTCAATAGCATCCAAGCTAGTCTCCCTGCTTCTATAGCCAGCTAGACTGTACTTAAAAAAAAAAAAAAAAAAGTGTTTTGATCATGCCCATCTTTTTGCTTCTAAAGCCTCAAAAACTCCCTACTGTCAACAAAATAAAATCCAAGTTCCTTGACATTCAGTAACATTCCTCATTTCCTACTGATTTGTTAGACTGTCCTTCTCCTCAATATGGTCTACTCACTCTTTCCTGAACACAGCTTAAAATGTCAGCTTCCTGTGTCCATGGACTGACCCCTTTCCTTATTCTTTCCTTAGATTCAAATTCTATCTCCATGGCTCAGCATAGATTCTCCTTGACTATACAGAGCAATGGCTTTTTGACTATGACCACAGTTTTTATATCATGTATACATGAGTTTCACAATTCTACATTTAACTTTACTGCAAGCAATGCACTTTGGTATTTTCTATTCTATCTCTTTTTCGAAATGACTGCACAGACCACTAATGAGTTTCAACCTTCAGTCTGAAAAACACTTTTAGTGTACCTTTCTAAACAGTCACTGGTAACTTAACTAGATCCTGGTATTGAAAGATGAAACCTATAATTATCAAGCTATAATGACCTTAACCTTAAAGACAGATTAGGGTATCTTTATTTTATCTACCATGATGCCAAACACAGGATTTATTAATCATTACTGAAGAGAAAGACTGATATTAAACACAGTTATCATATTTGTGATCAGATAGGATTATGATTAGGTCTGTTTTGTGTTCTCATAGTCTTGTTTCAAATTGTACTTATGACAGTCAAATGGCTAGTTTTCATTAACACTTTGACCTCTATAGTCTGTCTTCCTATTTTATGTGATTATATAATAGTATTGCATGGTGAAAGAAAACAGTAGTATTCCATAAAGGCTTATTTTCATCTTTGCCTCAGAAGTATAAGAAAGTCTCTATATGAAGGACACCTATTACCATTCAATAGACATTTTTGTCTTTTATCAAAAATACTCAGGCACTTCTGCTCTGCCTAGGATGGCATTATTAGTCCAGTATCCTTTTTTGGCCCTTCTAGCTTCACCAAAATTATAATAAGGGTAAGCTTTTTGTTTCCATGAATGACGGCAATGAAGGTTGAATGGCCTCTCCTGCCATCGGCACTAAGGTTCTTGACCATTAGAGTCCTGTTAAGTTGTTGACTCTTTCAAAAACATCATCAGTAATTTGAATGAATAAAATGAAAAAGCAATGAAGTGATCTAAAATCTGTATTGGCTTCTTCTCTGGTAAAGGACCCAACTCATAAGATAAACTAATGTTAATTCTTAAATTTCAAAGGTTCATTAATATTATCATGAGATGATCTGCATAGGTTCCTGGGGAATGCAGAACATCTAAAGGCATTCTGCTTCCTTTTTATCTCCACCTCCTGAGTCTGTTATGACCTGTTATGGGTCTAGGAAGACAGAATGAGTACACAAGTAACAAATGCTCTGAACCATCTAGACTAGGCTTAGTGTAACCATCAGTGTTTTAGGCAGAAATAGGCCTCCCCGCAATCTGTCCAAGAATGAATATGAATTTCTTTATCAGTCCTGAAACTACCTATGGCTCCCTAATGGACTGTGGGGTAATTGTGGGCCAGAGCAAACTACTCTGGGCCTGCCAGACTCCAAATCTCCACCGTTAGGCTTCTCTCTGAGATCTGGGCGTATAAACCTTAACATTTGTTGGCTATTGTCTCCCCAAGGACAGACCCAGGGCTTCAACAATTTTGGGGCGTTAAGATACACACCTGAAATTACTCTGTCATTCACTATCTACTCTAATTCTCAATGCATTGCCCCAGCAGAAAACACTAACTCCGAGTAGCTTTATATGCAAGAATTTAGAACCAAGCTAATAAAAATAGGAGAACCACGGGGAAAAAAAGAACCATTAAATAGAACTAGGTGGGGGCTTTAAAAAGGTAATATTACAGGCTTAAATTCTAAAAATATTTCTTATATTTAGCTTCTTGCAAATTTAGCTAAAACACTTCTCCCGCCCCTCTTACCTCAACCTGTATCTACCAATATTTTTGGTTTTGCTAGATCACAAGCTGGAAACCTTTCAGAAGTGAAGAACAAGTTATTAAACTGGATTCTTCCTTTAGTACTCACCTTCCAACACATATTTCTAAATTAGAGATTTATTTATATTGATTGATAAATACCTCTTATAAAAACGAATACATCTTAGAAAGGTTAATTCTATATTACCTTTCAATTAAGCCTCAAGGAAGAGAGAGAGGGAGGGATTAAAGAAAGGAGGGAAGAAAAGAAAGAGGAAGAAATAATTTGAGAAGAAAAGACTACTTAGGACTATTAGAAGAGGACAGAGGAGGATGAGGGAACCATGCCTTTAGTGAGGTAGGGTAAGAAACCAAGCAGAAAGTCTTAGACCTAAGTAAATAAAATGAAAACAAAAAGCTTTCACTGGAGACACTGGAGATTGTGTACAGTCCAGGCAATAAAGGCCACATGTTACACTAAGTGCCACAGACAAATAGTAGATTAAACAACTTAGAGGATATATCAAAATACTACTATGGGTGATAAAGTTATCAGTAAATCAGAATTGAAATGCAGAATGCATTAAACAAAGTTTACTCAAAGATTTTAATAGCTCCATTCCAAACAGTTTCCTGAATAGTCGTCTCTTTACTCCAGTGTTAAAAAATGTTTCTTGCCAGATTTCCATTGAGGGTCTCCCAAGAACCACATTCAGGTGGGTGAAATAATTATAAAAGCCACTTGTTCATCAGTATTTAAAACATGTAGCCCAAAATACATTCTGTGCTCTAATTTAAAGTTCAATGTAAAATTTTATCTGTCATTTCTTCTTTTTTTCCCGTGTTTAAACCAGCCAGATACTGCCTTTAATGTATTAGAAATATAAGGCAGAAAAGAGATTCTTTAAAACAAAATGGTTCCTGCCAAACTGCTTTGCCACAAACTAGCACAACATCTTTGATTAGACCACTAAACTTTGCTCCACTTTTATCCTTCACTCAATATTGAAGCCATCATCTACTATACATCCATCAAACGCTAGGAACTGAAATTGAACAAAACAGAATCCCTGCCTTTGAGGCAATCACGGTCATCTGGCAGAAAGAGACATTTGAATAGATAATACAATACTACCTGATTAAGTTTTATAATAAAAGATATGAACAGAGCATAGTGCACACAAAGTGGTAAAAGCCACTAAGTCAGCCTAGAGGAAGGAACATGCTAAGCCTACTCAAGAGGATTTGACATTTAAATTCAGCTGCAGTGAAGCAGTTAGCTGAGTCAATCTGTAAGGTCCTTTCCATTTAAAAGAAGGCACGACAAAAAGTTGAAGGTCATAGAGATCTTTTTTGTCAAAAAATTGTTTGTCAAAAACTAATGCAGACAATTCTAATTTGTTGGTTATTAATCTAATCTCTGTATTAAAAAGCAAATATTTTATTTGTATAATCTTCATCTTCTCTCCCAAACTTGTCCTTTTCCTATATTCCTTTTGTCGTTAGCAGTTATACCACCTGAAACTTAGCCTTCCATAGCAAACTAGTCACCAATTTCTATTGCTTTCACTCCATACTATCTCTTCATTCTGTCTACTTCTATCTCCAGTGGCCCCCATCATTTCTTATCTTGAAGGCTTCCGATAGCCTTCACAAGAGTTTTTCTCACCTCTGAGATCCCTTCTCCCAATTAAGCAATTTTCTCACTGTAGCCAAAGTGATCTTTCCAAAACTCAAATATGATCATATGACAACCCATCTTAAAATTATTCAACTGCCCCCTACTGATCTCAGAAAAAGTCCAAACTCTTTATCATAGCTGTCATTATCTGGCCTGGCTTGCTTTGTGCTACAATCTTGTATACAATATTGAGCCTCTTGCAGTTTCCCCAACATACAGTGCTCATTCACCATCCTCTGTAAAGCCTTCCAAAACTCCCTCAAAAGAGAATCAGATGCCCCTTCAAAATGATCTTTCAGCACCCTCTGCTTCTTCATTGCGATACTCAACCCACTATACAGTATTTTAATTACCTTTATACCTCCCCCAGTAAGTTCCTTAAGGACAGGAAATATCTTAATACATTCTTGTATTTCCTATGTAAAGCATTATGCTTGCCTGGCACTGACATATAGTTCATGCGTGATAAAGATTTGTTGAATAGATGAACAAACTGCAAAGAAAGAGAAACTCAATGTTCTACAATTTGTCATAATATGTATCAGCTACACTACAGAAACTAATCCTTTAGCAAGACCATATATAAGCCATGAGCCTATCACAATCAACCTGTTTTCAGAGACAGAAATAAAGAAGTCTACACCATAAACTCGAAATTCAAATGAGCTTAAAATGTATTTACGTCTTTCAGTTTAAATAGTGTAAGCTTATTAGTTAAGTCATTTTTTGGAGAGAATACATATTAGAATCATGATATACTATACATTTTAAAAATAAAATTATAATCACATGCACTATTATGTTATTTCACAGGTAAAATGTTGAGTTCACTTTTTATACATAAATGAAAGCTGCACCTCATCATTGACTCACCGATTCTTTTCCAGCTCATTGTGTGTAGACCTAAAAGAGGAAAAAAAGAGCATTAGCCATGTATTGTTGCTAAGGCTATAAAAAGGGGGATTAGTTTAGTTACTGCCACACCCAGTGAATTTATTTAATAATGCAACATATGATCAGACTTTTACAGTCTCACTCATCAAGAAGAAATAGTCTACGTTCATTTGGATTGTTCATTCAGACATAGTGTTTTCAGTTAACTCTAATCAAACTGGAGTTTCATTGCTATTCTAATAAAATTCATACTAACACATGTCCTCTTGCTTACTTCTAGTATCCCACATTTTGTTGATTTGTACACATTATATCAGAAAATTTAGTTCAAGAATAATCCCATTTTTGTTTAAAAAGAAAAAAAAAGATATATGTACTTCTATGTCCTCTTCCATCTCCACTTAACCACTCCTAAACATAAAAAGTATGGACTAGCATAGAAGCTGAAACAGTTTGCCTTACTTCTAAGTGATACAAATTCAAGCCTTCTGTGTGAAACAAAAACAAGAAAAAGTTATAGAAGAAAGAAAAATAATATAAATAAAAGATACATTAATGAAATCAAGGAACATACTTTTAAAAAACTGGAAGGATATACCTCCAAATGCTTACAATAGTTGTGTTCTTTTCACGTTTATCAGTATTTGTTATAATAATACTTATCACTTATTGAAAAAGCATAGTATCTTCTAAACAATGTGCCAAGCAAGCAGTTAACATATATCATCTCATTTTATTCCCCCAAACAGCCCCTCTTTTATAAACAAGATTACTGAGGCTCAGAGACATGCTCTTGTCCCAAGAGTCTAAGTAACGGCCATGATTTAAAGCCCAGGCCTTTCTTACACCAAATCCTAAGTTCTTAACCACCTGGTGACAAGCAATATTGAAGAGAGGTTAAGAGTACAGACTCTAAGGCCAGACTGCCTGGCTTCAAAAACTGTGTGGCCTTCTTAAAGTCTCTTCATTTCTCTGTGCTGTTTCCTCGTCTATGAAATAGGAAAAATAATAGTACTTGCTTCATATTATTGTTGTGAGGAATAAACAGGTTTACATTGAATGGTGAAATATAACTATCTAAAGTTAGCAGCTATTAGAATTATGTTATACTAGTTTTCCTGAATGAACAGGTATTACTTTTACAATAATTTAGCATTAAAAATAACAGGAATTTTATAAAGGAAAATTTAAGTTCCTGCCAACAGAACTAAAACTCTAACCATTTAATATACTGTATTCTGGTTAATGTCAAATGCCTTCAGAATATAACATAACTGTTATTTAATCTGATTTATTATTCGAATGGATACTTAATAAACAAATTTCTAAACTTTAACAATCAGAGTGTTTTTGTCAGTCAAGAGGTTTCTCTGTTACCATCGCTTGCCTTTTCCTTTCTTAGCAGTTTCATAAAGTCCAAGTAACATGGGATGAAAAAGATTGATGTTCATTTTCAAGAGATTATCTTTAAAAAAGGACTTCTCCCTAACAGGAGGTTAAAAAAAAAAATCTTAGGATGCTTCGAGGGTTCAGCCAAATTAATGGCAAGGATATGTATAATTCAGATGGAAGAACTATAAAAACATAGTCAGAACTAATAACATATTACAATCAAATCTCTATTACCATATAAGTGTTTATAAAATTTTTAAGTTCTTTTTTGTTTGAATGAAATTTCGAAGTAAATCAATAAATTAGAAAGAGGGAAAAGGCATATTTTAAAGAGATTTAAAATAAAAATACCATTCAAAATTTGAATGAATAATCAATAATAAAATTCTCCATTCCCTCTTAATAAGTTTTGGTTTAATTGCCATTATCTGAGGAGAAAACAGAACAAATAAAACAAAATCAATGAAATACTAGAGTAAGTCATACATGGAAACAATCTATTTAGAAAGTAGACTACCATAAACTTATTCTAAACAGTCTGGTGATCCTATATGTGGCCATAAATACAAAAGATAATATACTCCAAAATAACCAACTGTTGAATTCCAATATTACATTGAACCTATTATCAAAGCTAACACCAAAGTAATCTGACACCCTGCTACGAACAAAATTAAAACAGCAGGTTCTTCCCATTTCTCAGACTTCTATTATTTATCCTCTTTCTATTATAAAATGATAGCTAAGAATATAAACTTTTTCATCAAACCAGGAAATGTATGCCATATCCATTATACCACTAGCAAAATTTAACAAATTTACAAATACCAAGAAGCAAAAATGATCACATATGTACTAATCTTTTACCATATTTCTATGTTCTTCCAATTTTTAAAAAATGTATCGGGTAGTGTTTATTCCTATTTTGATGGCTTTTTTGACTATAATATCAAGTTAACAAATCCTAAGTATCTTAAATATTCAAGACTGTCTTAGGTTGTGAGGAATCAAAGATAGTCTCTAGTTGGTAAATTAAAGCACGTATAGAAGTAATTATTAACTCAAGGCAAAATAAATATATGAAGAAAGATACAAAGTGTTGTGGGGGGTTACTTCCAAATGGGGCTATTGGGGAAAACTTTAGAAAAAGGTGGTATTTGGTATGGAACTTAAAAGATGAGTACGTGTGCTACTAGCAGAGTTTGGACCTTATAGGGAGAAGACATTCCAAGGGGAAAGGAGACCATAAGCAAAGAAGCAGTTGGGAAGTCCAAAGCAAAACCAGAGAACAACAATGCATAGGTCATAAGACGCATGCTGTTACAGGGGAAAAGTCCTGATTTTAAATATTCTCTTACACTAGCTGTGAAACTTTGGACAAATTAGTTAACTTCTCTGATTAACCGTTTCCTCATTTATAAAACTGAAAGAAAATCACATGCCTTGGGCTGGGTTACTGTGAGGATTAAAGAAAAATATGTAAAAGCATCTAGCATGTAATAAATATTCGGTAAATGTTCATTACTGCAAATGTTCCTATTATTTTAATGAGACTAAAAATATACTACCCAAAACAATTTTAAGTATACTACATGGGACAACAAATTGACAGATTCTCTGTAACACTTGAAATTGGCCTGGAAATAAACAATAGACTATAAATGTTGAAAAAAGAAACTGAAAGAAAAGATGGGTATTTTCATTATTGAGTCAGCTGTGAGGACAGTACAAGATTTAAGGTATGACACAGAGAAAGGTGCCTAACTATATGTTCACAGAGAAAATAAAACTCTAAACAGTGCTGGCAATAAATGAGTAATTGAACTTATCACATACTAGCACACTCAGAAACAACCTCTTTGCTCCTCTGAGCCTATGTGTCCAACCAATCTCTTTCAATAATGTGCCACTGAAATACTCAATTATGATAAATTCCCTGTAAAGTTGAGATATTATGAATAACCTATCTAAAAAAAAATTATTTTTCTCTCCAAATAAAATGCACCTCTGAGAGCAAACACTAATGAACTGTCTTCCTTTCAGACACCCTTATTCTGAATGCTTAACAACTTCCAAGGACAGAGAGACATTTCTATCATTTTACCATTGAATTACAGGTAATCGTTTTCGCAAATAACATCTCTTTAAGAGAGACATGCTAATACATTTCCTATGTGACTGGGAGTCATTATCTCAACCAGATCTGTGACTCTAATACATAACTTTTAATTCTTTAGGGTGCAGTTTGGTGACAGTCAATGAAATGAAGCATAGAATTGAAACTGCACAAAATAGTACAGTTTGGTTCAAGAGGAGTGCCACTGTGGAAGGAAATAAAAGCCCGCATTCCCAGAATATTCTCTTCTGGCAAAAGAAAAAACCTCCATCGTTGTTGAATTAATGGGCCAACCTTCAATTTATTAACATTTCATTTCTAATCCTAAAGTACCTAATGGATGTTGCTCTCCATATAATGAAAAGAACACATTCTATGAAGCTA
Organism: Pteropus vampyrus; assembly: GCF_000151845.1. Lineage (NCBI taxonomy): Eukaryota > Metazoa > Chordata > Mammalia > Chiroptera > Pteropodidae > Pteropus > Pteropus vampyrus. Next base: position 1,094,028 of record NW_011888870.1, read on the forward strand.
AATGAATATCTTCTAACTATATCTAAAGCTTATACTTCACGTACACATACTCAAGGAGCAAGAAAAACAGAAAACTTCACCTACATTAGAGCAAGGGTCTACGAAGTATATACCTGAAGGGGCTTGAAAAAGAATTAGTGGAACAGTAAAACTTCTTTTTATATTTATTATTCTTCTTAAACTTTATTCTGTATTTATAAAATATTATTATAGTAATACATGTATATAGTTATAAATATGTACATATATATTGAGGATATAGAATTTTTTTTTTTTACTGCTAGGGGCATAATAAAGTGGTCAGTAAAGTTTGAAGACCACTGTAATAGAAGAAAATCATTGTAATTGCCAATAAAGTAATTCTTTTTAAAAAGTAATTTTGTACATTTGTTTTTATCAAAGGTACGTATTTAAAAAAATTATTAAAGAGTAAAATTTAAAGACTTAGAAAAATGCATTATAAGAAATGTGTTGCTTCTTTCTTAACAATGACAAAAACATTATCACAGTAACCAAAACCACAAAAAAGCAAGTGTCTAACAATGCATAACAATAATACAATTAATAATTTTTCCTTAAAATTTACATAGTAAAGCTGAATATATGCATACCTTATAGCTAAGCATTTCCACTCATAGGCATATTCCAAACTGATATACGTATATATGTTCACCAAAAAATATACAAAAGAATGCTCACTTCTTTTCACTAACCCCAAACTGGAAACAACTCAAATGCCTCCAACTAGTAGAATGGATGAATAAACTATGAAATATTCATACAATATAATACTACAGAGCACTGAGAATGCACAACTATTATGCAATAACATGGGTGAATCTTCGTATTTTTAACATAACTTCAACATAATGTTGAATGAAAAAAGGCAGACACAAAAATATATACTGTATAACTCCATTCACATGAAGTTCAAACTCATAAAACTAAATTATGGTATCAAAAGTCAGAATAGTTTATCTCAGGGAAGGAGTGACAGTGACTGGAAAGAGTCAAGAGAAGGGCTTCTAAGAATTTTGTAATATTTTTTTCTTCACCTTTGTGAAAATTCATCAAGCTGTACAACTTAGAATTTGTACACTTTTCTGTATGTAAATTTTCAATAAACAGAAAAAAATGAAAAAATTACTTATGAACTGAATTCGGTAAAAGTTCTTATTTCAATTATAGCGAACACCCTAATTTAAGTCTCTGACAAATCTTTTGGCATACTACATAATCATCTCTAAGTTACATATTTTGTACTTTATGTACTTTACAGCATAATTTTCAATAAATTTATAAGTATGAAAATCATACAGAGTAAGTTTTCTAAGCACTTTGGAATTAAATTGGAAATCAATAATAACATAACTAGAAAAATAGCAATATTTGGAAGATGTGCCACAAATCAAAGAACAAATTGCAGAGAAATTAGAAAATATTCTGAACTGAAAAATAATGAAAACGAAGCATATCAAAATATGTTGGATGTAGCTAAAGCAGTGCTTAGAGAGAAATATTTAGCTTTAAATATTTATATTGGTGAAAGGGGGAGACCAAAATCAATGATCTGAGATTCTACCTTTAGAAGCTAGAAAAAGAAACAAACTGAACCAAAAGAAGTAGAGCAATGGTTGTCAACTGTAGGCTATTTTGCCCATAGAAGACATTTAGCAATGGCTAGAGATATTTTTGGTTATCACAACTAGGAAGGTACTACTGGCATGCTGTGAAGAGAGGCCAGGGATGCTTCTAAACATCCTATAATGCTCAAAACAGAATTATCTGGCCTAAAATGTTAACAGTGCTGAGGAAGAAGAACTCTGAAGTAGAGGAAAGAAATAATAAAGCTAAGAACAGGAGTGAACAAAACATAAAACAAGATATAATAGAGAATATAAATAAAACTGAAAGCTGACTTTTATTTTAAAAAAATCACTAAAATGATAAACTTCTAAGATGAATGAAAAAAGATAAAAATTACCAATATGTACAAAAAACAACCAATATCAATAATGACAGTGTACTTTATTATGTATCTACACAAATTAAAAAGACGTTAAAAGAATATGAACAATTTTAAGTCAATAACTTCAACAACTTAGATTAAATGGACAAATTTCTTAAAAAGCACAAATTATTAAAACTGACTCAAGAAGAAATAGAAATCACGAATGGACTTGCATCCATCTATTAAAGAAACTGAACTCATAATCAAAAACCTTCCAAGAAAGAAAACTCCATAGCCTAGAAGTCTTCATTGGTAAATTTTACCAAGCATTTAAGAAATAAATACCAATCTTACAGAAAATGTTTCAAAAAAATAGAGAACATTTCTCCACCAATTTTGAGGCCAGTATTATTATCCTGATATCAAAACTTAACAAAGAAATTACACTGGAACACACACACACACACACACACACACACACACACACACGCATACACACACTATCCTTTATGAACACAGACATAAAAATTTTAAACAAAATATTAGCAAATTGAAACCAACAACATATAGGAAAGTATCAGTTTTACAATAAAAGAATTTGTCTGGTCTTCTGCCTGCCTTCCTGAGATAG